>NW_020945064.1:4086229-4355998 GCF_900497805.2 Vombatus ursinus
ACACACACACACACACACACACACACACACACACACACACACACACATCCCGTTGAGCTACTCTTCCATTTTTACTATACAGACATGCACATCTATTTTCCTCTCTCTCTCCATGAGCAGGCCCTAACAGCAAGAACGAGGCAGGGCTTCTGCAGAAGGTGAGATGTGAGCAAAGGCCAGGAGTCCAAGGTGAGGAGAAAGGGCACTCCAAGCACGTAGGAAGCTGGAGAGGGGAGGGAATGTTGTGTGTGAGGAACAGAAAAGGGCCACTGGAGCAGGCTCAGGGCATACGCAGGGGATGGGCCCAGAAAGGGAGAAGGGGCCAGGTTGTGAAGGGCTTTAAATGCCAAACAGAGGAGCTGCTATTCGATCCTGGAGGTAATAGGGAGCCATTGGAGTTTCTTGAGTAGGGGAATAAAATGGTCAGACATGCGTTTCAGGAGAATCACTTTGGCGGCTGAGTGGAGGAAGGATGAGAGAGAAAAACTGATGCAATCCCTTTTTTAAATAGGACAAAGTGTAGAGAAACACTTGAACAGGTTCTCACCAATGAAATGGATTGTCTCCCTGTCTCCAGCTATTTGTTCTCTTCAAGACTCCACCATGCTCTCCCTGGATCTCACTTCCCCTCCTCCATCCCCCACCTCCACTAGAAGTGGTCCTTTCCTACCCGACGTCGCCAACCCTATTTGAGCTCGGCTATGTCATTTATCACATCCTAACTTGATTTATTATATTATTACATTATATATTATATTATATTATATTATATTATATTATATTATATTATATTATATTATTATTATAATGATTATATGCGTATATGTTTCATTCTCTTTTCAGCTGCCTTGCTACTGTGCCCTAAGGACCAACAGGGTTTACCATCTGCCCCCCCATGCCCACAGGCTTTGCCATCTGACCGGCTAATATACCCTAAAGATGCCCGGGCCTTCCTATCTGCCCCCGAAGGACTGCCCCGCCTTTCTACCTGCCATGCAGTTGACCTTCCTGTGTGTGCTGTCTTCCACCAGTTAGAATGCAATGTCCTGGAAAACAGAGACTACTTTTTTTGCATTTGTATCCCTGGCCCCTGGCACAATGCTTGCCACACAGTAAGCACTTAATAAATGCTTTTCTTTTATTCCTCTGACAAACTGTCAGTGCTTTGAGGACAGAGACCGCATCATTTTTCATCTTTGAATCTCTAGTACCTAGTAGAAGCCACTGCATACAGTAGGTGGTTAATAAATGCTTACTGAACTAAACTGAAGCAAATCCTAATATTTCAAAAATCAGAATCTTAAAAATGAATATTATTTCATTGACAAAATGCCCCATGTTGATTACTGAGTTTATTCCAGTACAGTCTGGAACACAGTCAGATTTACAATCACTTACATCAAAATGCCTCCTCACAGCTGGGTCCTAGCCCACACAAATATGTAATTAACTGATCACTCACACTCTGAGGCATCTTAAAGGCACACTCACCCTTGAAAGTAGCTGGAAACAAAGCAGCTACATTATACTGAATGTGATAATAGCCCTAGTGTTCAGCTGGGGCTCTTCAAAGTAGGAAGCCAGCAGGCCAGGAGGGTCAGTATCTTTGGTTGAAGCTGTCTCTGCACAGCCATGAAAGGAACAGGAAGTGGGTTCTAGATGGGCCCCAGAGCAACTGCTATTAAGGTGTATACCCAAGCAATGCAGACCCACACTTCTAAATCTGACAGACAGTTAAACAACAGCAAAATAAATCCTAGCTATAGAGCTGTTTAGGGATCACAAAGGGCTTTCCTTAAAAAATATCTGTCAGATCTGTGGATAAAACAAAGAGAAATATGGGAGGTGAAATAAATAATTTTAATTACATTACAATTTAAAACTTTTTACACAAACAAGATCAAACGCAGCCAAAATTAGAAGGAAAAGTAGGAAACTGGGGGGGGGGGGGTTTACAGTGAGTTTCTCTGATCAAGATCTCTTTTCTCAAATATATAGGGAACTGAGCCAAAGTTATAAAAATAAGAGCCATTTCCCAATTGATAAATGGTCAAGGGATATGGACAGGCAGTTTTCAGAAGAAGAAATCAAAGTTATCAATGGTCATGAAAAAATGCTCTAAATCACTAATACTTAGTGAAATGTAAATTAGAACAACTCTGAGGTACCACCTCCCACCCAGATGATTGGCTAACATGACAGAAAAGGAAAATGACAAATGCTTGAGGGGATATGGAAAAGAAAGGACGCTAATGCATGCTTGGTGGAGTTGTAAACTAGTCCAACCATTCTGGCAAATGATTTGGAACTATGTCCCAAAGGATATAAAACTGTGCATACCCTTTAACCCAGCAATACCACTACTAGGTCTGTATCCCAAAGAGATCAAAGAAAAGGGAAAAAGATCTATTTGCACAAAAATATTTATAGCAGTTCTTTTTGTGGTGGTAAAGAATTGGAAATTGAGGGGATGTCCATCAACTGGGGAATGACTGAACAAGTTGAGGTATACGATTATGATGGAATACTATTGTGCTACAAGAAATGATGAACAGGCAGACTTCAGAAAAACTTGGAAAGACTTATATGAACTGATGCAGAGTGAAGTGAGCAGAACCAGGAGAACACTGTACACAGTAAGCAATATTGTCACGATGATCAGCAGATAAAGGCATATATTTTCTTGATTTTATTTATTTTTCTTGTTTTTTTTCTCCCACAACATGACTACTGTGGAAGTACGTTTCGTTGACTTCGTATGTATAATGGATATCATACTGGTTGCCTTCTTAATGGGTGGGGGAGGGTGGGAGGAAGAAAGAAAATTTGGAACTGAAAATAAAAATTAAAAAAAAAAACAAAACAAAAACAACAAGAAAACAAAGTACTTTCCTCACAACAACTCTGGGAAGTACAGGTATTATTATTCCTATCTCAGAGACAGAGGTAGGGCCTAGCTCTAAGGTTTTACTAGTATAGGGAACTTTCTCTACCAGGCCAAGTGACCTGCCCAGGATAACAAAGACAGGATATGAGAGAGGCAGTACCTTGGCCCCAACCCTCCTGGTTTATCTACAATGCCAAACTGTCCCTTAACAGCTGAGGAAACTGAGGCTGAAAAGTAAAGTGATTTTACAAGTCAAGAATGTCTTACCCGGCATTCAACCCTCCAGTCTTTGGACTTCAAATTGTTCTGTTCTCTTTAGGTGGCAGTTGGAGATCAAATGAAGTCTCCAAGAAACAGGAGGGATTTCTTATTCTCTGAACTTGTAGGAAATTCTTTTGAGAGTCAGGATTGTTTACCCAAGTCACATAAGACGCCCCTCTCCCCCCAAAAATATTCATTCCCAATTCGAGTGAGGGTGGGGAAGTAAGTCATATCTTTCCTCCCTCCCCTTTTGCCTCCAAATAAAGCTATCCTAATTTATGCAACTTACCTGAACAGCACCTCCCAAAATGGCAGCCACCAGTCCCATTGACATACTCAAAGTCTGTGCTTCCACAGCACTCTCAAGCTCTTGGGTTAAGCTGAGACACGCTCTCTTCAATGTGGCTGCTACAAATTCCACCACCTGCCACAGAAAAGGAATTTAGAATCACAGGCTGGTTATAAAAAAAATATTACTGAAACTCTTCTTACGTTTAAAAAAAAAAAGGGCTGCTATAAACCTACTAAATGCCATTAAGCAAAAGATATTATGCAAAACAGTTAAGACCAATCAAGATAAGGGACCATGGGCAGAAGGATGTAAGACATAAGGGGGCAGGTCAACAAATGTTTATTAAGCAATTATTCCATGTCAAGAAGTGTGTTACCAGAGTGTGGCTTGCTGCTAATCTATTAACAACAGTTATTGTAAAATGACCCTGCTTGCGGTCCTTCATGCAAAATGTGACAGTACATACTAGCAATACCTTATTTTTATGTAACACTTTAAACTTTTGTCAAATTTAACATACAGAGCAGTTCTCACCTTTGCTGCCTCATCAATTTTACCAAGAAATCCCAAGTAGAAGATGAAAATATCTGCCTGTCAGCTCAGGGGATATCAGACGTAAACCTCATTAGCAAAACCCCTTTCAAGTTCGTCTGGACCCTAATGTCCTTAAGGTTTCAAGACAAAGAATCAACATAATATAATTCTGATCAAAGAAACCCCGTTCACAGGTTTGTGTGTACCCTAGAGTCCTCAACATATAAAACAAAAGAGTGATACTTAAAAAAAAAAAAGCAATAAAAAATAGTAGACCAGTGGTAGATAAACCCAAGAACCTAAATCCCTGGAGGAAAGACACAATCAGTCAGTTCTGTTATTCCCTCTACCTCCAAACAGGTAAAGGAACTTCACAGTTTGTTAACATGGAAGTGGGACATTGGTGGGGGATGGCCGGCTCAACGGGGTGAGGTGGAACAAAGGAGTAGGTCGCAGGAAATAAGGAGACTGAGAAATTGGAAAGTAGAGATATTCGAGGAAGCATGATTATGTATGTTAAAGTCCCTACATTGAAGGCAGGAGTCGTGGAGGAGAAAAGTACTGAGCCAGGCACTAAACTCATTGACTAAGGAAAGAATATCCTAAAGGTGAATGAATAATGACCACCGGGATTTGGACTGGGTAATAAATTTGGACAGCGTGAACCTCAAGGAGGAGGGATGATGCTGAGTGATGTGATAGAGAGGGAGGGTCTGGAAGGGACACAGAGCAAGGAGGATGCTCAGCCCCCATGATGGCCAGTAAGTCTGGGGGGTCCATGAGAGAAAGTACAGATCGTACAGAAAAGGGTGTTAAGGGAAGGAGCGCTATCAGGAGGGAGCCAGGCACAGTAAGAAGTGAGAAAGGAAGAGGTTTAAACTAAAAGAAAATTTGGTAACTATGGAGCAGGCATTCCAAAAGGCATGAAAACAGACAGAATGGAAGTGGGACAGTGGGAGATGGGGATGGGGGATGGGAGGAGGCGAATAGGAGGAAAGGACATTGGAGAAGGGGAACACGATTTGTACTTCCACAGCCAGGGGTTCAGAGACACTGCCATGAGGAGAGCGTGAGGCAGTGGGGACATGCTAAAGCCTGAGGAGTGAGTCTAGCAGAATATCAATGGCTAGAGAGAGGTCCATTGGGGAGGCATGTGATTGGACTGTCTGAGGTCCTCCCTTGAGGTCCACCCAGCGGCAGGAGGTGATTTGTTTATCCTCTGAAGCTCTAGGAGTCTCAGCTCATGGCAGGCAGGGGCAGGAGGAGGTGGGGGTCCCATCAGAAGGAGTCAGGAGGTGATGATGCCTCGCATGCATTAGAAAAGGCCATGGGTGGTATGAGGAAGAAGGAGCCTTGGCCTTCACTGTCATCCTATTGCTGCCACTCTCTTACAAAGGGTAAGGACAAACGCATAAGATCAGGTGACAGCACTGTTGGGCTGTTTTCATTCCCAGAAGTACTCTGAGACAAAGAGCTTCAGTTTGAGTAATAAAGTCTCTAGAGAGTTCATGTCAATACAGGAGGAAAAAAATCACCTAGAGGGGATTAGTTAATTCAAAGAATAAGTCTAGAGAAGAAACTAACACTATTATTCTCTTTAGAGAGGTGGAAGTTATAAGAGTTGACAGGTGGCTACAAATTTTCCCATCAGGAGACATGATAAAGTACTGCCTGACAGAAGAAGGTGGATAATACTGGGGTCTCAACAGAGATCAGGGATTCAGAAATTTTCAAGCAACAACCCAAGTCTGACATGCAGGGCAATACAGTTCATTCTGGTCAAGGGGTGGTAGCACAGACACATTTATCACAGACACATCGGCCAAGGCCACTACTGGGGATAACGCTTCCTCGGACAAGAATGTCCTCTGTAACAGGCCCACAGGGGTCGCCCCTCCCCTACTGGACACCTGTAGTGATAAGGACACATTTCCATAGCTCAGGCCAAAATATGCATCTTTGTAACTTCCATCCATCATTCCCAGTTCTCCCCTGCAGAACCAAGAAGAAAAGCAAGCCCTCTTTCACCTGAGAGCCCTTCAAATAACCTGGCAACAGACCTTACATTCTCCCCATCTCCAGCTCCTTTGACGTCCCTCACAGGGCCGGACTCTGAAGCCTGTCACCTCCCAGAGGTTCTCTGTTAGAACCTCTCCAGATTATCTATGTCCTTCCTAAAATGTGGTCCCAGGACTGGACACAATATCAAAAACTGTCCCCTCCCCGCCCTGCATACTTTGCCTCTCGATGCAGTCTAAGACAACACTAACTTTCTATTATGGTATCCCTGCGTTTTAGCTATCATTTTGCTAGTGTTTGTTACGTTATTAATTCTGTCGTATTAGTCAGTCTGTATTATTGTATTTCTGTTGTTATTGTGATAGTGATCAGTATTACATATTTATATTAGAGATACAAAGACATTTTCTGGACCTTTTGACCATTAGATAAAGTATAAAATAGCCTACCTTCCCCTCATCTATGGAACACCTCCTCTCTTCAGGGAATAAAACAACTTTACTAACTGTACCAACAGAACTTCCTGTATTCCTACAAATACTGACTTGGATTGCTAAACTTCTTATATTATTGGTTTGCAAAGCAGCCCTGTGCCCAAACATTTCCTTAGAATGCTTTCAAATGTCATAGGACAGAGTGGAGATAAAAATTAAGTGAACACAATGTGAGGAGGAAAATTAATTTAAAAATCTAAAGTACCATTATTATTGTCATCAGCAATAAAGAGAAATCAGATTTTCTAAAATATGCTTAGGGACCAAAACAACAATTTTACAGATTCACATACTGTTTTGTGGTTTTACAAAACACTCTCCCAACGAGAACCTCGTCAGGTGGCTAGCACTCCTTTTGGAGAGGAAGAAGCGACGACATCAGTGAGGGCAAATGACTTGCCCACAGTCTCGCTGCGAGCAAGCTTTTCGGGGACCCCCCCCCCAAATCTTGGCGCTCTTTTCACAACCAGACAGGCCAACACGCGTGAACCTAGCGTCCTCCTCTGGCCTGGCAGTGGGCTGTCAGGGTTCCGGGGCTCAGGCCTGACTGACCTGAGTGATACTGGTAAAGACCGTCTCGGACATTCTCTCGCACAGAACAGCCACCACATGCAAGGTCAGCAGCTTCTTCTCCTGCTCTTCAACGAGAAAACTTCGGTATTCTTCCAGGGCCAAGAGGCTTCCGTGGGAGAGGGGCTCAGGCGGAACCCTGGCTTTATCTTCTGTTGCTACATGTGTTAGCTCCTGGAAGAGCAGATCGAAAGAAAAAGTGACGTAACAAGTGACAGAAACAAGCATTGCAGAGACATAAATCTAAGTAATCTGTAGTGAATATCATTATGCCAATTGCCCTATTACTGAGTCATCTGCTTAATATATCAATACTATATAATTTGTCATTTAGCCTCCCCAGGACTCACTTAAGGATATTTATTCATATCCCTCCACTGCAGACCAACTTCTAAGAAATACCACATTTACTAGGGTTCAGAGACAAAAACAAAACAAAAAAGCTCAGGAACCTTCAATTCCACCATTAGGTAGAGCTGCCCATTAAAATGTAAACATCGCTGTAAGTGGCAAAACCTTAAGCCCAGGGTCAGCTAAGGTCCCATCTAGATTAAATGACTGAGAACAAAATCTCTGGAATGAAATCAAATCTACGGCCAGGAAGATGCAGGAAGGCTGTGTCACATCCCAGGGAGGGGGACCCTGGGTGTTGAAGCAACATCCCAATCCAGAGGGGTCCTTGCTTTCTGTCACCCCAAACCCTCTAGGCTTCTCCAGGAGCACTGCTTCCTCCTTCTAGAGGGAAGGTAGCTACAGACGGAACCCCCAGCTCTGGCTTATCAGCGTAAACACCACGGAGGATCTCAGGGCACCAGAGCACAGCTGAGATGGAGCGACGGGCGGCGCCCTCATCTCCCTCTCGGGAGCAGGCACCCCAAAGGTTCTAAGCAGGTATGAGAGAGGCTAAGCTTCTAGGGCTCCTCCCTGAATCCCTGACAAAATAAGTCAAAAGGAACAGGTCTTATTCCACAGTTGCAAAACCTCCCATTAACTTCGGAAGGGTCCTTCCTATCCATCCAGAGCGAGAACTAACCCTGGCACAGACTAAGGGTCAGCTTCGTATCTAAAATCAGAGGTAACATAGTCTTGGAAAGAAGCAGGTTAGCGACGACATCCACGCTGCTGAAGAAAGATCACCCTTCTTCCTATCCAAATGAAGGGCTGCCTTCCCACTCCCTGGTAACCACCCTGTTAGTGGCGCGTGGAACCTGTAATTGTGGGCACCTCCATGGGATGGCACGGGGTTCCACTTCATCGAAACTCGAGGGCTCTCCCAGTACCGTGCTGCTGTGGTGCTGCGTGTGACTCTTACCTCCAAACAGCAGATGAAGAAGTCTCCTGCCAGACCACACTCCTGACACTGAGACAGCAGGTCCACCAGAAACTCCACCTGGTCCTGCTCCGAGGCGACTTTCTGATAGAGAACCTCATCCTCGTCACTGCAACGTGGAATGATACGTACTCGGTCAGTATCACCTACAGGCAGGACTTCAAAAGCACCCAGAACAAACCATATTTTTCCAAAGCAACACTCTACTCCTATACAGATTATCATCCAGAAAGATTTCAGATCGGGGGGGGGATTTCAATAACCTTATGAAGTATACAAATGAATATTATTTCCCATGCTGGAAACTTAAATGATTAATTTTCAATAACCAGGCTATTGCCCTGTAAACATAATCATTTGCTTTAATCTGTATATATAATACATATACTCTAAAGAAATACACAACTATTAATAAATAGCTACCACTTACATATTACTTTAAGGTTTGCAAAGCACTCTCACCCTCTCTCTCATACATATATATATATATATATATATATATATGTATATATAAAATCCCATTTGATCCTCACAAAAACCCTGTGAGGTAGGTGCTATCATGATCCACATTTTACAGTTTAGGAAACTGAGGCAGGCAGATAATAATTGACTTGCCCAGGGTCACAAACTAGTAAGTGCATAAGGCTGTATTCGAACCCAGGTCTTCCTGACCCTAGTGCCAGCATCCTGTCCACTATACCACCTAACTTCCTTAAAACTAAAAATTAATTTGGCGAACCTATCTATTGAATCCTCTTAATTCGCATTCTCTAAAGTCCCTACTCTCTCATTCCTAGGAGAAATGAGTTGTAATAGCTTCCTATAAAAGCCTGAAACAAATAAAAGTGGGTAGAAGCTGAGACAGAAGCCAAAGTGGGGGTGCTGACAGGGCAGGCAGAAGATTCACTTTCCTCCCAAAGCATACCAAGTCACCTGTAATATTTTTCCTGATCTACTCTTCTTCCCTGATGCTCGCCCAACCTTGGCTGTAAAGCCATCAAGGGGCACCAGAGGAACATGGGACAAAAGGGACACACAGCTAAAGAGGATGGGAAATAAAATGAAGGGGGATTCTGAGGGAATTATCCTGTCCCCCAGCGACCTCCTGCCTCCCCATCTCTTACCACCTCTCTCTGATTTCCTGCTCAGTCTAACACATCCTGAATCCTTCCTAGACTTCCTCGCCCCGCCTATCAGCACATCTCTCAAGGGGAGTCTGGAGATAGCAGGGTTGGGGCCGATCAGGTCTGTGGCTCTCTCCTGATTCCCTGGCCTCTCGGCCTCCCATACTTGGTTCTCCTCATTAGATGATGGGGCACTTCGAACAGGAACGGCAGGGGGTCCCTGTGTGAGAAAGCCCCCACTTAAACTGCACTATAGCCGAGGGGAAGGAGGAGTCATCCGGCTGGCAACTGAGCAGAGGCAACCTGCTGCTGGTCCTTCCCAGGGAAAGGGATGGTAGTCAAGAAGATGGAATGGGAATTTCTCCCTGAGCTGTACAGTGTCACAGAGTCCCCAGCTCTCACTGCTCTGACCTTCACTGGTTTATCAATATGGGCACTCTGAGGTGTGCTGGTCCATTTCTGCAACTACTACCCTCAAAAACCCAATCATCTTAGGTAAGGAATGATACCTTTTGTCTGGCAATGTGAAAAGATGAGGTGAGTTTAGAAAGCGAATACGAAATCCTAACAAAAATGGACCTGCCACAAGAACCTACAAACTCTTCATGACGGAGTAAAAAGAGGAGGAAAAGGATTCTTGCAAAAAGACTTTGTTTATTACCCTGAACAGTGTGGGACGGTTAGGAGAAGCGGAGAGAAATCAAATATATTCACAATGACAACTTGCAGAGACTGTGGCTGCGATCTTTTTCACCGCTAAAATATCATAAATAATTATGCTTATTACTAATGATCTTTCACTGTTAACCAGGTATATATTTAGTAACTTTCCTATTTACTTAATCCTAAGTGTTTGAGAGTTATAAAAGAGAGGTGCTTTCTCCAAGTTTATTAAATAAAAAATGGCGACAGTTAATTTATATATGTAGCTTTAAGGCATAAAGAGTGCTTGACGTATATTATCTCATTTGCTCCTCACAATAGCCTTATGAGGTAAGGGCTATTATTAGCCCCATTTCGCAGATGAGAAAATTGAGCCTGAGAAAGGTTGCCGCAGTCATACAACAACCAAACATCTAAGGCACAACTTAACTCAGGTTTTCCTGCCTCTTTTTAGATCATTGAACTGTATGGATGATTAATAGATATGTTGACATTTTTAATAATGAATGAGGAAATATCCAATATACTCTTACATTAGCTTAGAATCTGGGATGATACAATTAAACATGGGAATGAACAAGTGAACAAAGAGGAAGGATGAAGTACAAGTTAGGATGGTGACTGTGTAACCCAATTAGACATGGAACCCACTTTCCTTACTCTATCACATGTGAGAGCAACTCTTTCCAAACTTGCTGCAGAACAAGATAAGATTTGAAGCTATTTTTCTTCAGTCAGCAATATCACACTTCCCAATGAGCATCTCTAACCCACTCAGAAGATACCTAGAGTGAGTAATCTGGGTATTTAGCTTTTGAATTAGCTGGTTTATCAGCTCACAGTATGTTAGATTTCTCGCATTTTGCCTAATTTATATTGTCTTTTTTTTTTTAAAAGAAACAAAGAAAAAACTGAAATGTATTTATGCTACTTCCAAATGCCTACCTAGAGGCCTCATTATTTACATCTAAGTACAATATTAGATTGGAAAAAGCATGATATATTCTTTGACCCAGCTAACATACTACTGGACGTATATTCCATCAAAGATAAGGAAAAGGGCAAAAATGTCTGTAGTAGGGCTTTTCTGGTAGCAAAGAAATGAAGGCAAGGTGAGCAACCATCGATTGAGGAGTGGTGGAACAAATTAGGTATGCAAATGCAATAGAATATTACTGAATCATAAGCAGCAATGAATATGAGGAGTACAGACCAACTGATGAATTACAAAGAACCAAGAAAGCAATCTATATAATGATTGCAATGATAGAAAAGAAAACAACATTAAAGATATGAGAACTCTGATCAACACAATGTCCAATCTTGACATCAGAGAACTGATGGTGGAATAGGCCTCCCCCTACACAGCGGAAAGATTATGGAATATAGGTGTAGAATAGGTTTCTAAGGAAGGGTGGGCATCATCAAGAAGTAGCAGAAATATAAAAAAAATTTTTAAGTAAATATTTATTTAAAAGAAAAGGGCACAATAGTAACTAGTTGAATAACATTGTTTTATTGTGTTAATACTTGGCTGCTAAATAGTCTACTAATTAGCTTATGTGTAGTTCCAAAAATAATACAGCCAAAAAAAAAATCAGTACTGTTCTTCTCTTTGATTTATTTAAATAAAGTTATTTATAAATTCTTTATTACCAAACTGGTACTGTAAAGCTAACTGTATTACACACTTGCCTTTTGCTCTCTCATTTAAATGCCTGAATTATGCCCTACAGGAATTACCATTAGCGGCAGAAATAGCAGCAATCTTAAACATAAATGAGAGAAGAAAAAAAAAAAAAAAACCACCTCACATATCCCTCTAGTGGTAAAAGAGGAATTTATTTCCTCAATAGCTGCCTATTCAATTCTTTCCCTCTTGGCAAGGAAACCTATTTATTCCAATCAGTACCAACAGAACCCTATCACCACTTAGTGATTTGGATATCTCTTCTTAAGGAACTGTATTTAGGACTCTCCTATATCAAATCCAGTGGGATGCCCAGTTAAAAATGGCTCAAAAAATTGTTCAAACAAATACCTGAAGTATTTAAATATTTCAGCATGTGTGCACATCTAAATCACAAAAGCTCTTAATGTTCATCAAAAATTAGACAATTTGAGGACTGGGTCTCAGTTCACTGATTTATTTACCAAAAAAAAAAAAAATCCTTCACACTAAAATGGTTCTTAAAAATGTCATGAAATGAACCTTGGGAATAAGGAGAAAAGCACAATGTTTCATTCAACAAATGCCAACATGTTAGATGTGATGAAGGACCCTAATAGCAAACACCATAGCCATTAGTTAAACATATTTACAACATGATTTCTGAACTGGAAGTATCTATTTTAGGGTGGCAAGCACTACATATGTCACACAGATGTAATAGGATCCAAAACACACACACACACACACACACACACACACACACACACTGAGTTTGGTGATCATCACAAATCAGGCTGTGCCTGGAATTTACCTTCTGACCTAGAGCCACAGAACTGTACTATGGCTCGAGGTCAGTAGGTAAATTCCAGGCACAGGAGACTCCTGTAATTTTCTCCTCTGAACTCACACATATAACAGATGAAGACCCTCAGACAAACCTAACATAATAATCCTGCACATACTTGAATCATTTTCAGGGAGAATGATTCGGTTTCCTGCAGTGCTGAGGTTAGCTGTAAGCCTGCCCTTCACTCTGATTCACTGATGTGAAGGCTCTATCTATGAAGAGCTGAGTTTGTCTCTATGCGGAGCCACGAGGTTCTAACAAGCTGGGCCTCCAATTCCTTGGCTCTTAGAAAAAAGCCCCACCCAGGCTTTCTCAATGCTCACATTCAGACATCACACAGCAAGGATAACAATAACTAAAGAGAATGTTCCAGGTTTCCTTTCTATGGGCTCCCCTTAGTGGTTAAGCCAAAGAACGGGTTAAATCAAGTTTTCAGAACAGAGAAAGGGAGAAGGATGTACTCACCTGCTTGTCTCTTTGATGGTAACCATTGTGCTGCCTTGACTGGCAGCTCTGAATTCACACAGAGGATGGAGAGAAGGCACTGACCTATCCAGACCCGCCAATCCCTTCAGAGCAGCCAGAGCGGCCTTCCTCTCCAGCTTCTTCAGCATCCACAACAAGATCTCTTGGCAGAAGGACCTGATAGGAAGAACACTGAAGCATGAGCCTGTCTCCTTACGCTGTCCTGCGAATGATCTAATACAGCCAAAGAATACGGGCCCCGCCGCTGAGCAGGGCTGCTCCGCTCATCAACTTCAGACTGCAGGATCCCCAAGCATCCAGTGGATAACTGACTACTCCTTGGTCTGCAGGCAAATCAGACAAACTTTTATCAAGTACTTACCAAGTGTCAGGCCCTGGGCTAAGAGCTGAGGATGCAGAGAGGTGAAAAAAAGAAAAAAAAAACCAACCTAGTCCCTACCCTCAATCAGCGTATATCAAATGGGGGAGACAACATGAAATGTCAACGTATACAAAAGTCATCTGTGAGGGGAAGGCGTTAGCACCTGGGGAGACCAGGAGAGTAGTGCTGAGAACCCTAACAGGACAGCAGCCCCAGGTGACATATTTACCTCATGATTTGTGATGTGGAATTATTTTTTAAATTAATTTATTTTAAATTATCAATGATCACTTCCATAAGCTTTTGAGTTTTAAATTTTTCTCCCCTTCCCTCCCCAAGATGACATGCAATCTGATATAGGCTATACATATACATTCCTATTAAACATATTTTCACATTAGTGATATTGTAAGTAAAAATTAGAACCAATAGGAGGAACCACCAGAAAGAGGAAACAAAACATAACAGAAAAAAAATAGCAAATAGTATGCTTCAATCTGCATGGAATTATTTTATTTAAGATGGTATGCATTACACATGTCACGTAGATGATATGGAATCCATAATACACACACACACACCGAGTTGGGTGATCACCACAAAGTAGGCTGGGCACACTACCATGGCTCCAGACCATTAGGGAAGGCCTCCTGCAAGGTGGGGTTTGACCCGAGGCTTGAAGGAAGTCAAGGATTCTAAGTGGTGGAGAGAGGTGAGAAAGGCGAACATTTCAAGCGTGTGTTACCGCCAGGGCAAGTGATACACATGGATTCTTTTCCACTTGTTTGATCTCTATATTCTAACACAAATCCTACAAGGACCACATTTTGGATAAACAAAGTAAATATTTGTAATAAAGTCACAAACCCTCCATGGGACCAATACTTGTGATCAGGAAGTATCATCATTATGCTACAAAATTCCCCACCATTAATGCAACCAAGATTTAAGAGAGCAGGACAGCAGAGGAGGAAGTTATCCTTTGACCCAGCTACACCACCCAAAGAAATGAGGTCCCAAAGAAATGGAAAAGGACCAATAGTACAGATATATTTCTGGCAGCTCTTTTCATGGTAGCCAAAAATTATAAAGTAAAAGGGTATTCTATTGAGGAATGGCTAAACAAATTCTGGGATATGCAAGTGATTAAATATTGTTGTACCATAAGAAATGATGAAATAGTTTCACGGAAAACTGGAAAAACCTCGGTGAACTGATTTGGAGGCAAGTCAGCAGAACTAGAACAATTTAGATAATGACACAACATTATAGAGAAAATCGACTCCGGGAGACTTTAGAATTCTGATCAGTGCAATGATAAATGATGAGTCCCAGAGTCTCAAGATGAAACCTATCATTCATCTCCTTCCAGAGAGGTGATAAACCTAATGTGCAGGAGATGGACATTTCCCAAATGTGGGAATTTGTTTTGCCAGCCTATGACATGTATGAATTGAGGGTTTTATTATTTTTTCATTTGCTTAATGGGAAGAGGGGAGGTAGTGGGAGGGGCAGAACAAAATTTTTTAAAAAAAGAAAGAAAAAATATTTGCAGTTAGGGAAAAAATTTAAGTGATATTTAAAATAAAAACAGATTAACTGCAAAAAAAAAAAGAATTAAGAAGCAATAAAAAAGGAAAGGAGGAAATATTGGCACAAACCAAACTCACTCAGTCACTTAACAAATATTTATCAATTGCCTACTGTGTGCTGGAGTTTGTGCTAGTATTGGAGGAGATTCAAAGTTTACATGTGAACTGGTTCCCTGTTCTTATAGATGCTTAAAGTCCAGTAGATAATTCAACATTTATATATAATACTATGAGGTCAACAAAGCCCTTTGCTCTCAGAAAAGACACGCGATGTCATATAGTTATCATTATCTCTACTTCACAGATGAGGATGACAGGCCCAAGATCTCATAGTGGGTAAATGTCAAACCCAGGGTCCCGGCAGTACACAAGGTAGCTGAGGAGTAGCTTCTGAGCAGCTTCTGAGACCTACTAGTATACCAGTAGAGCATGAATCTACTAACAAAATGGGTCAATGGCTACCTCAACAACGCCACAGACCTCAAGTGAAGGAGGCTGAGGTATTTTATAGCAACGAACAAGACAACAGAGCAAAATTCTGAGCTACGTGGATGTGTAGTTATTCTGAATGGCCAGAAAGTTAAAACCCTCCGACCTCGGTTTGATGTTACCATCGCTTGGACCTCCCCTTCTAAGAATCCCTTAGCCATAACCCAGACATGTGAATCAGATCACCAGGCAAAGGTAAGACGATGACACAGTGGGGGATGGGAGGAGTCTACAACAGTTTAGGGTAAGCTTGACTTTTCCCTAGAAGGTGGGAGGTGGGTGAGGCTGCAGGGGTGGAGATACAAGACACAAGAGAAGAATTATGAGACAAGTGACCTGGGGTTACCCGAGTGAAACTTACAGCAAAGGAGAATATTAAATCTAGCTTGACTAAGCCTTAAAAACAGAATTGAAATAGATTTTCATTTTTACACCAGGTCTATTCTGTCTGGGCCCGGCTCTCTATCTACGACATCCCAGCCACTGGTCAATACGATGAAGACATGAAGGTACTACAGCACCTCCTCTCAAAACAAGTTTAAGCCAAAGTTACCAGACAAAAACGATAACTTTCCGTTGTCAATCTGATGTTACTCCTGAAAATCAGGCGCATACCAAGAGATTGGCTAAGACGTTCCAGTGCCTGTCACCAGCATCCCTGCCTTCCTATGACCTGGCTTCTATCTTCTGGTCTGTGTCAGATTTTGTAAAGCAAAAGTCCCGAATGGTGATGGTGAGGGGCAGAGTGTGACAGGATGAATACGAGACTAGGGGTCACCAGGCCTGGGCTCTATGGGTGTCAGAAGACTTAGCCTCTGACCCCAGCTCTGTCTCCATGACCTCTGCCAGGTCAAGTCCCCAGTCTGGTACTTAGTGCTTAACCTTGCACAAGTCATTTAATAACTTTGCTTAGCTGTAAAATGATGGTGGCACCCACCCTCCCCAACCACTGTGAGGATGAACTATGATGATGTAAAGTGTTTTATGAACCATAAAGCATGAAACAAACGGACGCCATTACTATGAAACTTGAATGTGAAAAACTGGGATGAGGGGAAGGGAAACATAAGTACATATTATGATAGAGTCTGCCATAATTTCTAAAGCACATGACAAGACTTCAGCCAGTCTTGAGAATCTTATTGCTAAATAAGCTGATGGTAAATGAGTTTATGTCATTTCCCCTACAGCATAAAGAGCATGAGTGAGAAACTCCCTCCATGAACAGCTCTTTAAACTTAAACTCCATCTCAGAAGATTACTGTGCAGACACCTAAGTACTTCCTTCACTATAAATAAGACACTGTCACTGCTATGAGCCAATTCCTCCATCAGGTTTTTTCTCCCCACAAGATGGTTATCAACCAACCTCTATTTCCTTCTTCCCACACGCTTAATTCCTGCATATCTCGCCGGTCAAGCAGTGACATGTTTACACGAGAAAATGTAAGGTCCCTTTCCTAGGAGGAGAACTATCTCAAAACCCTCACTGCTAGCAAGGCAAAGAATAAAGTAAACACAATGTCCAGTCACCCATGAACCACCAACATTCCCTCCTTCTTCAAACGGGCAGAAAAACGTGTTTTCCAATCTATCCTCCACACAGCCACAGGGCCATAGTGGTTTTCCTTCAGTGCAGGTATGACTGTGTCACCCCCTGCTCAGGGACCCATCACTCCTACTACCTCCAGGATCAAATACAAATTCCTTTCCTGTCTCCTCACTCCCTTCTACAATCCAGCAATGCCAGCCTCCTGGCCACTCCTTCCACACAAGCCCCATCTCCTGACTGTATGTCTGTCTGTCCCCCATGATGGGCATGCTCCCCAACCCCTACCCTGCCCATCTCGGCCTCCTGGCTTCCTCTAAGACTCGGACTGCCGGAAGTCCTCCCAGGTCTACTCTATGTCTACCGCCGTCCCTCTAAGATGACCTCCCACTTACACTGCCTATGTCTTGTGGGTATGTGGTTGTTTGTGCATCGTCTTCCCCATCAGATCATGACCTCCAGGAGGGCAGAGACCGTGTTACTGGCTGTTTTGTAGCCCCACACACACTTGACACAATGCCTGGCACAAAGTGCTTGCTAAAGGTTTGTTGACCGGCTGACTGCTCCAGAATGTACTCCTGACGTCCCAGCTGTAGACCCACTTCTTAGACTGGAGAGGAGAATCACCCGGAGTAAGACTGTGATGTTTTCCAGGTCAGACAAGACTCTTACCTTAAGGGAGACACATTCTGCCGAGTAAAGCAATAGAGAGAGAAAACAATCCCCAAATCTGGAAGCAAGGACTCCAGCAAGGCTGCACCGGGCTCATTCCCAACCACAAACACCTATGGAGAAAAGGGAGTGAAAGGTTTAACATCATGCCAAATTGGAATATCAGCTTGGCGGGGAAGGATGGAGCCCACCTCTGCCGAGGGTGTAGCGGGATCCTCCACAATACCAGAGTCCTAGAGCCCAAGGTCTTAGCCCCAGTGACCTCTGATTGAGCCTGACATGGATCCCTAGTAGAAAGCCTGGCACAGAATAGCGGGCAATTCCACAGAACAGTGGAAACTGAATAGGGTACTCTCACATACACTGCTTGAAAAAGGCTTGAAACGTTGGGTAAAATCAGTAAAATTTTAAAGTCCCTAACTTCTTTCCTTCCATATCTACTCTCCACCATAATCTTTTCTTCTAAAGAGACTGATGTGATCTGGCCAGGTTGACTGCCTGGGTGGATCCAGACCACTCTGCTCCCTGTGTACCTAATCCAGCAAAAAACTGAAATTCACAGTAAAGTGAACAGATTCCCCAAGAAATCCAATTACAAACTACTCAGTAAGGACTACTTCCATCCCAGAACTGCACAAAAAAGTCAGTCAGAAGCCTGCAGGCAATATGATAAGAGGACACCAAAAAAACCAGCAACAGCACAGGTAAACAAGTCAGCATCCTCCCAGAATGATCAGGGAACGGCCAGAGACACATACAGCCTGGGGAGTCTCTGGGTTTGGAGGAAACAAGAGTGGAGACCTATCTCCCCCAGAGAAAACCAACCACAGAAGCACCGAGGGAGTGGCAGGGACCAACGAGGTGTGGCAACACTACGACCAGGGTAGCAGCCCAGGCAAGCAATGGCACCAAGGTCTCCATCCTGCGACATCCGAGAGGACCCGTTAGCACAGGAATCCAGGGGATCCAGCATGAGACCAAGCAGGGCCAACCACCCACCCAAAGGCCTATAAGAGACAGAGCTAGACCCTGGCACAAAACCCCTATTCAGGAACTAAGGCTAGAGAGTTAAGCAAACAGAAAGCAAGTACAACTACTAGAAAAAATACGTAAAAGATCCAAACATACCCCAAAATCCAATATTAGGAGACCACAGCTCCATAACAATTACAAGCCAACATTTAAAGGAAAAAAACAACAACCAGATATTCCATAAGCACTACATAAATACCTAGAAAAAAAATGAAGCAAGAGATAAAAAATGAAATAAAAGGTCAGGAGAAAAGAATTAAAAAGAGAATAAATAGCTTAGAAGAGATAGTGGTAAAGCTTACCCAAGTTAACAGTCTTCCTAAAAATCAGAAAAGACCAAACAGAAATCAATGATTCAGAGACAGAAAGGATTAGTGAACAAAATCAAGTTGTTGTTTTTAAATGCAAAAAAAAAAGTAAGGTATCAATAACAATTACCTAGAAAATAGCTCAACGAGAGATACTTAAGAATTGTTGCGCTCTCTGAAAACTAAGATTTTTTTTTTTAAAGCGTAGACCAGGCTAGACCTACCCCAGCCTAGACATTATATTTCAAGAAATCATAAATGAAAAGTACACAGATCTAACAGAATTGGGGGCAAAGATAAAAAGAACCTATCAATCTCCTTGTAAAAGAAACTCTGAAATTTAAACTCCCCGGAATGTCACAGCTAAAATTCAAAGTTTCCATGTTAAAGAAAAAATACTCCAAGCACTCAGAAAGAGGCAGTTTAAGTACCAAGGGACCAGATGGGATCATACAAGACCTAGAAGTTTCTACCATACATGAGAAGAAATATTGGAATACTATATTCCAAAGGCAAAAGATATTGGCTTATAACCAAGAAATATCTATCTTGCAAAGCTAAGTATAAGTTTATGTATCTTTCAAAGGCTTTCAAGGATTTCTGATAAAAAAGACCAGAGATGAACATTTAGAAGGGGCATATGTATAATGCAGTGCTAACATTCTAATGCAGAAGAAAAAACAAGTTTCTCTCATAGACTTTAATAAACAGTTAAGTAAGAAAACCAGAGGACTTGGGGGTGGGTTGTTCTTTATATTCTGGGAATATAAAGAATATAAAGAGAAGGAAATATAAAAGGACTAGATTAGTGTAGAAAGGAGGAAAAATAGGGGGGAATATTCTATCTCCTAATTGGGATACATGAGAATATAAACACAGAGGAAGGGATTGGGAAGAGCACATCAGGTTAACCTCACTCTTACCTGACCCTAGAGGTGGGTAGGCGGCACAGTGGAAAGAACACTGGTCACAGAGCTGAGTTCAAATCCTTCCTCAGACATTTACTTGATTTGTGACCCTGGGCAAGTGACTTCATCTGTCTGCCTAAGTTTCCTCATTGGTAAAATAGGGATAATAGTACCTACCTCCTAGGGATGCTGTAAGGATAACATGAGATACTAATAATAGCTAGCATTTATATAGCATTTTAAGGTTTACAGAGCACTTTACAAATATGATCTCATTTGATCCTCACAATATCCCTGGAAGATAAGTGCTGTTATCATTCCCATTTCACAGATGAGGAAACCGAGGCAAACAGCAGTTAAATGACTTGCCCAGGGTTACACAAGTAGTAAGTATATGAAGCAGGATTTGAACTCAGGTCTTTTCAACTCCATGGCTGATACTGTATCCATCTGGCTGCCTGATAATACTATAAACCACTTTACAAAACTTACAGCATTTTTATTAATAGTATTATTAGTATGTCCAAGGGGACCTAGGATGAAGCATCTGCTGAGAGGTTATATATTGAAATATAATGTCTTGAAATATAATGTCTCAAGGTGAAGAGACACAGATTTTTTTGAAAGGGTCACTGTACAGATTTATTCTGCTTGATAGTGCTTACATGTTAAAAGAGCTTTTTTTTTTCCTTTCTCTCCCTGGGTTTCAAATCAGAGAGAAAGAAGAATAGGGAAAGAGAGTTAACAAGAGTGATACCAAAAAAAAAAGAGAGAGAGAGAGAGAGGCACTGAAACATTTTTTAAATACACAGAGAAGCCAGGCATAGCGAAGCCAAGTTACCAGGAGAATGAGGCTGGCGGATCATGTAGGTGGGGGAGTTGTGGGCAAAGCCAATCAGGTGGCCACACTCAATCTCATGTTAACATGGTGGACCTGCCTGCTGCGGTCCACCATGGTGCCTGAGGAGGGGCATACCAGCCCAAGTCGGAATCAGGGCACGTCAAAGAGTAGGGCTGGGCCCCTGAGTAGCCCTACACTTCTAGCCTGAATGAGAGAGGAAAACCCAGTCTTTAATATAATATATAAACAAATAAGTAAATGAAATTAAATGAAGAGAAGCGAATGGAGTTCAGAAGGAAGCACAAACAAGGATAGTTTTAAAAGTAAAATGTAGAATTTGTTAGACATATATATATTTTAAATCAAGCAGTACGAAAAAGAGATTCACAGTTTCATATATAAACCTTTTTATGTCCTGCTGTGTAATTTATGGAAATGCTCTTTTTTGAAGTTTCAAGTTTAAATTTCTAAAAAATAATTTTAAAAAACCAAACTGATATGAATACAGGGGAAACTCCCTGACCTAGTTTAATTGTAAGAACACCTGTAGAGAAGATGAAAGCAAGGACAGGTAACAGAAGATGCATACAAAAACATGACACAAAAACTCTACATAGTAAGCACTTTAATGAATGCTTTTTCGTTCATTCATTTGTTCATTCATTCATTCATTCATTCATTCATTCATAAACCAATCTGAGGAAAATCTCAGGAACATTAAAGAGCAGAATGAACTGAAGCTGGTAAGGAAAACCAAGGATTAGTGTCTCCAAAAATTATAGGCCAGCAAGCTTGACTCTGATTCCTGGCAAAATTCTACAACGAATTATTAATGGAAGGGTTAGTGAGGAAGTAGTGATCACAAAGAGCCAGCCTGAACAGTTCATCCCAGACTAATCTCGTTTCCTTTGCTGGCAGGTTGAGGAGACTGGTAGATCAGTGAAATGTTGTAGACAGATTTTATATAGATTTTAGTCAACAAAGTCTCTCACGCTATTCTCGTGGAAGAAACAAGGAGATATGGACTAGACAATATTAAACTGGGTGGATTTGAGACTGACTGGCCAGACCCAAGGAGCAGATTTATTCTGATCTGGAGTCATTAATGTTTGTTTTTAGGGAGTCTCTAATAGAAAGTCCCAGAGATCCATTCCTCCCTTTCGGCTAATATTTTATTTAATGACTTGGATAAAGGTAGAATTGGCAGGCTTATTGAATTTGCAAATCATGCAAAACTAGGAAGAAAAGTTAACAGGTTGGATGGTAATCAGGATCCACACAGGTCTCAATAGTCTACAACTGGTGTGGGAAACCTGTGACCTCGAGGCCACATGTGACCTTCTAGGTCCTTGGATGCGGCCTTTTGACTAAGCCCAAGTTTTACAGGACAAATCCTTTTATTAAGGGGATTTGTTCTGTGAAGTTTGGATTCAGTCAAACGGCTGCATTTGAGAACCTAGAGGGGCACATGGAGCCTTGAGGCCACAGGTTCCCCAATCCCTGGTCTAGAACTTTGAACCAAATCCAATATGGTGGGATTTTATCAAGTCAGAATGGTACTATGGAAAAAGCACTCAGGTCAAAGGGTCTGAGTTAAAACCCCAGCTCTGTCACTTGCTAGGGATGAGACCTTGGTCAAGTGTCTTAACCTCTTTTGGCCTCAGTTTCCTCATCTGTACAGTGAGGTGGTTGGACTAGATGGTCTCTAGGGCCCTTTCTAACTCAAAAGCGATGTCTTCATCAGAATTAATGTAAAGCCTTAGACTTGGTCTTAAAAAATCAATTGCAGATGCAGCTAGATGGTGCAATGGATAGAGCACTGGCCCTGGAGTCAGAAGGACCTGAGTTTAAATCTGGTCTCAGACATGTGATACTAGCTGTGTGACTCTGGACAAGTCACTTAACCCTGACTGCCTCACTGGGGGAAAAAAAAAGAAAGAAAGAAAAGAAAAAATCAATTGCATAATGTGGGGGTTATATAGATAGCCAGCAATTAGTTTGAAAAATGTCTAGAGGTTTTAGTTGGCTATGCTGAAGAGGTGACTGAGTGCTCTGCTCTGGAGCCCAAATCAAGGCAATGTTCAGTACGACTTACAGCTGAAAGCATTTGTAAACGAGATGCAGGGTCTTACAGCACCTCATGGAGTTAGAGGCAAGACGAATTTTGGAGAAGATGGTAAGATCAAATGTTACAAAGCAAGATGGCAGAGCTAATCCACTAATGGCAGAGCTCTGAAATGGCCCAGGCATTCTGGAAAGTAATTCAGAACTAGGCTCCAGAAGTAACTAAACTGTGCTAACTCTTTGACACAATGATACCACTGCTAGGCCTATAGTCTAATGAGATTCAAGAAAGAAGGAAAGAACTGATAAGTACAGAAAACTTACAGCAGCTCTTTTAGTAGTATCAATAAACTGGAAACTAAGGGGCTGCCTGCCTATCACCTGGGGTATGGAATATTATGGCATATAAGAAATAACAAATGGGATAGCTTCAGAGAGACTTGGGGAGATCTGTATGAAATGATGCAAGGTGGAATGGACAGAACCAGGAGAACAACATTGTAAATAAACACCTTTGAAAGACTTAAGAAGGGACAGCTAGGTGGTGCATTGGTTAGCGCACTGGCCCTGGAGTCAGGAGGATCTGAGTTCAAATCTGGCCTCAGATGGTTACTAACTATGTGAACCTGGACAAGTTACTTAACCCCAATTGCCTCAAAAAAGAAAGAAAGAAAAAAAGAAAGACTTAAGAACCCTGAACAATATAATGTCCTCAACTGCCCAAGAATTCTGCAGAGAGCCTAAGATCAAATATGCTTCCCACTACCTCCTTACAGAGAAATACAGACTCACGGTGCAGAATGTCATACGTTTTTGGACACAGAGAAGGTGGGATTTGGTTTTGACTGACCAGGTATATTTGTTACAGAGGTTTTGTTTGTCTTCTTTCTTTTGGGGAAAGGGGAAAGGACATGGAAGAAGACAGATCTAGTGATAAGGTTCCTCTCCAAAAAAAGAAAGAAAAAGAAGCTCACTGAAGCCTTTTTGAAGAATGCAGTTGGAGACGGGAGTAGATTTATTACACGCTTTCCAAAAAAAATGGCGGAGTTGATTAGACCAGGATTCCAAAACTGGAAAGGGGTAGAGGGAGAGAAAGAAGTTATACACATGGCTGGAAAGTTGTTGAGAAGATGGCCTGGATGGGGACTAGGGAGTGCAGTGAAGCCAAACATGCCTGGGGTCTGTATGAAATAATGGGCCAACTCAGGTAGTCACCAATCAAGTCAGTTGCTCCCAGGGCTGAAGCTCTAGAGATGAAAGAGTTAAACCCTCAATGACATGGTTTCTAGTGTGGGCAGTAAAGTTTTTAAGAAGGATAGCCAGGGAGAAGGGAGTGATGTAAGGCTGTATCAAAGACCTACAGTGTTCAGGATTAGAGATGTGAAAGTCCCCCCTGTAATCTGCCCTAGTCAGACTATGTTTCAAGTACCAAGTTCAATGCTAGGCACCACATTTTCAGAAAGACATTGATGAACTAAAGAATGTCCAAAGGAAGGCAACCAGGATGGTAAAGGGACATGGGACTATGCCATTTGAGGACTGTTGGAAGAAAGTGAGAATGGTTAGTCTAACGAAGAGAAGGTAGTGCAAAGCATCATAATCTTCATTTTACAAATGAGGAAATTGAGGCTTTGAAAGGTGAAGTGGTACCCAAGATCACAGAGTTAGTGAAGAGGCAGGCAATTAGTCAGAACTTAGCCTGGGGCTTCAGACACCCATGTTCAGCACTCCTTCCAACATAGCCCTACTTCTCTAAGATCAGTTATGCCAAAGCAACATTTTACTGCAAGCCTTCCTACAGACACCAGGCTATTCAACTCAAGAAAGATAATACCTTCCCTTCAATCTGCAGAGTAACCAAAATGCCCTCCCCTCCAAAAGCAGAACAATTAGAAACAAAGAAAATAGCTCCCCACCAACAAAACTTTAGAATTCTATGCTTTAAAATGTTGCCGTCTGTCTTTGACATTTGACAAGAATGTTTTACGCTAAGTATTTCAGACTTTCGTCCTTTTTACTGTATTCCTGGCACCAAGCAAGTGCCTGACACATAGTAGGGTTTGAATAAATGCTTGCTTGATTCTATGATGGTAGTCCTTGGACCCGTCAACGTGCTTTGGACAAGACCACGTACACTTGAGTACAGTACTACCCACGTAAGAATGTTTCTACTTCTTTCTAGTTCTACCTATTGGGAAGGCTTACATAAGTCAATACTTCAACCAATCATATTAGTATTTCACAATACATTATTATTATAATACAAATTAGGTGACTGTGATGATAACAACTAAGACTCAAATCTAAAGGAAGTGTGAGGAAGAAAAATAAAAGTAATTGACTGCAGGTAGGAAAAAAATTTTATTCCAAAGTTGTACAAGGTCAAAATCAGGATCAAATGCAATTACGTATGTAAAACACATTGTAAAACCTAAAAGCACCATATAAATGTTGGCAGTTTTTATCGTGATGAAGATAAGACTCAGTCCCATTCATGGAAAAATCACAGTTCATAGAATCACTACTGATAAGCTGGAAATTCTAAGTCTTTCCAGAGAACACTGTGCCTTTAAGCCAACCCAAATCTTTTTTTTATACACTGTAAGCCTCCAGACTCCACTCTGAGGCTTGATGACTGAAAAGTTGTTTTCTTGTGCTCGAGCTAATCTCAGTAAGCCCAGCTAAGTGAAGTGTATTGTATGACAGGGTTCAGAAGGAATATTCAGGCCTAATTATGAGATCACCAATTACATGAGGAAAAGAGGAGATTTTCCTGATAACGTTTGACTGTAGATGGTATTTTTCCCATGGTAATCCCTGTGGAGCCATCCTTCCTTACTATCACTCTTTGTAACAAAAAAAAACCTCCCTGGTGGAGTCATGAGAAAACATTTTCCATTAGGGCATTATTTGACCTATATGAAGGGGCAAAAGTCCACAGACAGGAGACAAATCCTCATCATTTATTTGCATTTAACCAGGCCACCTTGCCTTTAACAAAAATTTAATTCAGCACATTTATAATGAATGAATTTTTTATGCCTCTACCAAAGCCATAGCACGATGACCCTGGCAGACTGAAAACTATGCCAGCTAAATATAAGCTCTGGGTGTCACCTGAGAAACAGCATGGATGAGCTGGGAGAAGCTACATAAAATAAGGTAATTTTTTTTCGGCTACAGGACCTCGCAAAGACCTTCAGCTAAGGTGAAGAAGGGTTGCTATTTGAATAAGGAGAAGCACCCCTACAAATGAAACTATCTAGTGAAATAAGCAGAAATGGGATACAGTAGTTTCCTACATTTTGAAATCTTGATTAAAAACATTATAATCCTCAAAAATGCTATGACTACTGTCTAGGTCCCACTATTAAGTTTTTACAGCTTTTGTATCAATGTTTCAGGAAGCATCCTTTAAGTACAGCACATAAGATTCATAAGTTTCTCAAAAAAGATGAACAGAATTGAGAATTAATTAAAAAGTAAGAATTCTACATACCTTTAAAAAATTATCAAAATGTCAATGAACCTTTCTTTTAAATTAAGCTTACTAGTCAGGTCAAAATATGGGATGAGAGAAGAAAGAAGTAAAAATAATTTCTATTTACATTAATCTAATGAAGATTACTAATGACTGGATACACAGGACACACATAGAAACAGAAAAGGTTGGCAGGGCAGATTTAGGAGGGAAGACGAATTCCATTTTGAACACTACAGACATCAGGTTAGAGATATACAACATGTAAGGCTCAAGAGGGAGAATACGGCTAAACAGAGCTGGCAATTATCTGCAAGAGATGATAACTGAACCTATGAGTTCATCAAGAAAGCAGATAAAGAGAGACCAGTGGTCAAAAAGCATTTAAGTGCCTACTATGTGCCAGGCACTGTGCTAAGGGCTGGGGATACAAAGAGAGACCAAAAGACAGTTCCTGCCCACAAGGAGCTTACAGTCTAATGCAGGAGACAAGAAACAAACAATTGTGTCCTAACAAGCTATATAAAGGATAAATAGGGAATAATTAAAAGAGAGAAAGCAAAAGAATTAAGGGCTGGAGAAAGATTTCCTGTAGGAGATGAGATTTTAGTTGGGACACGAAGGAAGTCAGGAGGTGTAGACAAGAAGGGAGAGCATTCCAGGCACGGGGGACAGACAGAAAAAATGTCTGGACCCAAGAGACGAGGTGTCATGTTCATGGAACAGCCAGGAGGCCAGTGACACTAGATCAAAGGTGTAAGACTAGAAGGGTAGGAGCGGGCTAGGTGATGAAGGGCTTTAAACGCCAAACAGAACATTTGGTATTTTATTCTGGAGGTGTTAGGGAACCAGGGGAGTTTACTGAGTAGGGGATGACATAATCAGACCTACACTTTGGGAAAACCACTTTTTAGTGGCTGAAAGGAGGATGAATTGGGGTGGGGAAAGACTTGAGGCAGGCAGAACCACCAGCAGGCTATTGCTGTAATCAAGGTGTGAGGTGACGGAGGAATGTCAGAAGAGAAAAGAGGGGGAGTATTTGAGAGATGCTGCAAAAGTGAAATCAGCAGGCCTTGGCAACAGCTTGGACATGGGGGTGATGAGATCGTGAGGAGTCCAGGATGACTTCTCAGTTGTGAGCCAGAGAATGGTGTTGCCCTCAACAGTAACATGGAAGTTAGAAGGAGGTGAAAGGTTTAGTGAGAAAGATAATGAGTTTATTTCTGAACAGACTGAGTTTAAAATGTCTATCGGATGTCCAATTCGAGACGTGTGAAAGGCAGTTGGGGATGCAAGATGGGACGTCAGCACAGAGACGGGATTGGTAGATCTGAGAATCATCATTTGGCTGACAAAAGGAAAGGATCAGAAAGCACCTTAGGAGAAACTCTGATGTGCAGGACATATTGATCTAGCAAAGGAAATTGATCAAGGAGTGGTTAGATAGGGGAAAGACCCAGTAATATCACAAAAACCTAGGAAGGCAAAATTATCCAAGACGACAGGTTAAGCAACATTTAAAATGTTGCAGACAGATCAAAAAAGATGAGGTTTGAGAAAAGGCCATCAGATTTAGCAATTCAGAAACCCTGGCTATCTTGCAGACAGCAGTTTCAATTAAGGGGAAAGATCACAAGCTAGACCGCAGAAGGCTAAGAAGGAAATAAACTTCAAATAGATAACATGACCTAAAAATAAAAGGCCACATCATACAAGAATTAGGAGAAAGCAGAAGGAGGTACCTTGTACAACTGTGGTTACTGAGGAGAAATCTTAACCATTTAAGGGACAGAGATGATCACAGAAAACAAAATGGGTAATTTTGACTTTAAAATCGCAAAGCTTTTACATAGAGAAAATCAATGCAGCTAGAATTACGTCAGAAGGAAAAATAAACCTCTAAAGCAAATCAGATATCTGTCTGATACCTAAATGATAAAGGAAAGTGATACAAATCTATAAGAACAAGAGCCATACCTGGATCAGTAAATAGTCCAATAATATGAAGAGTCAGTTTTCAAAAGAAGAAATGCAAGTCAACAATAACCACATGAAAGGATGTAGCAAACCACTAATAATACCAGAATTAAATTCCATAATTAAAACAACTTGAGATTTTGCCCCAGACATATTGGATTGGCAAAGATGACCAGAAGACAAATATGATAAATGCTGGAAGGGATGTGGGAAAACAGTTACACTAATGCACTGTTTGTGGACTTATTGGTCTAACCATTTCAGAAACCGCTTTGGAATTATATTCCCCAAATCACTTAACTACATATAACCTTTGTCCTAGTAATATCATTAGTAGGAATACAGCCCAGGTCAAGGATAGAGTCAAAGGCCCCACAGAAATACACATAAACACACACACATATTTATAGCAATATTTATATTACTGTTTTGTTTATTCAGGCAATTATTTAAACATTTATTTGCTACTTTTTATAGAGGCCAAAAACTGGAAACAAAGTGAGTACCTATTGCTTGAGGGATGACTAAACAAACTGTTATATGAATATAATGAGAAATATAAGAATTGACAAATATGAAGAATTCAAAGAAATGTGGCAAGCCTTACATGAACTGAGACGGAACAAAGTAAGCAGAACCAAGACAAAAAGGTATAGGATGACAGCAATAATGTCAAAGAAAAGAGCAATGAAGGACATCACCACTCTGATGAAGGCATGCCTCCGTTCTCTTGGAATAAAAGTGGTTCATAAGAGGTGCGAAGGAAGACATGCATTTTCACATTTGACCAATGTGTTGATTTGTTTTGTTTGAATATATTTATTAGTTCCATGGGAAAGTTCTACTGAAGGGTTAAGGGAAGAAGGTCATTGGGAAATAGCTATGACATTATAAAAAGAAAAGTATCAGTAAACCATTTTAAAAAGAAATGAGGGGCAGCTAGGTGGCACAGTGGACAGAGCACCAGCCCTGAAGTCAGGAGGAACTGAGTTCAAATCCGACCTCAGACCAAACACTTGACACTTACTAGCTGTGTGACCCTGGGCAAGTCACTTAACCCCAATTGCCTAAAAAAAGAAAATAAAAGAAAGAAGAAAAAGAAAAAGAAATGAGGGGAAAGAGAGGAAGAAGAAGCACCAATTGCAACCAGCCTTTTCTCAGAATTTGTCTGAGAAGGGAATTGGAAACACAAGATAACAGCTTCAGGGAACGATAGGGTCAAGTGAAGGTTTTTTAAGGACAGGAGCAGGGAGACCTGGGCATGTTTGTTGGAAGCAGAGAAGGAAGGAGCCAGTAGCCAGGGAGAGTGGAGGATTAGCATGAAATCTCAGAGAATACACTGGATTAACATGCAGAATCAGACTGGTGTTGATGACCCGCACGTCAGAGCTGCCCCGTCTGTGGGTTTCCTCATTCCTTTCAGTTTGTGATCTCCCCCTTTAGCTGAAATTCAGACCTACTCCATCACCGCTGAGTGACACACCTCGGAGTTCAAACATTGAAGAAGTCAGAGATATATGCAACTGCTTAAAGAAAAGGCTTGGTTTTTTCAGAGATGAACCTTATGAAAGATGTATCCTTCAACAACCGAGTGACTGAACTTAACCTCTGTGGAGGATGGTTAAACAGAAATAAAAGTAGAAAACAAAAGACGGTGAGAGAGAGCAAAAACAATAACCTGTATTTTTATTTTAAATCTATGAAAAAAAAAACTAAGTTAACAACCAGAAAGAGGTATTGCTCTAACTCAGATGTCGTTCTATAGTATTTTACTACATTGTTAATAGTTCGTTACTATTTCTTATTATAAAGCTGAATCACAATCCACTGCATCTCCTGAAAGCCACTCCAAAACCTTGTGCTCTAATGTCACTTCCTTAAATACATATATCTGCTATCTGAACACAGAGGATGTGGCTAGAAAAGGATTTTTTAAACCTTGTTTGTTTCGTGGTCCTTTTGGACAGACTGGTGAAGCCTGCAGACCCCCTTCTCATAATAATGTATTGAAATTCACAAAATACATAGGAATAAAAAGGGAAAAAACTACATTGAAATACAGTTATCATATTAATTTTTCTTAAAGTTCACAGAACCCAAGTGAACAACCCCTGGACTAAAGAAACTAAGTAATGAACAGAGTTCAGCAAAACCAGCTTATTAAACTGTAGATCATCTAAAATCCCCTGTCCTGACAATTCGTTCACCCTCTCCTTCCCCAAAAATGGACAACTCATCAAGATCCCAACCTCTGAGGATTCATCTTCATCTAAGCTACTGCCTCGATCCAAACGCTGAAATTAAGTACATGCTCGGACCTGAATGAACCACTGAGAGATTAAATGAGTCATGTGTTATCTTCAAACACCTAACAATTTGACATCTGATCCCTTGGTTAGCAGAATTCTGGTCCTTCTAATAAAGTGCTTACTGAAGCTATTTAAAAACTGGGGGGAACAGCAGCACATAAGGAAGGCAAGCAAGTCGCCCTCAATGGTCCAGGTCTTTAGGGTCACTGTTAGCTTTCAGATGCCTCCTTTGTAGATGAGGGAGTTGGACGGGCCCTTTGCAGCTCTAACATTGGATGATTTTAATTCATTCGGCAAAAATTTGCTTGGATTCAGACAAGAGTGAAACCATGAATCTCATGAAATAATTTTAATTTCAAATTCATTCTGATGGATGAGAAAAAACACCCAATTTACTTAAGCCACACTTTCTAGAATTAATAGCCTAACACACAAGAGATGAGAAGGTAGCAGGGTATTTACATTCTCTCTTCCTTTACCAACATTTAACTTCTAATACCTAACAGTTTTAAGGGGCACCTGGGCTCCCACTGCATGGACTTGTAAAATAAGATACTTCTTCTCAATACAGAATGTAGTTAATTTTCTCCTGGTAGAAAACTATGTCCATGAAGTGGTCTTACTCTCTCTAAGTTCTGAAACTTAGCTTAGCGTAAAATGGGAGCTCCAGATACCCTTCTAAATGAAGAAAAGAAAAAACCCAGGAAACCTAACTCGAGCATTCTGGGAATCTGGTGCCAAATACATACAATATTTGAAGCCAGTTAATTTAAGCCTGTTTGCTTCTTCTTTTCCTCTCTTTTTGACTATATTAAGTTTGCTCTAGTGAAAAATGTGGATAGGTAAAATGTTCTGTATTTCCAAATAAAACTCTGGCAGAATTTCCAGGGTCTCAACTCAATAAGATGTTGGTGCCCACTAGCATTAAGTACTTTTTATACTGTCCGATTACCCTACACCATCCTAACTGTACCATCCTGACCCAGTTGCGTAAATTTTAAATCCTTAAGCAAAATTTGTAGAAAAAGCTTCACCTATAACCCATCATATCTCCCACCACAAATCTGTCTTCCAACACAGCAACCTTTAATTACCCTTGCAGATATGAAAGGGCTGAAAAGGAAGCAAGGACTGAATGGTTGAAAGAAATAAAAACTTCCATTAAAGGTGCTAACTGCTTCTGATTTTAAGTATGAAAGAGATTATACCTCACACACAGCTTATCATTGCAAAAATCTGATATCATAGAATGTAATAAATCAAATAATCCAAAACACATTTGACACTACAGAGATATTCCCATGCTTCTTGTCCATGTTTCCATGCATGTTTTGTCCAATGATTTCCTATCACACAGGCTCGGGAAAAATGCTTCCCTATTGGTTCATTTCTAGCTGCATTCTGAACAGCTGTCCTTCTTAGGCTTCCGATTTATTTCCTTGCTTCAGTCCAGACCAGCCTGTTAATTTCTAGGTATCAGCACAGATTCCACAAAAGAAGAATGAAGTACAGAGAACAAAACAAAACAAAAAAAATTACCTGTCTTCATGCCAAAGGGTATTTTGGAGGGGAGTCTGACAGAAACTGACTTTTCAATCCAATGCAGTCTATCCAATTAAGCTATCATTTTCCCCTCAGGATACCTTTCAGGGATTATCTCAGATATAAGAAGGACTTCAGTTACTCTGCAATTATATTCAGCAAAAATGAGCATCATATTATTAATAAAAAATCCTGATGAAACCAGATGTCCAGGCCAAAAATAGTATTACTCCTACTAATACCTAACATTTATAGTGCACTTTAAGGTTTGCAAAGTGCTTTGCACACATCTCATTTGATTATTTTTAACAATAATAAGGCAGACATTTAAATTTCTCTTTTAAATATGAAGAGTGAAATAAGTAGCCCCAAAATAACAATAGACACAAACACCACAACAATGAAGATTAAAAGATCAGGAATAAACAACAATGTTCCCAGAAAATGGATGATGAAACATCTCCCTACTCAAGGTAGAGAGCTGGGGGCGAGGGGGGTGTTCTAACTAGGGCGGGAGAGGCAGAAGAGGCAAGGTCACTCTAACGGCTGTTTTTGCTTAATTATTTTCTTTGTTACAAGAGAAAATTCAATATTTCCCTTGCGGGAAGGGTGGGAGTATTCCCAGAAATAACTGTAACCCCCCCCCCAAAAAGGCATCAGAAAAACTGATTTTTAAAAAATAGATTTCAATTATAAAGATTTGTTGCACACCTTCAATGTGATTTATCAGTTCAGTGGGGGTGGGGTAGGGGTGGTAAAGAGATGGGAGGAAAGGAGGAACAGAGTAAAAGGATGACAGATGTTGCTGTTGCCGTTGTTATTGTTTTTACCGTAAAGGAATAGAGGTCCAACTTTTGCAGCTAAATCAATAGGAAGCTTCTCAGAATACGGAAATTCAGTCTACACACAATTTTTTACATATCATGTAAAGTCGGGTTCAAATATGATTTGAAAGCCCTTACTTATTTATCCGCCTTCCTGGCAGAGAACTTTCAAGACCAGAAACTTCTTGGAGGCCTCTGAGTAAGTTTGTGTGTCTCAACCACTCCCCACTCACTGGACTTGTCAGGAAAGAATTTGTACATATTCCCTAATCCTACCTGGCAAAGACGAATAAATTCAATACCTCCTAGTTCAGCCAGGAAGCACCACTTTATAAAATTCATTAAATAATTTCTTTTTTTTTTTCTTTACTATTTTCCAGATTTATCACATAACCAGAATGAGAATAACTTGCAGAGACAGCAAAAGGTCTTGTCTCCCAAAATTCTATCCCATCTGTACAGATGATCATCTCCCATCTATATAAACATTTATCAATAAATGGTTTCAGGATCAACACATTTTGGAAGTCTCAAATATTAAAATATACTTGTTTCTAATTTGCTGTAGGCTTAGGAAGCAGAACCCAAATTTGTTAGAACTATATACAAAATAAGAATAAATAGGCTCAGAATGAGGGCCTGAGAAAACTCTCACCTATCAAGAGGGATACTTTGTGACATGTAAGTTGGGGGCCTACTTAATAACCCTTCCTGATTTTTATAGAGGTTCTGGGTATATATTTCCAAATAGCTGAGCTCCAGATGGATAAGGTATTACCAAACATATTTTAACAGTGAAATTTCCAACAATAATAAAACTATTTAAAATGGATGGGATGACTACAGAAATGTTTTACAAGACTGCACACATATGACCAATATCAAATTGCTTACCATTTTAGGGAAAGTGAGAGGAAGAAAAATCTGGAACCCAAAATCTTATAAAAAATGAATGTTAAAAATTGTCTTAATATGTAATTAGAAAAAAATAAAACATTATTTAAAAAAAAAGAAAATGAGTGAATGCTTAAATTTCAAGTTTGGAGTTTCATGTATTAGTAAGATACTTATATTTTCTCATAAGCAGTTTGTTTACATGTACCTACATGTTTACATATGTGTACAACTTATCTGCAAGTCAAGAGCATGGCTCCTGCATCAGTGAATAGATGAAGTAGAGAAATTAGCGAAAAGCCCTTCTCTTCATTATTAGTGTTTCTGCAGCACCTAAAATAGCTTGGTGTTTTTCATTCCAGCACTGGCCCAAAAACGTGAAACCAGTTTTAAGCAGTATTGGAATGGCATTTATTCATGACTGGGGTTTCTCTCTCATTTTATGAATGCCATTCCATTATTATTTCCCTGATGTAATGTGCATGTATGTGATGTCATTTGGGGTATCTTTAAAAAATGAAATCTTAAGCTAAAAATAGAATAAAATAAAATGGATGGGGACAAAAACAGGTTCCAGATTATTCCACTGAGCACCAGAAAGAATTATAACATACCTAGTTAAGGGGTAGTGTTCCACATCTCACTGCCATAGCAACACTGATAAAGTGTTAATAGTGAAAAGAGGGGCCTTTGCTTTCATAGGAAGCTGGAGGTAAGTAAAAGAACTTGGAATTTCCTGGTTGGCTGCTGTCCTTTGCTCTTGAAGAGGACCACAATGACATCACTATGTTGGAGTCAAGATACAGTGTGTCCGACTGACTGTGGTTGAGCAGACCAATGTGGGCTTGGAAGGTTCCACCGGAGGTCAGGCACAAAGGGTCGATGTGAACATTTGGAAGGGAGATGTCTCTAAATTTGTGCATCTCACATTTCTTTTGAGCTACCTCACTCACTGAGCACTCACTGAGCACTGAGCCTTCTTTGAAGAGGGCATGCCAAGCTGGGCGGTCCTGGGCCAGTGTCTCCCATGTCACACAACTAATTCCAAAGTACTTCAGAGAGACCTTGAGAGTGTCCTTGTATCACTTCTGACCACCATGCGAATGCTTGCCCTGTATGAGTTCTCCATAAAATAGTCTTTTCGGCAAATGTGTGTTGGCATTTGAACAACGTGGCCAGCCCATCGGAGTTGTGCTTTCTGCGGTAGGGTTTGAATGCTTGGCAGTTTAGCTCCAGAAAGGACCTCGGTGTCCAGTACCTGATGTTGCCTGGTGATCTTCAGACTATTCCTAAGGCAATTTAAATGGAAGCGATTCAGTTTCCTGGCATGGCACTGGTAGACTGTCCAAGTTTCACAGGCATACAACAATGAGGTCAGCACAACGGCTCTGGAGACCTTTGGTTTGGTAGGCAATCTAATACATCTTCTCTTCCACACTTTATTTCAGAACCTCCCAAACACTGAGCTAGTTCTGGCAATGTGTGCATCAACCTCATCATCTATATGTATATCCCTGGAAAGTACACTGTCAAGGTAAATGAACTTAACCACAGCATTCAAAACTTCTCCATTTGCTGTAACCGATGGTTCCACAGATGGATGGTGTGGTGCTGGCTGGTGGAGAACCTCTGTTTTCTTGGTGTTAATTGTTGGGCCAAAATCAGCACAAGTAGCAGAGAATCAATCCATAATTTGTTGCATCTTGGCCTTAAAGGCTGCATTGAGTGAACAATCATCTGTGAACGAAAGTCATGCACCAATGCCCCCTCCGCTTTGTTCTTGGCTCGTAGCTTCCTCAAGTTAAATAATTTACCATCAGTGCAGGAGCTGATTTCATGCTGTTTTCATCCTCACTTAAGGCATCTGACAACATCATTGAAAATATCATGCTAAAAAGCATAGGCACACATACCTGCTTTCTAAAAGCAATCTGGCCTGTTCCGTCCCCCCACCCCCGCCCCGTTCAACCCCAGCTCCAGTTCACTGTCCCATCCCATTGCACACTGAAATCTAGGCAACAGACATTCTTCATCTACTTCATCTTTCCTGTGTGGTGGACTGCCCAGACTGCATGGAGTGAGTACAGATCTCTTCTAGGAGACTTGATGCAATAAGAACATCGCCTTTCCATCCACAAACAGGAGCATTTCAAGGGCCTCATCGTCCCCAGGGAAGCCCCTTCTCGCTCAGATACTGCTGGCTCACCTTCATCACGGCAGCTGTGGCTAGCAGACACCTCCCTCCTGGTTTTAGGCCTCCTTTGATGTTTACTACCAGAGGAGTGCTGAATGGAGTTCCTTATCTCATTAAATCTCCCAGAGAATCTTAAATGATAGTCATGAATGGATGAGAGACACCTGGTTATGAAAGAGCCTGAAAAGGAGTTTTGTTCTACAGAAAATTCAAAGGCTCTCTCCTCATCAACAAAGAAGCATAAAGGAATCTTACATTCTCTCCATCTTTCAGTCAACTGTGAAACGGTAAAGACATGGTTCATTAGTGAATGTTATTTGGGAAAGCTTTCTTGGTCCCTACTAAAAGCCCCATTAAGGTTCCCTTCAATTCATGTGAGGATAACAACTCCCAAAGCCTTTGGTATGGAGAAGACAGAAAGCATATATGTCAGCAGCTACTTATGTCTTCTTGGTCATCATTTTTGGTATTAAAAGGGTCTGAGATTTCTTGGTATATTCTGTTCATTGAGATACCTTAAATATTGTTCTTGCAACATCCTCCTAACTTTATCTCCTCCAGCACAGATGTCTATATATTGACAGATTTTTTTTCACCAAGAAATGTATACTAGTATACAGTTCTACCATTAATAATAAGAGGGCATATTTTCATTTTTTCAGTTCGGTCATTTTCAGTCATGTCTGACTCTTCATGACCCCATTTGGGGTTTTCTTGGCAGACATACTAGAGTGGTTTGCCATTTCCTTCTCCAGCTCATTTTACAGACGACGAAACTAAGGCAAACAGGGTTAAGTGACTTGCCCAAGGTCACACAGCTAGTAAGTGACTGAAGCTTTTTTTTCCTTTTTAATTTTAACCAAATCAAATCAATATACAATGATATTTGATGGCTCCAATGCAGAAGAGGGAAAAGCCAGGCATGGAGAGAAATAAAGTCGGTCTAATTCAGCTGCTCTTCTCACTTTGCTCTCTCTGGCGCTATTTCTACCTCCTCTATCAGCACATCTCGGATGGTGATGCCAGGGTCCAGGTGTGGTGGTTCTACTATCTCCAATGAAGAAAAGTTTATCAAAATGTCTTTTGCCAGTCTTTTCCATTTTTCTCCTGTCTGCAGTCCTCCTTCAATAATCACCCTTCAGTGGTGTTGGGATGACGTTTCTCAGCTGGATCTCTTGGCAAGCTTTCTTTAAATTGGTTTTGCCCTCCACTGTTTCCCTCTGCTTCATGAGACAAAACTGTCCATAATCATTGATCGACCCTCCGTGTTAAATTTTTATAAACAAATTTATATTTTAACCCAGTGTTGCCTTTGGCAGCCACCTCTCTCCATTTGGCAAATGGCTCAGATGTCTGACTACTAAGTTGTTTTCTAAGTTCTTTTCACCTTGTTGTGGCAATTAATTTACACCGCATGTAATTATTACATTGGATGAAATTATTATAGTCAGTGCTCACGTCATTTCTGTTGTTCCTTTCTCATTATTTATTTCTAATTACTTGTTAAAATAATTCAGGGTTAAGTGGTTTCAATGGGACAATACCTTTTTTCTCACACTCATTTTTTCTTATTTATTACTAATTCTGATCTTAGTTATGACAAGGTAATTGATTGGTCTGACAGACTCTGGGATAATTCCCACATCAATAACGAATCTTTTTCTCTTTGTTAAAATAGAATCCACTTTATTTTTATGGTGTTATTTGGTACTTGTCACACCCAACACCTACCAATACTTCCCTCCCCCAAAAAAACTATTCATGATATAGAGGCCTGAAGTTTCTATGTCATTTACAAGTCTTTGTGTTTCTGTCATTCTTTCTTCCTTAACCCTGTTCTCTCTCATATTTTTCTCCATCTTCATTTTTTTCTACCTTTGCATTGAAATCACCTGATATAACAGTGCATACTGATTTGATATTATTAAAGGTAATGAGAAATCAATATTATTATTATTGATGTTGGAATTGTTGATTCACCAATGACAATCTGGCAATATGTGAAAAGAATCACAAAGCTGATCGTACTCTTTGACCTAGCAATACCAGTGCTTTAAACTTCGTCTTAAAGATAAGATTAAATAAAAGGAAAAAAAGGTCCTAGTTATACCAAAATATTTTCAGTCTTATTTGCAAAAAGAAAAACCCTGAAATAACCTGTATATCCAATAATGATGAAGGGCTGGATAGATTATGGTATATTAATGATATGGAATACTATGATGCTGTAAAAAAATGTGGTAAGTCAGAAGAAAACAAGGAAATATAAGAATTACACATGTAGAATAACACTGACCAGCAAAATAAGAATAATATACATTGATCTCTCTCTCTCTCTCTCTCTCACACACACACACACACACACACACACACACACACAAAAGCAATGGAGCTTTTTTAGGTACACAGAGATTCAGGAAGAGTCACAGAACAGTGAACTATTTTTTTTTAATTTGGGAAAGTGTATGTAATAATCTGGTTTTATGCCTATTTAGTCTCTCTCTATAAATGGTTCAAATGTGGGGGTCTGGGTTGGAGATTTGCTCTATATTTATTCTGAATATTGTTTTATTGGTGTTTGCTATGAATGCTGAGTTATAATAACAATAATAGGATAAAAAGACCCAATTCCTATGTCCTTAGAGGCACATAGAAAGCAACTGAAAATCACAGTTGGAAATGATACCACCACATCCTCACAATCATCTTTCTCAAATCAAATGCCTCTCCTTGTCCCAGAGTGGCTGGATCAATTCTACCCTCCGAGATGCTTTCCTAATTTCCTGTCTCTGAAGCCACACTCTATAATTTAGTATTAGCGAACGATGAGCAGAGACAATGTGTCCTTTGTTGCAGCATTCTGCACGATATTTACCTTTTTCTCCAACATAAACTCTCCCTCTGTTTTCTCAAGGCAGCTGAGCTGCCAAAACCCTGTCAAAGGAGTAATTACTCGTCCCCACTTCCTTCCTGGTTTTGTTACATTCCAGACCCTTTGTGCTACCAAGTGTTTCTCCAGCCAGCTGAGAGCTGGGCAGGTTTAAAATGCAGTCGTTGGAGGAGGGAGCGATCCTTTCTTCTTCACACGTGCCAAAGGGCACCAGGAGGCCCTCTGCGCTCACCTAAAGGGCGGCAGCTCTTATATCTGGCCGCCTTTTCACTCAATCTACCTTCTTCCAAAGGGGCAGCTAAGGCATTTGGATCAGGTTTTAGCTGCAACTCTTCACACACAATGAAGGGGATAGATGAGACCATATCTAAGGTCTCCCCCACCTTGAAATCCTATGAATCTTAGTTACATTACTTTGCTGGCAGAAATTTTAATCTATTTTTTGTCATTTCAGACCCCTATGTTCAAAGCTATTCAAATATTAGCCTGTGTGTATAGGAGATACCTATATGTGACCTTTCTGGAAGCCCCTGGGCCTCTGGATCTCGAAAATACTAATTTTCTAGACTTGTAATTACAATTCTTTAAATCTCCACATTCCAAAAGATCCCAGACCTCTGGATCCTGATGACAAGACCTATCATTTTAAGGTGACTTTTTTTTCCTTTGAGTATATATTTATGGCTTACTTAGTTTCTTTCTCTGAGATGAGGTTATTTAAATTCTCTATTTCTTGTTCTGTTAATCTGAGTTATTTATATTTTTGTAAATATCCATCCATTTCATTAAGTGATAGTTTTATTGGCATATAATTGGGCAAAACTGCTTCTAATAATTTCCCTGATGTTCTTTTTGCTGACTATTTTGGACAAGGGTAATTTGATTTTCCTCCTCTTTTAAAAAAATCAAATTTGGTAATGGTTTATTATTATTTTTTAAATAGTTCTTAAGTTTTATCAGTTCAATAGCCTTTTTGTTTTTGATTTTATTTATATCTCTAATCTTCAGAACTTCTGTTTTTGTATTTGGTTGGGGCGCCCCCATGATCTGATAAATCCATGTAAAAATTTTTGGCCCTCTCTTCATACTAAAGTGTCTGAATTATTATGGTATTAAAAGATAAAATATGTTGGTATTACTCGATGCTATACATCTATTTTTTGCATTTCTGAGTTTCTAAACTTCTTCTGTGTCATCTGCTGGCCTTCACGTGTCACCTGCAGCTTCTGAAAAACTCCCCCAAAATTTCCATTTAATTTCTTATGCTGACCTAGGATATATTGAAACTGCAGTGGGGAAAGCTGTGATGCGGAAGGGATGACTAGTTGTTTTTTCAGTTGCATGCTCAATTCAAAGATCTGTTTTCTCTCTTTTGTTAATGAAACAATTTGATATGAATTTTCCCCAATGACTTTTGCCTACTTCCCTCAAATTTTGATGTTTTGCCTTATTCTTGTCATTTCTTTGATAAAATTATTTATTATTTCTAAGATTTGTTCTCTGACCCACATATTTTCAAGGATAACTTCTGGCCTCCATTTAAGTTTGAAAACTTTCTTCAAATGCCCTTACTGATTATTTTTATTACATCATGCTAAATAAAAATGTGTTTAGTATTTCTACTTTCCTATATTTTATTTATGAGATTTCCTTAATGGTCAATTTTTGTAAAGCTGCCATGCACAGCAGAGGAATATCAATAGTCTTTTCAACTCCCAGTCAGTAATCACCAGTGATCTAAAATATTTAATTTTATAAAATTTTCTTCAAGTCCTAATTTCTTTCTTATTTATCTTTTTGTTCGATTTGTGTAGGTCTGAAGGAGAAGCAATGAGGTCTCCAACTATTACAGTTTTGCTATCTCTTTTCCCCTGTAACTTGATTAGCTTTTTCTTTAAGCATTTAGATGCTAGCATTTAGATGCTTTACTATTCAGTGCATGTACTATATTAAGTATTGATATTGTTCCATTATCTATGGCACTTTTAAGAATAATGTAGTATCCCTGCTTATCTCTTTTAAAGATGAATATTTATGCTACTCCTGCTTGTGTAATATGTCTGAGGAATACGAAATTCTGCTGCAACTCCTAATTTGAATTCTGCATAAATCTTTATGTTCCAAATGTGTTTCTTGTAACCAATGTATCATGTATTCTGCTTTCTTAACTGTTCTTCTACTCTCTATTTAATCGATGAGTTCAATTCAATCACAGTTACTACTATTAATAATCTTATTATTACTATTATATATTATTACTTAATATTACTATTAATAGCTAGCAAATTCTCTTATAGTTTCTCCTCTCTTTTCCCTCACTTCTATTTGCAAAAAAAGAAGATGGGGAAAGAAAAGCAATAGGATTCATATTAGTAATCTATAAATGAAACAGTCTGATCCCTTTCCTCCGCCTCCCTTCTCTTCATCCAGCCAAGATAACAATGACTGATTTTTTATACTTTCAATCTCCGCTTTGTGGTACACATTTCAAAGCTAAAGTTTATTTTGCTTGTGACTTTTCCATTCCCAACCCTACCCTTCCTCTCAAACACTGTCCTCACCATTCCCTGTTGAATTTAATGTATTTCTAAAACTCTGCATGTGTGTGTGTGTGCACGTGCACGTGAGTGTGCGTGCATCTTCAACCCTCCTTTACCCAGTTCAGCTAAGACTGAGACTCATGAGATGCCAGATCCTCTCCTACTCTCCTCTGTGTGTGTATGTACATATATGTATATATATGTGTTTGTGTGTGTATGTGTATATATACATATATATATTACTCTTCTGCACTCCAATCATGAGAAATAATAATTTCCTCTCCTTCTTCATTTTCTTCTCTAGTGTATTCTATTTTCTCTTCCTTTTTCCCCCTTTTAAAACAAAACAAAACAAAACAAAAAGAGGAACAGAGCCACCCCCAGATCCTGTGTTTGCCCCTTCTGTGACTGTTGAAAACAGTGGGATTCTGGAGGGACCCAAGTATCTTCCCCATATTAGAAGGTAAACACTTAATCATCATTTAACCGCTTCCAAATGCTCAAATGTATTTACATTTCCAGGTTTCTCTTGTCCTCTGTGTTTTCATTTCAAAGATTCTATCTAGCTCTGGTCTTTTCATCAGGAATGCTTGAAAGTACTTTATCTATTAAGAGATGCATCATCCCCTGTAGGATTATACCAAGTTTTGCAGGGCTAATTATTCTGGGTTGTGCCAAGAACTGCTATAATTGCTTATTACCATGGTGCTATGGTGTTATTATTAACTTCGCATTCACAGCACATTCTTGATCTTTTTCTTTTGCCTTTTAGGGCAAAATATTGCAAGATCTTTTCTGGTAGAGGTGGCAGCTGCCAGGTCCTGTGTGATCCGGACTGTGGTTCTTTGTTATATGAACCTGGCTATTTGTTATATTTGTACTTGGGCCTGGAAACTCTGGAGTTTTGCTGACATTCCTGGATATTCTCAATTCGAGTTTTTTGGTGTTGTTTTTTTTTTCAGGAGATGACTGGTGGATTCTTTCTATTTAAATTGCCCTCTGATTCCAACAGATCTGGGTAGCTTTCTTTTATGATTTCTTAAAATACGGTATCCATGTTTTCTATTTGGTGATGATTTTCAGGCAGTCCAGTGATTCTTAAATTATCTGTCCTTGACTGTTTTCTGTATCAGCTGTTTTTGATAACAAATACCTTCTATGTTCTAATTTTGCTTTTGTTCAAACTGCCTTAGCTGATCCACTGGCTAACGTTACTGAACTGCCTTTTCCTCCCTCTCTTTCTTCATTGGTCTCTGTTGTAAAGGGTCACTTTCCAAGAAGTGGAAGGAGGGTCTTATTCAGAAATTAAGGTGATGTAATAAGCAGAGCATTTTTTTCTTCTCTACTGGACTTAGGATTCTATCAGTTCCAAGAGCTTGTGGAAAAGATATTCCTGTGCCAATGCAGACTGGCAACTAAGTGCCAGTTACTTTTAGTTTTAAAAGGAGAGTCATAAAGGCAGGATATGAACCTAGGTCTTCCCAGGCCAGCTTTTCATCCACTACAAAAACGCTGCCTTCCCAACAAAAAATATTGATAAAAATTAAAAAGAGAATAACTTGGTTTCTAATAGACTAATCCAATTCTCATGGTTTCTCCCATCCGTTCCCTTCCTTCCAGCACAGGGCCACCAACCTAGTTCAGACCCTCATCATACCTCACCTGGACACTTGTAACTGCCTCCTAGTTGGCCTTAAGTCTCTCCCTTCTCCAATCCGTAGCTGCCAAAGCGATCTTCTTAAATCATGGGTCTAACTCAGTCACTACTCTGCTCCATAAGTTCCAGAGGCCCCTTATTACCTCTCAAATCAAATACAAACACCTCCTTCTCAGCATTTAAGGTCCTTTACAACATGGTTCCAATTTGCCATTCCAGGCTTCAATAAAACCTCCTGAAATGTGGACTCTCAGAATTCAAGAGCTTATTTTCAAACTTCATTCACAATGTACTCTAACAGAATACAAAGGAGACTTCAATAATGAAAATGCCTCTGGCAAATCCTTTAAGATGGTCATGTAAGAGAAGGTCATATTCCAAAAACCAGACTTCAATACAGAATTCGAGTCTGCATTTCATTGAAAGTACTTTAATCAATGTTGTGAGCCTGCCTTAGTAGTGAAACAGGAAATAAATATCACTAAAACAGGCATGTCTCAATTATGTCACTAAAAAGGACAGTTTTACAATGTTCGTGCCTCCGAGGCGGCTTGGGGTTTAGATGTGGCTGCCCAGATTCTCGTGGTCCCAAGACAAAAGACAAAATCATTTACTTGAAAGACCATACCCACATTTATACTTCTAAGCATCAGATGAAGAAATTAAGTTGGGTTGTAATTTGATGTAATGAAAAGAACATAGAATGAGGTACAGAGCTGACCCCAGTCATACGACTGAGGGCAGGGAAAGGGAAGAGAAGGGAAGAAGCATTTACATGATGCCTACTATGTACCAGGCACTGTGCCAAGTACTTGTTATAAATATCTCATTTGATCCCTGCAACAACCCTATAAAGGAGGTGCTATTATGACCCCCATTTTACAGCTGAGGAAACGGAGGCAAACAGAGGTTAAGTGACTTGCCCAGGGCTATATCCACTGCACCATCTACTTGCCTTGGGCAACTAACAATCCCTCTGAATCTCAGTTTCTTCATCTGTAAAACAGGCATAAAATACTTAGAGTACCTCCTTCACTGGGCTATGAGGAGAGAATTTTGCAAATCTTAAAAGTGCTATCCAAAAATGAACTATTATTATGAAATTACTTGCCTTAAACACATCTTCCAGACAGCGGCTAAGTTCTTCCTCCTTTACCACAACGGTTCCTGGAGGCAATTCTCGCTCTGATGATACCTCTAGGGAACATAAAATGGGGAAATAAAGACTCCATAACTCGTTAATTAAGAACTTCTCGACAAAAGCAATTCCAAACAGTAACCCACTGTTTGAAATAACACAAGAACATAAATTACTGGGGGAAGGCCCTGCTGGTTGATTAGAACTAACTGCTAAGAAAACTGCAAAGTCATTTAATAGAAAGGGGTTAGGACCATCCACATGGATAAGTGACCTGAATATAAAAGGTCAAAAACAGAGTGTAAGATTAGGTGCCTCTCTGAACTACAGACAGAATTCTTAACCAAACAAGGTATAAAGGATTATCATTCTCATGTTCTTCCTCCCAAAATCAATCCTCTTCTGAACAATCCTCCCAAGAGAATACCACTGTAGGGTCTAAGAATTGCTTTTGTTTTTGTCTTCCCAGCCCTAGCATGGCGCCTGACCCAGAGGAGGCACCTGAGGGCTTGCTGATTCACTGAGATCACAAAACACAGAAGAGGCCATTTCAGCTACTTCAAGTTAAAAAGCTCTTACATTAATGTCTCTGATAAAAGTCCAACATCTAAGCTATAAAGGGAGTTAAGTAAGACCAAGTACCATTTCCCAATAAACAGAAACATAGTAAGACCAAGAACCATTTCCCAATAAACAGGTGATCAAAAGATATGAACAGTTTTGAAATTTACAAAAGGATCGTGTCAAAACAGGCTCCAAATCACTAATAAAAAGAGAAATGCAAATTAAAACCATAGGAGGTTTTACCTTGCACTCTTCAAATTGGCAAAGATGCCTCCAAAACCCCATCAACAGTCGTGGTGGAGAAGCTGTAGGAAGACTGGCACCCTAACACAATGTGGGGAGAGCAAAGAATTGGTCTAACTGCTCTGGAGTTTAATTTGGAATTATACAAGAAAAGTGACTACGCTGTTTCATACACTCTGACCCAGAGAGCCCACTTGCAGGCATAAACACCAAAGAAGTGAAAAACATAAAGGTCCAGTATAGACCAACATAATCATAGCAGCACTTTTACGTAGTAGCAAAGAACTGAAATAAATTGGGATTCTACTGACGGGGGAATCATTACACAAAATATGGTCTGTGATTGTAATGGAACATTATGGTGTTGTAAGAGATGGGGAATATGATAATTCAGAGCAAGATGGGGAAGACAAATACGAAGTGACGCAGCGTGAAATGGGCTGAATCAGAACAATGCTCACATAAGCTACAGTCCTGTAAGTGAAAAGATCACTAAAAGGAACTGGACTGGGAAGAACCGAAAAACTATTATAGCCAAATATCTTTTGCCCCAAAGACCCATATATACAAAGATATTTATAGCAGTTCTTTTAGTAAAGAACTAGAAACAAAAAGGAGGCACATTAAACGGAGAATGGCTGAACAAAATTGTGTTACAGGAATGTAATAGACTAATATGTGTACCGTAAGAAATGACAAAAGAGATGATTCCAGAACAGCCTGGGAAGAAAATAAAGGAACTGATGAAGACTGGAGTGAGCAGAACTGGGAGAACAATTTATCCAATAACAAGATTGTTATTAAAAAAAAATAAAATAAAACTTTGAAAGATTTAGGAACGCTTATCAATACAATGACCAACTAAGACTCCAAAGGCAAGGAAGGCAGCAAACAAGCATTTATTAAATGCGTATTATACTGCCAGGCACTGGACTAAGCACTTTACAAATATCACATTTCATTCTTATCTTCACGAGGACTGAGCATGAAGCATGTTGCTCACGTCCTGCTTAACTCAACATGTAAAATGATAGCTACATTTTGGATGGCAACCATAAGGAGCTGTTCTGCTTTGACAGTGCTCATTTTTTAATTTCATTTAATTTTTTTTAGTGAGGCGATTGGGGTTAAGTGACTTGCCCAGAGTCACACAGCTAGTGAGTGTTATATGTCTGAGGCCAGATTTGAACTCAGGTCCTCCTGACTCCAGGGCCGGTGCTCCATGCACTACACAACCTAGCTGCCCCAGACAGTGCTCATTTTTAACAAGGATCAAATTTTTCTTTTTTTTTTTTAATTTGAAGAAGAGTAAGGAGTTTAAAAATATGTATATTATATATGTGTGTCTATGTATGTATATGTGAATGTATACATATGTGTTTGAGTATGTAGGTATGTGTATGTGTGTGTGTATACTATGAAGGGAAAATATTACACACACTGTCAAATATAATCACTGTATCAATTATTTTTGCTTAATATTATTCTTTGTTATAAGGGAGAGTTCAATGCCAAGAGGCAGAGTTTGGAGTTGGAGGAAGGTATATCTAGAAATGACTGAAGTTAAAACAAAAGACATCAACAAGACCTACTTTTGAAAATAACAATAAGGAACTGTTTCTACCCAAGAACGCTTTACTACAACAATGGTAAGTAGCAGTCAAAATAAGCCAGTCTATTAAGATCACCATCGCCCAAAATGGCAGCACTCAGAGAATCTGACTAAACAGCCTCATGTCCCTAAAAATCAAAGCATATATTAACAACACAAAATTCTGTTCCTAATTGTACTTTACTTTTCTAGCAGTGATAATGACTTTATACTAAGTCAAGTTACATTTTTCCTTAGTCACCCATGTAAGCAACAGCATCGACCGTGAAACAAGGTCTGTGACTGTGGACAAAAAAGAGACTAAAGGAACCACAGAGAAGTCAGACCTACGGTTTCGGCCTCATTAGCCCAATATTCAAGCCAATTGAACTAAGCAGTCACTTACAAGCTGTGGTAGTAACTGTGATGATAACAACCGCTACCATTTATATCATGCTTTAAGGTTTGCAAAGTGCCTTGCAAATATTATTATTTCATTTGTCATCACAACAACCCTATAGGATTATTTATTATTATTATTATTCCCATTTTACAGATGAAGAAACTGAGGCACAGAATGATTAAGTGATTTAAGCAGGGACACATGGTTAATAAGTGTCTGAGGCAAGATCTGAACTCAATTCTTCCTTACACCAAGTCCTGTCTTCTATTCACTGTCCCACCTAATTGCTCTATGCTAAAAAAAATGTTATTCATTAAACAAGCACTATAGGACAATGTTACACGTAGTGTAACATAGGCCTAGAGTGACACAAAAACTAAGTTTTTAACTCTTGTTCTGAAAAGAACATTTCTGTTGTTATTTAGTCACATCTGATTTTTTGTGACTCCATTTGAGGTTTTCTTGGCAGAGATACTGGAGTGGTTTGCCATTTCCTTCTCCAGCTCATTTGACAGATGAGGAAACTGAGGCAAATGGAATTAAATGACTTGCCCAAGGCCACACAGCTAGTACGTGTCTGAGGCCGGATTTGAACCCAGGACAACGAGTCTTCCTGACTTCAGGCCCTGCGTTCTATCTACTGTGCCACTTAGCTGATTTTAGACATTTCACTTCCTTTTAAAATACTGAAAATTCACATTTTTCATAAAGAAATTATACCCCATGTCTGAATTATTACAATTCTTTAATCAATGAGATATGATTGGTTTTACTGATCATCACTGTTAGGCTACAGATAACTTTGCAAAAGAAACTATTTCATTCAACCAAAATGTCAAACAGTTCCTTCTTTGAACCCCAGAAGCAGAGCCACCTCTCCTTAGAGAAGTCTTCTCCCCCATGCCAGGATCCAGGGTGAAAGGGATATTCAATAGCAAGTAAACTCATTTGCACAGAAAGAACAGAAGAGGAAAGTGACACTAAAGAAACCGTCTAACGGCCTCCATGGTCTTAGGCGGGCTTTAAGTGACTTACGTGAGATGGGCGCAGGGTGGAGCGAAGGCCCCATCCAGAAGGACCCAGCATCAAGAGAAAGTAAGAGGAGAAGGACAAGCCGGAGAGACAGGGGCCTGCCCACCCAGGGCCAGCCAAGGGCTGAGGGTGGACCAAGAACTGACTGTTTTTATTTTAAAAAAATTTTTTGCTTTGTTTTTATACCATATACAGCTTCCAGAACAGGGAGAAGTAACTCAAAAAAGCTTAATTGTATGCTAATAGATACTTTGCAATTATCTGCAAGCTTTTTCTATAACTTGTAGGCTTTAAGTAGATTTCCTTCCATTGTACAAGTCAAAATGGTCAGACTCCCCTGGGGAGGACGTGTAGGATCAGGGACAGGGCCTGGGCTGGACTTGCAATGCACACTCCCTCCATCAATGCAGCTCAGTACCTCCTCTACAACCTCAAGTCTTGAGGAGGTGCCCAAAGCATCCCTGCAGGGTCATGGGACTTGCCCGGGGTCACACTGTCTGTATATATCATCGGAGGGTTTTGAACCTCGGTCTCCCCAGTTTTGAAGTCAGCTCTCTATCCACAAGGATACCGCCTCTCAAAGAAATCAAACATGTGAAATGGACTTTAAAACCCCTAGGGAGTTTAAAAATCAATTTAATTCATTCTTGAACTACACCATGATAACTAATTTAAGTCGCGCTTTAAGGTACACAAAGCACAGGAGCCCAGTGGGGTAGGACAAGTATAATTACCTCTATTTTACATTTGTAAATTCGTTTGGCTGACTCCAAGGCCACTGGAGAACATTCCCACCAAAGCTCCCTCAAGCTAGTGGACCTTTTAAAATCTATTCATACGACTTCTTACTGCGCTTAGCCATAGGCTATGGAAAGCTGTGGCAATACACAGATTTCTACCTTGCAATATCAATACTCAACACATATCCCAAAAGGCCAAAGACAGAAGAAAGGGCCCATAATACTGATAAATATTCACAGTAGCACTTTCTGTAGTAGCAAAAAAGTGGGGGAAAAATTAATGAAGTGGCCAAAAAAAAGTAAGAGACAAATGGGATGGACTACTTTCTTCTTCTCTGAGGAATGCTGAATGTGAAGCATTTGGATAAACTTGGGAAGCTTTATAAGCAGACGGATGTAAGAAAAAGCAGAATAATTTACACAATGAACAAAGTAACGAAAAGAACAAGAACACATGGAACCCTAATCAGTGCGGTGACCAACCGCGATCACAGAGGACTGACAATGAAACATGCCTTCCACCTCTTCGCACGGGGACAGATGTGGTCAGTGTGCTTCTCTGCTTTTCCTCACCATGCTTCTTCATGATAAATAAGGATTCTATTTGGGAAAAGGCAGTGGGAACGGACAGCAATTTTAAAAAAATGTATACAAAAAACATTTTATCCAAAAAAAGCAAGCTGTGAGGGGCAACTCCCAAGGTGCTGTACTGTAAGATAAGATACAATAGGAAAAACTAGTCATTTTTCTCCTGGCTAGATAGTCACATTGTGGGTCCTTTACCTGCCGCACTTGAACATCGATGGATTGGCTCTAACATTGGCTGAAGCAAGTGTTTTGTGGCCAATTGAGGGTGTTCTCTTGTCATGGTCAAGAAGGTAGTGGTGGCAACTCTCTGAAACTGCCGGGCTACCAATTTATCCTGAATGTGCAATAAATCTAGAATCTGGAAGGGGAAAAGAGAGGCATCGTATAAATCACTGAAAAATTCCAGATCTTCAAGCTGCTAGAGCCTTTGAGTAACCAATGGCCAATCGATGACTACAGGTGTCACAAAAAGACCGTTAATAAGTGTTTAAGCACCCAAGCTATTTTAGTTGTTAGCCACTGTTTAGAAACCGCTAGCTTTATCTTCGTTTTCAGACAGACATGTATATAATTCATACATTTATAAATTCGCATCAGGCTTTTCAATTTTGTCTGTAAGCACACTCTTCAGTAGCTGGGAACCCTGAAGAACAGAGCAGCCCAAGAGCAGAACCTCTGTACAAGGAATTCCAACTGACAGGTCACTGCAGAGCCTTATGACTATTCAAGCTCATGAGGCAATAGCTATGCCATAAGATGATCATTCCATCTACTGAAATGAAATTTTAATCTCTGTGTTCAAAAGATCAGGAATAAGATGACAACTTCCATTGGAGATTCCAAGCCTGAAGAAAGACTAATCAGTCCTTCAAGAATGCCTCATTGTGGGTTCTCACCTAATGACCAACCTCAATTGTGGCCAATTGAGGGTGTTAGACCCCATAGAAGCCATTAGACTCCAAAGGAGAGTGAGTGCCCTTTCACAACAGACTAATGTATTATCCTCCTTTTTTCTCCTACTCCCATCAGAAGATGCTCTGGGATGCTCAAAGCTCCTTTCATGAAAAGAGTGGAGAGCCTTCAGGTGGTAAAAGGCAATAATGACTTACCTGAGGGCAGACTTGCTGATAGTAATCTTCTAAGGAAAGGGACTGTTGGGGGCAGGAGGCCAGAATTTTAGCAACCATGTCACACTTCCTCCAGTCCGCAGCAGCTGCTTCGGCACCAGCACCACCAGCCGCTCCAGCTGTTCCCAATGGATGAAAACATCAAATCAACTCAAAGAACGTACTTAAGACCAAAGAAGGGGAAAAAGAGGACTCTGTTCCTCAACCATTTATAAAAGTGTGGAATCTGTGTGCCTAATGCAACCTAATGCAATGCATGCTAACATGTTTGCCTAATGCAACCTAATGCAATGCATGCCAACACTGACTTTTTCCTATTTTGTTGGCCACTCACCCTTCCCAGATGCACAACAGGGTGAGCAGCAGTACATTTCTAGCTACTGAATTTTGTGAGTCCTACCCACTTTTGTCACATGCAGTTTGTTACTCCCGTGACCTCTCTCTTATCTAACACTGAAGAGTTTTTAAAAATCATCAAAAAGTTAACTGCTCAACAAAGTATTTAATTTCTACCCATCAAAAGAAAAGTAACTAAGATTAGTAGAATACAAATACTCACTCAGAAGTTTGAGAACAAAACAGCACCTTATAGGAATCTTCAAGATTCCAAACTTAAAAAGACACATTCCTAAAAGACTTAAAAAGAACTGTTTTTTTGGTCATGAAGTAATATTATCTTTAGCACCCTTGCACAAATAAAGTTCTTTTTCATAAAGAATTTCACAGTTCCTTTGCCATTATGCCCTGGAATGTCTGTGTAATGAATTGTTCTGGTATTGTAAATTATTAATATCTGCTCATCTATTGTTCAGCAACTATGAGAAGGAGATACTTCCCCTTTCTAATGTGGACATTTGTATAAAGCACAGAGAAAAGCAGCCTGAGGGGGAGAAAAAAACAGTTCTGATGTTCTACAGTTGATACAGAGAACCGATAGGACTGGAAGAAAGATGTGATGCTGAGAGCTGATTAAAGAACTTAGCCTTCTATGCTGGCTGGAGAAGAGCTAACTTACTCTCTAGCACCATCTAGAGCCTGAAGAAGGAGAAACTTCTCCAAGGCTTGCTTTAGTGCTCTCTAAGGGTCAAAAGGAGAAAATCCCTTAGAACCTGCAGAAAGCATACCTGAGTAACTTGGTAGATCCCCAGTATAAAGGGAACTGCTTTTCCCTAAAAGGATGTTGCATCCGTGCCACACACAGCTCTATACTTTATGAGTAGTGGTAGTGAACATGGGCGGCTATGTGGTGCAGTGGGTAGAGAGCCAGGCTTGGAGTCAGGAAGATGAGTCTTCCTGAGTTCAAATCTGGCTTCAGACATTTACTAGCTATATGACCCTGGCCAAGTCACTTAACCCCGTTTGCCTCAGTTTCCTCATCTGCAAAATGATCTGGAGAAGGAAATAGCAAACCACTCTAGAATCTTTGCCAAGAAAACCCCAAATGGGGTCACAGAAGAGTTGGACATGACTTAAAAAGAAGTAAACAACAAGAGTAAACATAATTAATAAAAGAATATTCTATATTTATATTTTACAGTTTATAAACATCAGTTTCACATAAATTATCTCTGATGAGTCTCACAACAATTTAGAGAAATAGGGCCAGAATTATTACTTCTCTTCTGTGGACATGACAGGTTTTAAGTGACTTTATCCAGAATAACACAGCTAAGAGGTGGCAAAGCTGAGAATCAAATCCAGATTTGTTACCACTACAACAATGTGCCCAAAATAGATTACATCTACGATTATTTTAGATTAATAGTAGAAAAATGAATTATTATGAAATAGGAACTTTTTTTTTGTCTTCATCTCAACCTGTGATTTCTTCAGCATGGAGAACTCCCAATGTACAAAAATACCTTTACCCACAGAGATCAGCAATCTATAATCAAGCCCTCTGCCTATTTTTGGACTGCCTGAGCTAAGAATGGTTGGTGCTTTTTTAAATAAAGTTTTATTGTGTCTGCAATAACAGGCAGGCTGTGGTTTGCCTTCTCCTGCTTATAGACTTGGAAAACTGCCTGGGACACTGGAAGGTTAAGTGATTTGCCCCTGGTCACACAGATGGTACATGTGTGTCAAGGACACAACAAATCCAGGTGAACTCCCAACTTGCCTCTTCCTACCCACAATGTAAGCTAATTATTTCAGTTGGCTTTCTTGCACTTCATCTAAGACAAATGCTAAAAGACCCATGATCTATCCTAAATGTGAACTAAAAAGAAAATGAATGCAGAATGGAAATATCTGATTTCTTACCACCGGCTCCTTCCAGGATGCCCCGGACCACAGCCTGAACACCATGGGGCCTCATCAACCTTTCTGAAAGCAGCTGTCCACAAAGACGTCGGAGCCAGGCTGGAGCCCGGGCACTAGTCTGGGTTTTCATATCCGAGCCTGTCTGAAGGAATGGGGGACAAGGCTTTAGGATGTCATAAAAATAATAGTGAGACGTGAAACTTGGAAAATACTGCACTGTATCCTAACACAGAAAGATGAGATGTGTAAGGTGTACCAAAAATCTTCGAGTAGCCGTCAGCTTTAAAAGTCTCAAGCTGCATGAAGACTCCTGGGACACTTTGTAAAGGAAGTAAAGCAATATCTTTTTCTGAAACCAAAAACAAAAACAAAAAAGCCCTTTACAGAAATTAGTGAAAGCTCCTCATTCCTTCTTAAAGGAGATGAATAGGCAGTTTTCTCAAGAAGAAATTCAAAGTATCAATAAACATATGGAAAAATGCTCTAAACCACTAATGATTAGAAAATGAAAATTAAAGCAACTCTGAGATTCCACCTCACATCCATCAGACTAGCAAAGAAGATGAAAAGAGAAAATGATAAAAGTTGTAAGGGCTGTGGGAAAACAGCTACTTTCACGCACTGTTCACAGAGCCGTGAACTGGTCTATCCATTCTGGAAAGCAATTGGAACTCTGCCCAAAAAGTGAGGGAGCTGTAGCGATATTCTGACTCACCGATACCCTCACTAGGCCCATACCCCAAAGAGAGCAAGGAGGAAAAGGACTATATTATACAAAAGTATTTGTAGGAGCTCTTTTTGTGCTAGCAAAGAATTGGAAACTGAAGGGATATCTATCAACTGAGGAAAGGCTGGAGAAATTATAGTACCTGAATGTTTTGGAAGATAATTGTCCTGTAAGAAATGATGAAAAGGGAGCGTTTCAGAGAAATCTGGGAAGTATGAGCTGATGCAGGGTGAAGTGTGGAGAACCAGGAGAATAATTTATACCATAACAACAACACTGTAAAGACAGCTCTGAATGGCTTAAAAGCACAGCTCAGAGATTCCCCCACAATTCCAGGAAGCGTGCTATCCACCCCCTGGCAGAGAGGTGATGGAATTGGGGCAAAATGGGACATATTTTATTTGGGACATGGTCAATGTGAGAATTTGTTTGGCTAGACCCTATATTTTTGTTATAAAAGGCTTTATTTTTCAATTTTTTTTTTCTACTGGGGGAACAAGAAAAAAAGATTTTTAATAATTTAAAATTAAAATTTTTTTTAAAAAGAACTTTATCAGCATCAGTTGTCTCATTTTTCATCTTCAATAAAACACAGAACCTTGGCCATACTAAGTAATGGGAATATCAAATCCAGAAGTAGACCATTTTCTGGGCAAAACCCTAACACTCACCACTCCAATTGCACTCACCTAGCTAGACATATCAGTATATTTAGGAACTAAAAACAAAGCGTCCTAAATAACTACAACAGCCTTCTAATAAATAATATGGTAATGAAAGAATATTTTTACAGAACTCAGAAATTAATAAGAAAAATATCTTAGGCTTAGCAGGACCCTTCTTAAACTTGGGACTATTTGGTTCATGATGAGAAGTGTATTTTTAATTATCTGATTTTAATGCAGTCAAATTCCCCATTAGACTGATATCCCCAAAATGCTTCCAACAAAGAATTCTTCTTTGAAAATATCTTAACTCTTTGTGAAAACAGATGATCTAGCTTCAATGAGAATTAAATTTTAAATAAAAATCTTATCAATAAATCTTTTAAAAAATGGTCCTGCTATTCCCTTGGGAAAAGTTCTCTTAACCACAACCCCGTTACTCATCTAAAAGAAGATTCCATTTTAATTAGTTTCAAGTTTCCTGTCCCTTGCTCCTTGTTGGAACAAGTTAAATAAATATCATTAAGTGACCTTGAAGGGTACAGCATCTCCACTAAATTATAAATTGTTAAACAGAGTACTCCAATTATCCAATCTCCTATTAATCACCCCTAGGGCAAAAGGCATAGCACACGTCTCCATTAATGCAATTCTCCCAGGCTATGGTCTAAGCACCTGTTGAGATCCTCCCTGGAGGATAATCAGCTCCCGAACAACCAGGGGTTGGTAGACTTGATCTAAAATGCTCCGCAAGGCTTTTCTGGCCCGAGTCCTTTCTTCTTCCTTTAGACCCTAAAAAAAACAAAAGTCAAGGTTTTCAAAACAAAATATTCGCTATTCTCGGACCAGACTGTTAGAGAATAAACGACCATGGCCTGCAATGAGGTGATGTCTCCCCCTAGTGTATTACTGACCTCACAACATGGGCAAGCAGTAAGTTTCAGGTCCGTGACACCATGGCCTTCTGACCACCCGCTTGAGGCACTCCCCACAGGCACTCTCTGCTTCACTTTTCCTATCCCTCTCCCTCTCCACCTTCCCCCATCTGGCTCTCCCCTTGACCCTGCCCCTTTCCTCTACTGGGGCACTCAACCCTGACCAGGGATTTCCTTTACACTCTGGGAAGCATAGGCAGGAGGCCAGGACTCATAATTAAGGCAAGATTTTCAAAATCAGCTGCCAACGGAACTGAGGATGAACCTTCGCATTGGTGGACAGACCCACTAATGGTCACAAATGTCCCTCATGAACTGTCAGAGGCAGTTTTATGATGGAAATGTATCTTAGCTAAATGCCTAAGACTAAGAACGCAGCCTGATGCCAGGCTCTACTCCTGCTTTTAGATTTTTCAGATTGGCAAATTCATTCACATAGCAGCGAGGCACTGGACTCTAGTCAGAAAGACTCAGTTCAAATTCTGCCTTAAGACACTACTAGTTGTATGACCCTTGGCGAGTAATTTAACCTAACTCAGCTTTTGTTTCCTCAGTTATAAAATAGGATAACAGCACCCACCTTACAGAGTGGCTGTAAGGCTCGAATGAGATAACTTTCGTGAAACACTCTGTAAGTCTTAAAACACTATAGAGCTGATATCATATACATCTATTTTTAAACTTGAAATAAGTTTAAAGTCCTCTACAGGCATAATAGTATATTTAAGAACAGATTAAAATCAGGCTGAAAATTTTTAATTTTAAAAAATGGCATTGTTTGGTATGTGTGTATGTACATTCTCTTGGTGAATAGATTGTCAGCTATTTAAGAGCACAAACAATAGCTTACACCAGGGGTGGGGAACCTTTGGCTTCTACTATTTCTTTATTCCTCGGGGCACTTAAAGCAGTATTGAGTATACAGAAGGGTGATGGATGAATGCTTGCTGATTGGTTGATAGCAAGAAACTGGGAGATTCCAAAGAATAGCCTACATTAGTCATCTGCCAATAGGGTCATGGAGATGATAAAAGACTTTGCCATCACTAGCTAGGGTATAATAGAAAGACATGATCTTTCAGTTCATAAAAAGAAAGAGTAGCACCTGGAAACTTCTATAAAAGGATCCATTTCTCTTAAGTATTTTGTTTTCAAATTTCAGAGCAGTGTGACTGAACTGTGACAACATTCTAAAATTTCATAACACATTGTTGGTCCTTGCCCAGAAGATATATTTTAAAATGACTCTATTTCTTTAACTTATTATTCATGTAATGTACTTCCCCTTTCTTATGTGAACCTTTTATTTACTGAAAGAGTAAAAAAAAAAAGTCATTTATGTGAGAAACAGAGAAAGGAGCTTGAGGAGAATAAGAAAGTTCTCAGAGGATCTGAGAGGAAAGCTGGCCTTCAGATTTTTTAAAAATTATTTATTTATTTATTTTAGGCAACTGGGGTTAAGTGACTTGCCCAGGGACGCACAGCTAGTAAGTGTCAATTGTTTGGTCTGAGGCCAGATTTGAACTCAGATCCTTCTGACTCCAAGACCGGAGCTCTATCTACTGTGCCACCTCGCTGCCCCACCTTCAGATTTTTTAAGGAAAGATATAGAGTGTTCTCAGACCAGGTGCAAGCTGTCCCTCAAGGCGAGAGTATTAACTGGCTGTAAAGATGGCGGCAGTGCTATGTTTCCCAGTAGCTAATTCACATATGGCTGTTTATTTCTGGGAAATGATTCAAAAAGCTATTTTAGGGGGCAGCTAGGTGGCGCAGTAGATAGAGCTCTGGCCTTGGAGTCAGGAGGACCTAAGTTCAAATCTGACCTCAGACACATGACACTTACTAGCTGCGCGACCCTGGGGCAAGTCACTTAACTCTGATTGCCTCACTAAAAAAAAAAAAAAAGCAAAACAAAAACAGCTATTTTAGGATTATGGAACAACTGCATATTCACTGTTTGTTTCATGCCTGACAGAACTGTGGATTTTGTGTTCCCAACCTAAGCTAGAGATATCCATGAGAAGGCTGAGAAGCCACAAGAAAAGCTGATCATATAAGCAAGACACAGAAGCCAGAAGATGGAAGACCAGACACATTGCCCAATGGAGCTGAGCACAGATGAGATGGGACACTAGAGACAGACTTCTAGTGCTGGGAGCTGATTAGAGAAAGCAGTATCCTGGGGCAGGAAAGGGAGACTTGCTCCTTAGCACCCTTATGAACTTGAGAGAGGAGAAAATACCTCAAAGTCCACAGACAATAGAGTCTGTAGTTTCCAGGTTTAAAGGGAACTACTTTTCACTTAAAGAGTGTCACACTGCTTCTATACTAAGCCAGGGTAGAGCCTGGGCAAGCTCTGCAGATGTCAGGCTTAATTAAGCTCCTGTTAGCTAAAGAGGCCTAACACTGCGTCAGCTCTCCAGGGGTTGCAGAGAGGTGGCTGTGTCCGGCAGAAGAACAAAGAGGCTCAGAGGAGGAGCAGTAGTGCAGACCGTCCCCTAAAAAGATGACAGACAGCCAGTGTGAGCCACAAGCGACCCACAGCCGCATGGACTCCTCCACTCCGGGGCCTCACAGCTAGCTTTCTACCCCTTTGCATCCACTCTCCAGCCCAGAAACACTGTGTGAATTGGTGGGAGAACATGACTCAGGTCCACGGTGGACTGCTGTGTTTTGATTATTATTAATTTTCTTCTATTTAGTCAATGTTACAGTAAGATTTTCCTTGATTTTGCCTTCTCATTTACTAAATGTTTCATGATTAAGAGTTAATGCCTCTACAAAGGCCTCATGATGGGAAATGCTATCCACATCCAAAGAAAGAACTATGGCGTTTGAATGCAGATCGAAGCATACTATTTGCTATTTTTTTTCCTTCTGTTTTGTTTTGTTTCCTCTTTCTGGTGGTTCCTCCTATTGGTTCTAATTCTTCCTTATAACATCACTAATGTGAAAATATGTCTAATAGGAACGTATATGTATAGCCTATATCAGATTGTGCACCATCTTGGAGAGGGAGGTGGGGGAGAAAAATTTAAAACTCAAAAGCTTATGGAAGTGATTGTTGATAAATCAAAATAAATTAATTTTTTTTAAAAAAGGAACACTAAAAAAAAAAAAGTTAATGCCATCATTGTGATTGATTTATATAAATGGGAAGCACATCAGTGGGGCTCATTCAGTATCATTGTATTTCCCCCACTCCAGGGTTACTCCCCCAACTCTGAGCACGATGGCCACAGCTGGTCTCCATCTCATAACACCCCCAGACCTGCCAACAAGGGTACTAGCTGGGGAGAGTGAGAGAAGAGAGAAGGTAGGACAGGGTGCCAGGTTGGTACTACTCCTAGACAAAACACACACACACACACACACACACACACACACACACACACACACGTTCTTTATAACTCACTTCTTGCAGAGGCTTTGCCTGTTCATCTTTTCCTTTCATGGGGCAGAATCCTAGCTGGCACAGCCCCGCTGCAATGTCTCCAAAATGGCGACCAAGAATCAGGCTGCCCAGGGACACGTGTTTTGCAATATCCAGCAGTACCATGCAACTCGTGTACAGTCTATGAATCGCACTGGGCGCAGCAGCAAAAGAGACGACGTCCTGAATCACAGCACCAAACTCTGTCCGGCATCGCAGGGGTATTCCAACACCAGACAGAAGAAAGGGACAAATGCCCAAGGTAACCACAAACTGCAAAGCTGACTGAACCGTCTTCTGCTGAGCGACACTGAGCGTATCGGGACTTAGGACAGGCGCGGCTTCTGCAGTTCTAGGATTTGGGTCCGGTGGGTGGAAGTGAGCTGCCAGCAGGACCATGCTTTGTTTCAGACATAGCAGCAACACTAAAAGCTGAGAAGTGAAACTCCAGGTAACGTCCAGAGAGCTCTGCGGCCAGTCTGCCCTCATCGCTATTTCATCCCGCAAGCTCTTCAGTTCCTTCCACTGAGGATCCTCCTCACACTTTCTGTCCAAAGCTGACAAGTTAGATATTAAAGTATCCAACAGAACATCGTGTTTTGTGATCTGCAGTGAACTGGAATCTGATCCTTTAAGAGAAAAAAAAAAAGGAAAATTAGACATGGAGCAGAAGACTGCCCTTTAAGCATAACAAACTTCGGGGATTTAAATTGCAGACCCATAGAAGAAATATACAAACATTACTATTTATAAGATCTAAGATTAAGAAGATGTTGGGCACGGGGGGGACTAATTTAACACCACTAAAAAAAAAACAAAAACAAAAACAAGAACAACCAAAAACTAAAGTTTTTCATGGCCCACAAAGAAAACCCAACACTAAAATGGGTTTTTCTGCCCTGTGCTGAAATGGAAGATGAAAATCTGGTTGAATCTAAACACAGGTATTCCTATAATGAGTAGCAATCTTTACCTTTTAGGATCAGGAGATTAAAGAGCTGGAAAGAACCTTAGAAATTATCTCAACCAGTCATGTCATTCTACAACTGAGGAAAGTGAGGCCCAGCGTAGCGAAATAATTTGCTCTAGGTCACAACAAAATGGAGCCATGAGGATGAGACGATTCTTTAAGTATAAGGTAAATATATATACATATATATATGTATATGTATATTTGTATACATATCTGGTGACAGTAAATAGCCGATTTCCTGGCGGGGCAGGTTGAGGAAGAACAAAAACTCAAAAAGTTAGGAATTGTTATGGAACATTATTATTTATAGATAATGTAGGTTACTATTAAAAGACATTAATTTAAAATGATAGCCAATATAAGAAATGATGAGGATGATATTTTCAGAAAAACCTGGGAAGATTTCTATGAACTGATGCAAAGTAAAGTGAGCAGAACCAGAAGAACACTGCACACAGTAACCGTAACCGTGACCAAGTATGAGACTTTGCTACTCTGATCAATACAATGACCCAAAACAATTCAAAAGGACCCATGATGAAAAATGCTATCTACTTCCTGACAGAGAACTAATTAACTGAGAGTGCTGATTGAAACATAACTTTTTTCACTTACTTTATTTTTCTTGCCTTTTTTTTTTCAACATGGCTAATATGGAAATATGTTTTGCATGACTTCACATTTATAACTGATATCACATTGTTTGCCTTCTGAATAGGTGAGGGAGGGGCTAGAGGCAGAGAATTTGGAACTCAAAATTTTAAAAATGAATATTAAAAATTTTTTCCACAAACAAAATCAAGGCAGCCAATATTAGAGGGAAACAGGCAGTTTTCAGAAGAAGAAATCAAAGTTATCTATAGACATGTGAAAAAATACTTGAAATCACAACTGACTAGAGAAATGCAAATTAAGACAACTCTGGGGTACCACCTCACACCTACTGGATTGGCTACTATGACAGAAAAGGAAAATGACAAATGTTGGAGGGGATGTTAAAAAATAGGAACACTAATGTATTGTTGGCAGAGTTGGAAACTGATCCAACCATTTTGGAGAGCAGTTGGGAACTATACCCAAAGAGGAATGAAACTATGCCCACCGTTTGACCCTGCAATACCACTATGTTTGTATCCCAAAAAGATTTTTTAAAAGGGGGAGGAGCTATGTGTACAAAAATATTTATAACAGTTCTTTTTATGGTGGCAAAGAATTGGATACCGAGGGGATGCTCATCAACTGGGGAACAGCTCAACAAGTTATGGCATATGATTGTGATGGAATACTATCGTGCTATAAGAGATGACAAGCAGGATGCTTTAGAAAAACCTGGGAAGACTTACACAAACTGATGCAAAGTGAAATGAGCAGAACCAGAAAACATCATACACAGTAAAGCAATATTGTACAATGATCAACTATAAAAGACCTAGTTACTCTGATCAGTATAATGATCCAAAACAATTCCATAGGACTTATCTATCTCCAGAGAAAGAAATGATAGAGTTTGAATGAAGATTGCAGTACACTTTTAAAAAAACTTTCTTTATTATTCTTGGTTTTTTTGGCCTGCATTTTCTTTCACAATATGGAAATGTTTTGCATGACTACACATGCATAATCTCTATCAAATTGCCTGCCTATTCAGGAAGGGAAGAGAGGAGGGAGGGAATCGGGAACTCAAAATTTAAAAAAAACAAATGTTAAAAATTTCTGTTTACATGTAATTGAGAAAAAAAATAAATGAATGTTAAAAATAAATAAAATATAATTATAAAAAGAGAATGATAGCCAAATTGGGGGTGAATCGCTATTTACTTTGGAGCTTCCTGGGGAAGACTGTTGTGTAACATCTCAGATTTCCACAAACACACCACTGAAATGTCTGAACATCTTTAGATTCCACTTAACACAATCCAGAGAAACTAATTCTTTGAGCATAAACAGTTTTTCATCTTTGTCTTTATGGATGAGAGTGATGGAAAGAGGGGAAGAAAGAGAAGAATGCTAAGATGGAGTTGAATCTCCAGTAGAATATTAAGCTGCTTGAGAACAGGAATGGTTTAGATTTTGTCTTTATATTCACAGCCCCTAGCCTAGTGCCAACTGCACAAAGACCCCTACCTCCAACTTGGGGCAGCTAAGTGGCACCACAGGACATAAAGTGCCTGGCCTGGAGTCAGGAAGACTCTTATTCCTGGGTTCAAATGTGGCCTCAGCCACTCACAAGCTGTGGGACCCTTGGCAAGCCACTTAACCCTGTTCGCCTCAGTTTCCTCATCTGTGACATGAACTGGAGAAGGAAATGGCAAACAGCTCCAGTATCTCTGCCAAGAAAACCCCAAATAGGGTCACAAAGAGTTGGACATAACTGAAACAACTAAACAACAAGGACAAACCCTTCCTACTTCTCTGACTATTCCTTTTGTCACCTACAACAGCATTACCCTTCCTACTCTCACTCCCTAAAAGTGGGTAAACACCAAGGTTTTGTCCTCAACAATTTGTTTTGGTCTATATTAACTCCTTCCTTTTGGAGATCTCATGGCTTTAACCATATTTCCCAATTTACAAAATGAGGGTCATGGCCTTAGAATTTAGAACTGAAAACAGACTTCAGAGAGTAGTCAAACCCCCTCATTTTACAGAGAAGAAAACTGAGGCCCAATTAAGAGGACGCCCATCAACTGGGGAATGGCTGAACAAGTTGCGGTATATGAATGTAACAAAATACTATTATGCTGTATAAGAAATGATGAGCAGGCTGACTCAGAAAAACCTGGAAAGACTTGTATGATCTGATGCTGAGTGAAGTGAGCAGAACCAGGAGAACGTTGTACACTGTAACAGCCACATTGTTCAATGACTAACGTTGATAGACTTAACCCTTCTCAGCAACACAAGGATCTAAGACATCTCCAAAGGCCTTGTGATGGAAAATGCTATCCACATCCAAAGAAAGAACTATGGAGTTTGAATGCAGATCGAAGCATACTATTTGCTATTTTTTTCTTCTGTTGTGTTTTGTTTCCTCTTTCTGGTGGTTCCTCCTATTGGTTCTAATTTTTCCTTACAACATCACTAATGTGAAAATATATTTAATAGGAATGTATATGTAGAGCCTATATCAGATTGCACGTCATCATGGGGAAGGAGGTGGAGAAAAATTTAAAACTCAAAGGCTTATGGAAGTGATTGTTAATAATTCAAAACAAATTAATTAAAAAAAAAAACTGAGGCCCAGAGAGGTTAATGAGGATTGGAGAGATGATTTCTAAGGTCCTTTCCAAGCCTAAAAGCCTATATAACTATCATTTCTTTGCAGAGAATTCCCAAACCATTGTCTTGAGTCCTGATTTCCTTGAGTTCCATTCCCCACCCTCTAACTGCCTGCTAGATATTTCCACTTTGACATGCTGTCATTATCTCCAATTCAACCTGGCTAAAATGAACCCTCCTTCTCCTCTAAATGAGCCTCCCTCCCCTATTTCAGTCAACGGTGCCACCATTATCTTAGCCTCTACACTACATGACATCTTTGATTCCTCTGTCTACTCTGTACAAGTGAATGTTGAAAACTAAAAATAAATAAATAATTTTTAAAAAGTAAAAAAGTAATATTTAGCAAAATAAATAGAAATACAACAAAAATATATATATAATATGCAGTTTTCTAAGTCAATATGTGGCCTGAAGAGATCCCTGTGTACTTAGTGACCTCTTTCACTCTGAGTCTGCCACCATCGGCTTAGAACATTTAGAGGTTAAATGACTGTCCTGTATCACACAGCTAGTGTGTGACACACTGGCAAAACTAGAATGTGGATCTTAATGGCTGCATATAACTCCCGATCTTTATCCACTATATCCCAAACTGGCCTAATCTTCCTAAAACACTACTCTGATCATCACTTCCCTACTCAAAAACCTTCAATGGCTCCCCACTGCCTACAAGAGAAAGTGTACATTAACAATAAGGTGCATTCAATACCCCCCTATTATATATACTTCAACCTAACCCGTCCATCCTAATCACCAACAGCTCCTCTTTCCAAACCCTCCACCTCCACTAAACTGGTTTGCACTCAGTGCCCTTATTCAACAAAGATTAGACGACGAGTGTTTATTAAGTGCCTACTATGGACCGGGCATTGTGCTAAGCACTGGGGATACAAAGAAAAGAAAAAGGCAATTCCTGCCCTCGGGGAGGTTATAGTCTAAAATGGTGGCCAACATGTGAACCATGAGGTTCGAACAAGTGATAAATCACTTAAAGGTCAGAGGGAAGGCACTTGAATGAAGGGGAACAGGAAAAGGCTTCTTGTTGAGAGTGGGCTCCTACCTGGCCAGGTGCTGGGGCACCGACGTGAAATTAAGATACTGTCCCTTGTCTCCAAGGGTACAAGAGGCAGAGGCCAGCAGAAGTGAGTATGACCTGAAAAGGGTGCGACGTGGGCAAAGCGGGCGGCAGTCTGGGGGGAATGATGGAAAAAGCCCTGAATCTGGCCAACTTTCAGACAATTCCCATCACTCCTCTCTCCCAACCTCAGTATCCCCATCTGTAAAATCCAGGGGAACTGGCTGAAAAGGTCCCTTCCAGATCTCAATCCCGTTCTATGTAATCTAGTATCCTACTGAAGCCTATTTCAAGCCCCCTTCTCTTATTTATTTCCTATTTATCGGGTACATAACTTGTTTAAACTTATTTGTCTGTCGTCTCCTCATTAGAACGTAAGCTCCTTGAGGGCAGGAACTATCTTCTGCCTCTTTTTTGTATCCCCAGAGTTTAGCACAGTGCCTGGCACACAGAAGGTACTTACTAAAACTAAAAGTTGACAACTGCTGACTTTCCTTCCTCTGGGCCTCAGTTTCTTTTATCTGTAAAATGGGCGTGTTGAAGTTGTAGGCACTCTATGCTCCAGTCTATAATCTGTGATCTTATTCGGGGAGCAGGAATTGTTTTATTCCCAGTATTCCTATTCCCACGCACTGGACAATTGTGCAGGGCCACTGGCTGCAGAAAAAGTGCTAAGCTCTCTTGGTGAAGGGCGTTTCCTTCCCCGGGAGTTCCCCGTCTCTACCGCCAAGATCACTGCCGGCAGTTACATGCAAAACCCTTTACAATTATCAGCTCACAACACCCTGGGAAGGAAGGGCTATTATTATCCCCATTTTACAGATGAGGGAGCTGAGGCACGCAGAGGTTGAATGTCATATGGCTACTAAGTGTCTGAGGTAGGATTTAAACTCGGCTCTAGCCTGGCTCGCTCGCTGTGCGGGTGGTCCGTCCGTCCGCAAGGGGGCGACTCTGAACGGACTCTGCACTGACCCTCGCTCCCTCTCGGGGACGCCGGCCCGCAGCTCGAGCCGAGCCACGCGGGGTGGGGAGGGCGGCGGGGCGCGGGGAAGGGAGGAAGGGGCAAGCGGCCTGGCCTGGGAGCGAGCGACGCCCCGCGCAGGCCTCGTACCTCTGGGGCTTAGCAGCAGCTTCAGGGCCCCCACGATCCGCTCCAGCGCCACGGGTTCGGGCGCCCCGGGGGCCGCCATCACTGCAGCGGCGTTATGGCTCCCAGCCGCCCCTGCGCTTGCTAACGTAGGGGCCGACGTCGGCGCCATGTTGAGTGAGGCCGCGCGGTTGTCTCGGGGGCGGGGCCAGAATCAGGGCGGGGCCGGGCTCCGTGGCCGTGGAAGCCACGCTCCTGGAAGGAGGAAGCTGTCAATCACTGCTCTGGCTGAGCAGCCGCCCTGGACCGTGGCTCTGCAGGAGGAGGGGGAGGAAGGAGGGAGGGGGAAGAAGGAGGGGGAAGAAGGAAAGGGAGAAAGCTGAAAAGAGAAGGAGGGGAGGAAGGGGGAGGGGGAGGAGAAAGATGGGAAGGGGGAGGGTAAGGATGGGGAGGGCTGGGAGGAGGAGGAGGAAAGGGGGAAGGAGGAGGATGGCAAGGGAGGGGGAGGAACAGAAGAAGAATGGGAAGGGGAGGAGGGGGGGATCAGGGTCTTAGTTGCCTGAGGCATTGAGATTAGGTGACTTTTCCAGGGTCACCCAGCCAATAGGGGTCAGGGTTGAAACTTGAACCCAGCTTCTTCCTAACTCCATCCCTTCTATCCAGTGCACCATCGGTTCTCTCTCATGGTTCTTTCCACATCTTTTGGTTGATGGATTCTTTGATTTTTATAATTTCAAATTCTCTGAATCCTGTTGGTCAAACAGTCATTAAGTGCTTCCTTCGGGCTGTGTGGCTTAGTCTGTAGAGGGCTGGCCAGGGAGTGGAACTGGCCTCTCATCTGTGACCCTGAGCAAACCTGTAATCTCTCTGTGTCCAAGGCAGCTAAGATTACAGATGGCTGAACAAGTACCAGCCCAGGCTGGTAGAGGGAGTTCCTTCCTGGGAATGCCCCATGGAGATGAAATGGTGGCCAATGAAAACAGCAGCCTCAAAAAGCTGCCTCCGATGGTGCTGGTGCTGGTGCTGGTCCTTGGGCAAGTCCCCGAATCCCCAAGACTAAGGTCTTGGAGTGTACCCAGTTGTGTGATGCCCTCCTGCTCTGGTCAGCAGCTCAAGTGTAGGGGCAGGAAAGGCAGGTAGTGAAAATCATCAGGGCTCGGGCATCAGGAAGACCAGAGGTGCCCTCTCCATCATCATCACCATGTTACTGATAGAAACAGGCAGAGAGATCAATCAGGGCCACTAGAGTGCCAGACCTGAAAGTCAACAAGACTCATCTTCCTGAATTCAAATTCAGCTTTAGACACTTAGCTGTGTGCCCCTGGGCAAGTCACTTCACTCTGTAAAATGAGCTGGAGAAGGAAATGGCAAACCACTCCAGTATCTTTGCCAAGAAAACCCCAAATGGGGTCATGAAGACTCAAACACAACTAAACAACAACAACTAATCAACAAGCATTGATGAAGAGAGTAGAGTCCAAGAGAGCATTGAACTGGCTAGCTTTAGGGAGAGGTCATTGAAGCTGGAGCAGAGGTGATGGCGTGGGAGAATAATCTGAAGCAGAGGGATTGGTGGTCACAGTGAGGGGGATGGATGGGTTTAGGGGCAGTGAAACATAAGGAGAAAGGGAACGCAGGAAGATAAACACACCTCAGAATTCTGGACAATGGAAATGGAACATTTACTTGTGGTTGTCGATAAAGGGTCCGACTGTCCCTGTGTGTAATTTGCACTGAGACTAAATAACTGGCAGATGAGCATGGCTGAGGGAGCATCAGCATGTGTTGACGTCCCTAGAACAAAGGCAGATTAGCAGTGTAGAGAACTGTGGGGCAGACACTGAACTCCTTGAGAAAGGAAGAACACCTTGGGTCCAGTGACTGACCCCAGGTAACAGCCCCCAGGACCTAAATTGGGTGATTTGTTTGGATAGAATGAACCTCAAAATCGGCAATACCAAAGTGGAAAGTCTTTGACAGAGACAAGGGCAGCATCCATGCAAGGGAGAGGATTCTGGAGCAAGAAAAGGGTTGGCATCAGAGACAGGCCCCTAGAGAGACGATCTAGCTTGGTGATTGATCATGCTGTGCTCAGTGGAGGTGATGCGGGAACTGGCTAGTTAGAAGCCTTGCAAAGACTGCGCCCCAACTTGGCCTGAATACTAGCTTTGCAACTAATTTTAGTAACAGTAAGTCATCAGAATCTGTTCGAATCATTCTGTGATTCTTGATTGCTTCGGATTCCCTTTCCTTCGGAAAATTAAAATGCTTGTTACGTTCCCGATTCGTATTCGGATATTGGTTACCTTATTTACTTTCCTCCTTGCTGCAAGGGAGAGAATCTTAGACTTTGAGCCCATAACCATTCCTATAATTATCAAGTCCATAAGGAGCACTTTGCCTTGTAGTAGCCACAGGAGGGTGAAGGGCCAAGGTAGGTGACAGCTGGGGAGCCTACTTCCTTTGTTGAGAAGGTAACAGCCCCAGAGCAGTAATGTGGGCTAAGGGTGGGAATTGGCACAGGTCTCTGGTCTCAGTGGTCTCAGCCAAGGGGACCTAGCTAGCCACTGTGCTTGACCAGAATGGGAAAGCTTTTTTTTTTAAAATTCACTTTATTTTCTTAAAATTTCCTTTATTTATTTATTTTTAGTTTCCAACATTCACTTTTATAAGATTTTTTTTTTGGTGAGGCAGTCGGGGTTAAGTGACTTGCCCAGAGTCACACAGCTAGTAAGTATTAAGTGTCTAAGGCTGGATTTACTTTTATAAGATTTTGAGTTCTAAATCCCCTCCCCCTTCCCCAAGACAGCATGCAACCTGATATAGGCTATACATGTACAATTGTATTTAACATATTTAATGGGGAGGGTTCTAAGGGGAGCTGGACAGCTGTGAATTCCAGAAGGAGCCCAAGAGAAAGAGATCTAAAATGAAGAGAAGCTTGTAAATGTTGGAACAGGGCTTCTGAGGGGAGAATGGAAGGGAAAGCCAGAGTTGGAATGAGGCCTATGAGGGTTGGAAATGAGGTAAATGGAAATGAAACAATAGGAAGGAAACATTTATTAATCATCTATTATGTGCCAGGCACTGTGCTAAGCACTGGGGATACAAAGAAAGGCAAAAGACAGTCCCTGCCCTCAAAGAGCTTACATTCTAATTTAGGAAGAAGCTGAAAAAGGTCAGGGGAGGGAGAAGCTGATACCAGGTGAGAGAGTATTGAAGTCCTGAAGCCTGTTGGGAAATGAGATGACCGCCCTGGTGGACATCTCCAATGTCCACCCTCCACCTTCTCCAGTGAGTGGGAGGGAGGGGCCCCACATGCAGAGGGTGAGTTTTAGAGTTGGTGTGATCTTGCAGGAAGATGAACTTTTGGTGGAAAATTATGAAGTGGCTGTTCTGGGCGCCCTCTTTAAATGGAAGCTCTGGGAGGAGCTCTGGATGTCCACCCTAGGTACTGTGCCGAGCTCTTTACAAATACTATCTCCTTTGATCCTCACAACCACTATTTTCCCTATTTTATAGTTCAGGAAACTGAGGCAAACAGAGGTCACGTGCACCTCTCAGTTGCCTCTTAGGCAGAATTAAGAGATGAGGAGTGGGGGGAATTTGCTAGCCTCACAGGGTCTGAGCTGGGGGGACTCAGGGTATGTTGTCAGATGCCAGCAGCTCCACAGCTGATGGTAAATGAGTGTCTTAGCTCTGCCTCAAAGTGCATCTTCTCAATCTGGTCTTCACCCAGGACCCAGGACCCAGGACCCATCCTCACCTGCCCCGCCCCCTCCAGGTTTTTGTTTTGCTCTGCTTTTTCACCTTCTTTGAAAAGCTTCCAGAGATCTACCATTTGTTCAGTGTTTATCTTGAGATCACTCTGAACGTGCCTCTGAACGTGCCCCTCACTGTGCGTTTCAGCCCACTTTTCACTCTCTGGGTCATCTCAAATAGCCTCTTCCTTCATGGCATTTGGCACGTAAGCTTCAATTCAGCTAAATAAAGATTTTCTAATTACCCGTTGTGTTGGATGGGAAGCATATAGTTTAGGTAAGATAGAGCCCTTTCTCCCATGTAATTTACAGTCTAATGGCAGGATATGACACATATATAGCCAGATAGCTAGATGGTGCAGTGGATGGAGCACTGGGCCTTGAGCCAGTAAGACCCGAGTTCAAATCCAGCCTCAGGCATTAGCTGTGTACCCCTGGGCAAGTCATTTAACTTATTTGCCTCAGTTTCCCCATATTTAAAATGAGGATAATTATAGCACCTACCTCTCAGGGTTGTTGTGAGGACCAAATGAGATAATACTTGTAAAGCATATGTCTTTGGAGCATAAGACTCCTCACCTACCCCATCACCCACATCTCAAGATATTTATTTCTTCCCTTTTCATGAGGAGTTAATGAGGGGAATTATTCTTCATCAGTTAATGAACTTAATGAAGAATAATTTTCTTCCATAAAGTCCTACCCCAATCATTCATGGGGGCACAGAGCTTACCCTAGGTTCTCAAAAGTTATGCCACTGCACTGTGGCATCTCTGCCACATTCTGCCATCCATGGCCCCAGTTACAGACTAAATCTGTTTTCTGAGAACCAACCTAGTTAATTACAGAAAAGACATCACCAGGAGGCTGGCCACCTGGTGGTTAATTTTTTTTTGGGTGCTCTTCTAGCTCAATTCTGACTTTCCAGGCTACCATACCTTGACTCTCCTTGGGACATCCCTCAGCACCTGGGGTCTCCACACCCTGGAATACCCATTTGCTCTTTTGACCTTCTCACCATGAAGATTACAATCTTCCATTGGTGAGTTCTTCCCAGGGCCGCTATTTTGGGGAGAGACCCAGTCTGGCCAAACTTCATTCACCTTCTGGCTTGGCTTCTGACTTTTCAGACAGACACCATGACACCACGACACCACCCCCCATACACACACACACACACACACACACACACACACACACACACACACACACAACCATCACCTCTTCACCCCAATATAACCCCACCTTCACTTAGCATCTATTAGAACCTGAGCTCTTTGAAGGCGGGGACTATCTTTTTTTTTTGCTTGTTTTTGTATATCCAGCACTTAGCATAGTAAGCGCTTAATAAATGTATATTGCCTGTAAAAAAGAAACTGGGAAGCCTTTCTGGGCAAAGAAATCAGCCTTTATTAAGAGAAGCAAAGGTAGGGTCTACAGTCTGCCCAGTATGGTCTGAGACCTTGAGATACAAAATTCAGTTATTTATGGGTCTCGATTCATGTGTAGTGTAAATAGGCTTATTATGGCACAAATCAGCGTCCTTTTGCATCACTCAGCTTGTCCAGGTCACAAGCATCTTTTACACAATAGGTCAGGTCATGCAATCACATCAAGAACCTAGGGTAACTCCGTATGCTTTAATATAAAGATGATCATTATGATTACATGCTTAATATACACTCTAGGTTAACACAGGTTAACCTGGGACTATAGTGTTATCAGTTACACAGGCTTTTTACTGGGGACTATGTTCTTACTATAAATCACAGTCATTTCTTATCCCAATGATTGTAGCTGTTGAAAGATTATCAAGCAATATGGAGCAAAGCACTCAAAGTATTGATTGATCTTTTTCCTTTCATGCCTTGCTACAGCAACCCATGAGAACAAAAACAAAACAAAACAAAACCATTAATATGGCATTTGGTAATCTAAACATGAGATTGTTGTCCAATGACCAGTTAAGAGGGCATGTTCCTGGAAGAGCTCAATCCTAGAAAGCAGAGGAAAGAAGGAAATATCTGCTAAATGGAAGGATGGATGGCTCACGGGTACTCCTTGGAAAGGCAAAGTGTTTTATCCTACCCCAAAATTCAACAAGAAACATTTTTTTCGTGGTTGTCATGTACTATTATATTAGTACTAAGAACATGCAAGTAGACTGCCATGAAAATAATTGAACCTCATGCCCTCACATTCATTGCTGAGAATGTAGTAGAGAAATTCTGCAAAGAACTTGACAAGACCCTACAAATCCAATCAATGTATACTTTCAAACTTGGTGACTGTACTGTGAAGATAAGGATGGAGAGAAATATTTGGGGATATGGGAAAACATGGTTCAGGAAGAATGAGAAGTCCAAGACTTATAGATGAGCTTCATGCCTCTATATCATGAACACTTTCTTTGAAAAAATTAGTGTTAGACACTGGATATGTCAAGGACTAAATAACATCATAATGAACGAAATAGATCTCATTTTAACATTTGTTATTGATATTGGAATTATGCCTGAATCAACTATCAAATGTAAAGTCAGACCAACAATTCATTAGAGCTGAGATCAAAATTAGTAATAAGCCAAAAGAGGAAAATATATGATATTCAATTGAAATAACAGATTTAAACAAACTGATCAAAAATAAGAAACAAACAATAGAAGTGACAAAGACCAACTATAATTTTATCCAGGAATTTAACCAATGCAAATTAATTACCGCACCAGTGAGGGAATTTATTTTGCTATACATGTTTGCTAAAGGGGTTTTGGTTTCCTTGCTTTCTTGCTGGAGATGTGGAGGGAGGGGAAATGGAAGAGAGAGAGTGCAGATCTGAAAATGAAATAAAATTTAACTTTAAGAAATTAATTGATATAACAAAGAGAGCAAAGGAACCTAGAAAGCACCTTAGTAGGTGAACATCTGGCTTGCTTGTCAAATGGAGACATAGCTACTAAAGGCAAAATATAAATTTATTTAATAAAAAGTTAAGAAAGAATAATGGATAATTATGAACTATCCTCATAAAGCAAAGAGAAACCGTAGAGGGTAAAAATCAGTTTAAAGAAAACTTAGGGGGGGCAGCTAGGTGGCACAGTGGATAGAGCACCAGCCCTGGATTCAGGAGGACCTGAGTTCAAATCTGGCCTCAGACACATAACACTTACTAGCTGTGTGACCCTGGGCAAGTCACTTAACCCCATTGCCTAGCCAAAAACAAAAACAAAAACAAAACTTAGACATGTAACTCAGCAATGTCCTTCCAAGGATATCTAAGTATGAAAATGGAAGAAAGGCTACAATCAGAAGAAAAATGGAAAAGATTTCTAAAAATAATTTTAACAAACTGGGTTTTCCATCAAGAATGAAGGGTGGAACCACCAATGTCATAATCCAAGATGTGCTTATAGACAAAGTAGAAATGATACTAAAGAGAAAAAGACTGGTATGAGTTTTGAGACCTGACTGGCATCTCCGGATTTCTATTTCAAAGGGAGAAGCATTACCCTTCCCACCCTGGAGAATAATTTGGGACCATTGCGAACTTTGAGCCAGGAGGAACTAAGTTAAAGACCACCTTGGATTTCTTGTAAGAGAAAAATACACAGTCTTAAAGAAACAGACCGAGAAGAACAGGGCTGAGCGCTCAAGAGCTGAGCTGGAAAGACTCATGAACACCAGCAGTAGGAGAAAGGTGATGGAGTGGGGCTGAGCTTCAACAGAGAAGGAAGAAATCAAGGAGGTACATTTCATCCAGCCCCAGAGGCTCTTTTGCAGGAAGTTATCTCCCATCCATATAGAAAAATCCTGAGATTTCTTGGAAGATATAAGGCCACAAATAACCCTGTGCAAAGGGCTGCTGGTAATAAACAACAGATGAAGCATAAAACAGGGACATCCATGCTTGCCAACATGATGGAGCTGATCCAGAGCAGAGTTCAGGGAAAGGAGGTATTTGGTACAGATGGTGGGTCTTCCAAATGGTTTGTTTATGGATGACATTATGCTAATGACACTAAATATCGAAGCATTGCTCTCTTCTCCTGGTAGAGAGCTGTAATCTCTCAGAAAAAGTTGCCCTTTGTAGGAAGGAAAGACCAAGTGGATGAAGAATGTCAGTTGCCGAGATTTCATGCATTTGGAAAGATATCCCGACAGTATGTATGCCTGGATCGGACTGTACAGACGGACACTGAGCTGGGTCCTGAATGTAAGAGGAATAGAGTAGGCTGGATTACTTTCGGGTAACTGCAAAGCCATTTTACTGACTGCAGGCTTCCCATGAAAACAAAAGCCAGTCTTTTCAATACTAACATTTTATTTGCTGCTATATAGTGGTGAGACATAGGCTGCCTTAGAAACATTAAAGATGAGTGTCACTTGCAGTTTTCAGAGGAAAAAATTGAAACTATCAATAGCCATATGAAAAAGTGCTCTAAATGACTGACAATTAGTCAACAGTCCAACATTTATTAAGCACCTACCATGAGGCAGGCACTGTGCTAGAGAAATGCAAATAAATGCAAATCTGAGGTGCCACCTTATACCCATCAGATTGGCAAAATTGACAAAAAATGAAAATGACAAATGCTAGAGGGATTTGGGGGAGGGGTATGGTATGTTAATACACTGTTAGTGAAGTTGTCCACCCATGTCCAGCCATAATGGAAACAATTTGGAACTATGTCCAAAAAGCCATTAAACCGGCATATATATGCCCTTGAACGCAGTGATACAACTATTAGGTCTATCCTCCAAAGTGATCAAAGACAGATGGAAAGGACCCATATGTACACTGCATTTCAGAAAAGCTTCAGCCAATCCCCATTTCATTCCCTGCTGCAAGGCCATCTTCTCACCTGGCCATCCTATATCATTCTCATGTCTTGAGCAATCCCCCACTTTACTCCCAGTTCCAGTACCATGATAAATTCAACTCTGCTGTTACCCCTGGAAGGGGGAGTGTCATTCTGCTCCACTGTGGCCCCTGCTGGTTCAGTGCTATCTTGGGGGGCATCAAGTCTAATCCCAGATGAAAAAACTGGGGCCCAGAGATTTGTTAAATGGCTGACCTAAGGCTCACAGAGATACCAAGCATGGGGTGGGGGGGAAAGGGAGAGGATATAAGTATATAATACCTATAGACAATGAATACACATGCGTACCTGTGTATATGCTATTATTGTTGAGTCCTTTCAATGTGGCAAGCTCTCTGTGACTGATTTGGGGTTTTCTTGGCAAAGTTACCGGAGTGGTTTTCCATTTCCTTCTCCAGCTCATTTTACAGAGGAGGAAACCGAGGCAAACAGGGTGAAGTGACTCACCCAGGGTCTTATACCTAGTAAGTATCTGAGGACAAATTTGAACTGAGGTCCTCCTGACTCTAGGCCCAGCACTCTATCTACGGCTGCACCTAGTTGTATACATGTATAAAATGTAGTCTGTCAGGGGTTAGTGCTTTATTTGTTGGGAACGTCCAATTGGTTAGAGTACAGGACCTGGGTTTGAATTCTACTTTTTATATTTACTAGCTGTGCAATCTTGGACAAGTCACTTAATCTCTCTCAGCCTCAGTTTTCTCATCTGTAAAATGAGAGTAATGATAATACCTATTTCATAGGGTTGTACTGAGATAATTGTAAAGTGCTTTGCCAGCCTCAACACACTGTTTCAACACTAGCTATTGTTGTTGTTGTGGCAAAACAAAATGTATCAATTTTTAAAAATCCTCTTGGACATAGAACTTTTTAAATCATAGGAAATTTAATATTAGTATTAATTCATGACACTCTCAGGGATAACTGAGCCTTGGATCCATCATCTAGCTAGGGTCAGGAGGTGCTTTTACCTCGAGGCACAGGACTGTGGTGCCTGTTCAAATAAGGTAACAGTCTGACAACAGTTTAACAAAATTATTTAATATAATTTATAAAAATGCATTTTCAAGGGTTTAATTCTTGTCAACATGGATCACAGCTGTCTTCCACACCCACACTGTACAAAATTTAAAAGGACCTGAACAGATGCATTCTAGAAACAGTGCTAAATCATCACAGACTGTTTGGCTGCAAAAGACAGAAGACATTTCAGGGGTATTGCGAACAGAAAGCACCAAAAACCCTTAATGGCCATTCTGACAAAACATTTCCTTCGTGCGTGGCAATTAGTGTAAGCCAGGGGTGGGGAACCAAGTTTGACAGAACAAGTCCTTTTATGTAGGGGATTTGTTCTGTGAAGTTTGGATTTGGTCAAAGGGCCGCACTTGAGGACCTAGAGGGCCACATGTGGCCTCGAGGCTGCAGGTTCCCCACATCTGGTCTAAGCTCCTCTGTTCAGCACCTCACCTGTTGATCTGGCGAAAGGGGGAGAAGCCTTTCAGCCAATTTAGTCTATCTCCAGGGAAGATGCCTGCTTGCTAACTTCCTCAGTTTTTCTTATTATCTGTCTGCTAGTGCATGCAGGAGACATGACCCAAAATCAATACTTGGGAAATCTGAGGAGAACCTAGAACCTCTGAAACCAAATGTTTCAACTGCAGCACCCCTCCTGGATAGAATCCTCTTCTCCAAAGACATGTTAAAGCTTCCTTCTCCGATGCTTCTGGCTATTGCTTCCACTCTAACCTATCATCTCCAATCTTTGGCGACTGCACTGTCAACGCTTCCCTGGTTGGTGCATCATTATTTCATTCTATTAATTATGAGACACGGAAAAAAATCCCTATTTCCTGTTAGTTTCTCCTTCTGTGACATCTCTCCAAAAGAATTCCAACAATAATAATGACCCTTACATGACCAGTATCCCTTCACAAACTTGAGACATACTTGTACATAATGAACTGGTGATAAAGGAAAACTTATGGACACCATGATGTCAAGTTTATAAAATGGCCGTGGCCAGTCTTGCCCATAAATGTGAAGTAAGGTATGTGCTTCTGAGAGCTCCTGCCTGGAAAGATGCGATGATAGAAGAGGGAAGGAATCGATTTAGAACCAAAGTAAAAGTAAAAATGAAAACAAATAAAAAAAAAACATTACACACATTTAAAAAGGGGGTGCAGAGGTGAGAGAGAGTGGGGGGCCAGCTGCCATCTATTTTTATTATCAACTTAGGCAGAGCCCCAAAGAAGTGCCCACCAACATGGTGGCTCTAAGACTGGAAAAACTGCCCTTGAAACAGATTTCCTTTACTTGCTGAAACCTTTACTTGTGTCTCTCAAGAAATTAAAGGTGAGGGGTGAGAGTAGGAAGAGAGAACTGATACTAGCCTTAAAATAGAAAACTAACCTTGTAAATTAGCAATAATTCCTATTTTTGTTACACAGTTGAGCGAGGAACAGATAGCACTTGGATCACACGTGCCTCTTTCTCCTGATCCTGGGGATGATAGCCCCTGGAGACTGTTTCTTGACTCTGAGCCCCAGGCTCTGCCTTTAATCATCCTCCCCTCCGCCATACATGTCGGCCAGCTTTTTAAAGCGATTGCCCCATTCGTTCAGGTAATCATAATCCTGGTCTTCGTCAGCGCCAGACGAGTTGAGGGAGCTCAGGGAGGCCGCCTCAGAGCCGCTGCCTTCATAGTCAAATACGAGCAGGGAGTCATAAGGGGGCGCTGTGGGGTCGCTGTCAGCCGCCTTCAGGTTCTATGAGAAACGGAGAACAGATGTTGTAGTCAAAGAAATCTCAAGCTCATGATTAGCACGGAGGCTTAGCCTGCCGTGGCATTTGGGTTATTTCATCCTCCCATGGTTCTTGTGACACACGCACAGAAGAAGCCCTAATATATACGACCAACATTAACTAAACACCCTCCCTCTTATCCTTCCAAACAGCTAAAAGGAAAGGGAAAAGGCGTTTATTAAGCACCAACTGTGTGCAAGACACTATGCTAATAGGTGCTTTACAAATATCGTCTCATTTGACCCTTACAACTAGGAGATAAGTGCTATTTGTCATCCTCATTCTAAGTGACTTGCCCAGGGTCACACAAAGCTAGTAAGCGTCTGAAGCTGGTTTTGAACTCAGGTCTTCCCGGCTCCTGGCCCAGTGCACTACACAGCTCCCTATAAAGCACCTGACTTCCATAGCTGGTTTCTAAGAGAGGGAAGAGAAGGTCATCCTTAAAAAGTATTCTAGATACCTCTATCCTGCCCTCCCTTTTTAGCAAAAAATGGGGGACTACGGGTGTAGACATCAATATATTTCTGTGATAGGTGTTAGGTAATGAATTCTGAGTCACCACAGAAAATCCCAGCTATTTTTACATATATATAGGCATATAGCCCTTGAGGCTTGGATTTCCTCATCTGTAAAATGAAGGACCTAGGTTAAGAGCAGTTCTTCTCAGGACAGCTTGGTGGTACAGTGGATAGAGTGATGGCTCTGGAATAAGGAGGACCTGAGTTCAAGTCACTTAACCCTGATTACTTTAAAAAAAAAAAGAGCAAGAGTTTTTAACTTTTCTTGTGTCAATCTGGTGAAGCCTATGGAACTCCTCTCAGAATAATGTTTTTAAATGCAAAACATAAAATGCAGAGGATTACAAAGGCAACCAAAAGTTAGTGAAAATAGAGATATCGGATTTTTTTTCATCCAACTTCATGGACTCCCTACATTAAAAGATCTAAGGGTTCTTCCCAGCTTGAATTCGTACAGATCCTGTTGTCTAGCCTTATCTTCCCCATCTCATTTGGGTTCATCTTTTCAAACCCAAGTATAGACACTAATAAGTTTCACCATCCAATTCAGTCAGTCCTTCTTGACTCTCAAGATGTCTGTGAATCATGACTATCACACAACATCCCAATTTGGTATTATCTGAAAATCTGACAGGCAGAACCATCTGACCCTTCAGCCAAGACACTAATTAAAAACCCTAAAAGGCATAGGCCAAGGCTCCCCAGGCATTTCTCCATTGGCCCTGTGCTGTTGACCAGTTTTTGGTGAATGAATATTTTGATGCTTCTAATTTAAGGGGCTCTTATTCTTGCCATGCAGACTTTCTGGATTCTCTAAGGCTGATCTGAAGTTCAATAAATCCCCATTAAAATGAGGTAACTTTAAGGTCCTACATAGAGAGGAGAAACCATGGAAAGGAGGAGAAAAGACAACTTGGGGGGTTGGTTCATCCATCCATCATTCCTTCCTTCCCTTTGTTGTAAGGACAATCGCTAGGTTTAAATACAAATTACACTTCTGTTCTCGAACCTGTTCTTTTACCTCATCAATGAAATTGCCAATTTCATCTGGATTTGCTGGTCGAGGGCGATACTCAGGGCCACTCATGAGTGTTGGTATCACGTCGCTACGAATCACTTCTGGTCGAGCATCCAGGCCCCGATGCAACTGACTCAAGTCAAAGTCCTTTATGAAAGAAAGTGGAAAACAAACAAATGAAAAACAAATTATAAACAAGGGAATGTCCCAAAAGGAACCAAATATGTCAAAGGTAAACTTTTAGATTATAGATCATGGATTATTCTGGAGAAGTTTTCAGCAGGAAATAAAAGGGCATACCAACTTAAGTGCTATAGGAACTTTTTATATCGTAATTTTTTATGCCTTAAGACATATATAAATAATAGATGATCGGTGCTGACTTACTGTTAAATGTTTGTGTATACATATCTAAAGAGGCGGCATCACGAGATGGAAAGAATCTTGGGCTTTATGTCAATAGAGACCAAGATTTAAATCGTTTCTCACATATACTAGACATGTGAGTTCTCAATTGCCTTATCTGTCAAATGGGACTCCACTACCTACTTGAGAGAGGTATTGGTAGCTAAATGTGATAATGTGCTATAAAAGCCTTTAAGGTATATATAATATAAATGTCAACTATCCTGTCTATATTAGAACGAGACAAATTTCTAAGAATATAGAGGTAAAGTATACTCAGAGATTGTGGATTGCCTGGGTAATTTCTAGCAAAGCGGCAAAAGGATCTGGACTTGAGTTCAGCCTACCTATAAAATCAGATTCAACCGAACAAATAAAAGCCCAACCAGGCTGCTTACTAGCCCAGACTTTAATTAAGGTGTAGCAGAGACACATAACTTTGAACTTTTTTTAAGGGGCTACTTAAACCAACCTGATCTTCTTCTCCGCCTCCCTCTTCATCATAATAATAGACATTGTCCCGGGTGTCATCATCAGGGGGCAGTAAAGGCTCTTTCACCGCTGGCCTTCTTCGGATAAAGAGAAGCAGCAGCAGCAGTAAAACTAAGCGATAAGAAATGGAATAATGAGGACAGCAAAACGCACTAAAGAATAATGAAATGTCCAAAAAAAAAAATGGAAAGAAAAATATGATTAGAAAATAATGTAAGTTTTTGGGGGTATAATTTTATTTATTTAAGGTGTCTTTCATGTTTGATAGGGGCAAGAGATCCTTATTATTATTAAATAAATAAAATTATACCCCCAAAACCTATGCTGAATTCATAAGAGGAGAGGCGGCAAAGTTGAGTTCATTTCTAAACTTATTTCTGACCAAGCTCCTCTTGGTCCTACCAAGTAGGGGAGGATTCTAATATGAGGCCAGTGACAGACTAGGTATAAGTTACTGAATTTGGAAAAGCTCACCTCAAGACTGGATGTTGTGTGGCACAGTGGGTAGAACTATCAAAACACAGGTTCAATGACTAATGTGGAAATATGTTTAACATGATTGCAAATGGGTAACCTGTATCAGATTGCCGCTCTCTTGGGGAGGGAGAAAAATTTGGAACTCAAAATCTTATAAAAAATGAATGTTGAAAACTATCTTTACGTGTAATTGGAAAAAATAAAATTGCTTAACCTGTCAGCCTCAGTTTCCTTAGCTGTCAACCTGCAATATAAGACAACCTACCTTGTCATAAAGATCAAATTAAATAGTGTATAAAGCACCTAACAGTGCAATGTGAATGTTCTCTATTGTTATTCTATAATAGAATGAGGTTTCTGGCCATAGCCACTCTTTCAAGGACCAGTCAATCATCTACAGAGAGGCTGTGATCTGCTTCATGGGAGGAAAGCTCCTGGGACACAGGACTGACTAAATCATTAGTGTTTAAACTTCAGAATATACTTATTGTTCCCACTGTTGGACTGGTAACCCCTAGAGATCTCTTCCTATTTGTATCCCTAGTGCATCTTGCACAGTATCTGAGACCTAGTGGGTGCTTAATAAATGCATATCGACAGACTGAACCAAATGCTATTGAAATAAAAATACAACATGGTGTTCTTGGTTGACATTAGGACTTCCTGTCATTCCCAAGAACCCCTCAAAAGTTGACCTCAAGGCCCATTTTCTGACTTAGAAATGGCATCTCCAAATCCTGAAGCTGCCAATCCTAGCCCTTTCCTGCTTCCAGAGGGTACAGGGTTTATTGCAGGAAGAAGAAAGATGATGAGGTCTGCATGTATTGGGGCACTCAGTGGGGATCTAATATCCACAGACCCAGGAGAAGTGTGAAACTTCCCTACTTCCACAGAGGGAGGACAGTATAGGAGAGTGGGTATCTGAACACACCTTAACACACAACTACCATGAAGACACAGGGTCCAGGGTACTGAGGCAGACCAGCAGTGGTCAAAGTAGCAGAAACACATTCTAGGGGCAAACAATCACTTCTCATGATTGTTCAACCACAAAACGCTTGATAATAATCTCTTATTTCCAAATTTAAACCTCAATTTCCAGACTCAATTTCAATATAACTTGGTTTCAACGTATCTACTCCCCAAATTCATTTTCGCCTCCCATCAACAAGCAATTCAAGATGTCTATTAAATGCCCAATAGGTGTATGCAATGCACTGTGCTAATTACTGGAAGGAACCTAACCAATGGCATGATCCCTGCCCCTTAGGAGTAAACATTCTATATAATAGGGTGTGAAGTGGGTGGAAAGAACAGGACCTGTACACAAATATGAATAATTCAAGGGAGAATATCATGAGGACAATCTGAAGAGGAAGCTCTGGGGAAATTTAAGAGGAAGGAAATTTTCAGCTATAGGGTAGAGAATCAGGGAAATCAGATACTTGATCTGAGACTCGAGAAAAGAAGATTCTAAAATGTGGAGACAAGGGGAGTGGCGGAATATGTTCCAGGCATGGGAACAGAGGAAATGAGCATGTCGAATTCAGGGAACAGGTAGTGGCCAAGTTTGGCTGTAAGATAGGCTGAATGGGGCAGCGAGGTGGTGCAGTGGATAGAGCACCAGCCCTGGATTCAGAAGGACCTGAGTTCAAATCCAGCCTTAGACAAATAACACTTACTAGCTGTATGACCCTGGGCAAGTCACTTAACCCCATTGCCAAACCCCCCCTCCTCCCCCCAAAAAGACTGAATGAAGTGATGAGGGAAGACTGGAAAGGTAGGATGGACCTGAACTGATGATTGTATTTTCTCCTAGAAGAAATCAGGAGTCACTGAACATTTTTGGGAAGGTCAACACCATGGTCATCCCTTAGCAAAGGTTATGTGACAGCTGCATGAAGACTGGCTTTGAGATGAGAGAGACTGGTGAGGAGAGGAGGCTCTTAACAAACTTCATCTCCCTTTTACCATCAGCTGCTGGAAAGGAGAGGTTTGCTTTTAGCACAGTGCCTGGCACACACAAAGTACTTGTTTATTTGACTTAACCTTCCCCAATTGTATGAGATGAGCCCATGAAGTCCAAGACTCCCAGAAGATGGCATCTATTAATTAGTCACTTACTCAGCAGTGCAAGGATTCCTCCTAGTATTCCCAGGATAGCCGGTACATCCACGCCAGTCTGGGCAATTACACCCGTCTTCACACACTTGGACACAGCACCTTCACAGTCACACACGTACACCTCCAAGGTGGTCACCTGGTCTTTATTCTGGTTGTCTGTCAGCTTGAGATTTATCTTGTATTCCCCAAGTTCTAATTCTTTCTTTGGCCTCAAAGTCAGAGATTCTCTTGCTGTTAAGAAAGCATAAGAAATATAGTTCCCAAAATAAAAAACAAATTCATAGACTCCCTGAAATCTATACTCTGTAGAGGTTCAGTGCACACAGGTTAAGAATCTTTGTTCTAGAGTAAAATATGAAAGCAGCTAGCTATATTTCAGTGGAATACAAAAGAATACCAAGAGAAGTAATCATAGATCCATAAAATTTTAGAAATGGGAGGGACCCTAGAACTTAGATAAGTAATCCAACCTCTTCATTTTACAGTTGAACAAATTGACAAAGAAAAGTAACTACTTGCCCCCAGAATCCAATTTCTAGTTTTAGCAGAGCTCTTCCTATTCATAAACAAGCTACCTACTTGTGCTGTGTGACCAACATTGGGATGGTGACATAATTGGGATTATGAAGAACACTTTCTTCCATCTCTGCTCCTTTGAGCTCCAATCCTGCATTATATTACACTGTTGGGGAAGGGTAGCAGAGTATGGCTGAAAGAATCCACCCTCAACCTCAAATTCAAGTGACACGGGGTAGTACTAGACGCTGATTTGCTCTGGGAAGTATAAGCTGGGCTAATGAATGAAGTGAAAGCCACTGAAAGGCAGTCCCAGGGGCTCAACAAAGAATTTCTTACAAGTAGAAGGCTCCTGCTTCAGGTTAAGATTGTCCCACATGACCTTCAATGTCCCTTTCAGCTCTATGATTCTATGACCATGAAAACCTGTTTTTAGCTTGTTACAGAACAGTGTTGGACCTGGAATGCATTCCAGTTTGACTCTGATAAAATGATCCAACCGTTCTAGAAATCAGATTGCAGATGTATGAGAAAAAAGTCGCAAAACCGGTCAGACCCTTAGACTCAGACATTCCAAATGACAGAGAGGTCCCATGTAGACCAAAATATTCACAGCAACACTTTTGCCTATTTGTAGTGGGCAAACAAGAAAAATAGGAGATAGCCATTAATTGGGAAGTAACTGAATAAACTGTAACACGTAAATATAAGGGGAGGGCAGCTAGGTAGTGCAGTGGATAGAGCACCAGCCCTGGATTCAGGAAGACCTGAGTTCAAATGTGGCTTCAGACACTTGACACTTACTAGCTGTGTGACCCTGGGCAAATACACTTCACCCTATTGCCTCACTAAATAAATAAATAAAAGACTTGTATGAACAAATACAGAGTAAAGTAAGCAAAACCAGGAAACTGACACGATTATAATGTAAATGATTGAAAAAAATCCATCAAAACAAAGCCCAACACTAATTATAATAACCTATTTGGTCCCAAAGGAAAGATGAGGAAACATGCTTCCCTCTCTTCCATGGAGAGAATGGGGGGGATGTAGGGAGAAGAGGGAAAATATTATGGGTGCAGAATAGTGCACATGATGAAAAACGTGGTTCCTATGTTGGTTTTACTTTGTAACAAGGGAAGGCAAGTATGTAAACATATGGGGGCACTTATAAACAGCTGGTAGTAAACAAAAGATATCAATAAAACATACGTACATATGTGGTCAATTTAGATTAGATTAGAGAGAAGGGGAGAGGGAACACCTGTGAGAATTAGAATTAATTTCATCTAGAATGGTTAGGTCGCCAGCACTGCACTGGGCACAGTGATAGAGCAGCGGAGCCATGAATTCTAAAACCTCCATTTAAGGAGGAGGCTCAGCTCAGAACACCCAGACACACTACTTTGGGATTCCTGACTGCCTTTCCCACCATATCTCCTCCTTGGGAAAATCCCATCATCCTGTAAGATCTCATCAGCCTTGGGACACCACCTTCTCTCTCTCTGATGGGAGGGTGGAGCCATGCCTGAAGTCCCCAGGAGAGGTTTCCTCATTTCCTCCCTGGCTATACTATTTTTAATTCAATAAATATTTGTTAAACACCTACTGTGTGCTATATCTATACTATTTTCAATTCAATGTTAAACACCTACTATGCTCTATATGCCAGGCACTATGCTAAGTGCTGGGACACAAATAAGAAAAAGAATCTCTGCTTTCAAGGAGCTTATAATCTAATGGGGGAACATAACACACAAAAGGAAGATGAAAAGTGGGACTGGGGTACCAGAGGACATAAGGCGCTGATGGAAAATGGAGAATTAACTACAAAAACTTAAGTCAATCTGCATAGTGATGAGATTTCAGGTGATCATCTTATCCTGAATGAGGCATGGTATTCCCAAATGGAAACCAAGTGGCAGCTAGGTGGTGCAGTAGATAGAACTCTGGCCTTAAAATCAGGAGGACCTGAGTTCAAATCTCACCTCAGACACTTGATACTTACTAGCTGTGTGACCCTGGGCAAGTCACTTAACCCCAATTGCCTCACCAAAAAGAAAAAAAAACTGTTAAGTCCAAATGGAAACCAAGCAAAGCTAATGATGGGACTTCTCTGAAATCTCCACCATGGTCCAGCATTTCAGCTTCCTCATTTGTTATCTTCCCCCATTAGACTGTAAGCTCCTTAAGGGTGGGACTGTCTTTCCTTTTTTGTATCTGTATTCCCAGTGCTTAGCACAGTATCTGGCACATAAGAGGCACTTAATAAATGTTTATTGACTATTACTGACTACTGTAGACAGAAAATTGAAGAAGCCATGTCCTTCTAATCAGCTTGCAAAGAGGCTTGGATACCTACCGTTATCATTAAATTCAATCGTCCAGTTAACACTAGCGCCATGTGTTAATTCTGCCATGAAGGGGGAAGTGTTTGGTGGAAGGTCTGGATCAACAATATTTATAATCTGAGGCTCTGGATTCCTCTGGCAAATGTCCATGCTTCGAGGTTCAGGTACTGGACCATTATCATTTATGTCCAAGAGAAACAACTGAAGGGTTCCTGTGCCCGTGGCTGGAGGAGAACCTAAGGAAAGGAGCAGAGAAAGACATCTTAGCTGGAAGAGGTTAAGAGAAGAAATGGCACTACCTCATTCAGTAACCTATGATGGATCCTTATTACTTTCTTTCCTCCTTTATCTAGCTTTCAACACCCTCTAATCTCCTCAGACCCCAGTAACTATCTTCCAAACATATCCACCCTCCCACAATACATGCTCACCTGTAATCGCCATTCCCCTACCCTAAAAAAATTAAATGGTAACTAGGTCCTCAATATTGATTTTATTCAGCTCCTAATTAAGGAAGCAATATTTCCACGATCCAAGATAAGATTTTAGAATCAGGCTCACACTATAGGTGAAGGAATTTTGTCAAGAACACTAAGTGACAGCATGTCAGATGACATTTACAGAAAACATATTATTATAATGGAATATAATTACATTATTTAAAAAACCCTAAGTATGACAGATTAAGGATATCTGTGAAGATCAGTATGGAGCGATATGGAATTAAATGAACTGAACCAGGACAGCATGACCACTCCAAGAAGGTAGAGGAGAACAATCTGGAAGGACCTCAGAACTTTGAGCAATGTAGCCACTAAATCATGATCTCAGAAGACTGACAATGAAATACGCCTCCTTCCTCTTGGCAGAGAGGTAATGGACTAGAGGTACAGAGTAAGGGCACATATTCTCACACATGGCCATTTGCATGCTTGACTATATGTATTACAAGGGGCAAAGGGGGAAAGGGAAGTCAATGGGTAGTGATATAGATAAGAACATTAAAATATAAAAGAAAGTAAAAGCAACTTTTGTTATTATCATGTTAAATTCAATATATACTTAAAAATAAAACAAAACACCCAAACAGAAGTTCTTGGTCTCATATACATATCCTCTTTTAAAATTCTTTTTATGTTGAAATATTCACCTACATTTGAAGATCAAAATTTTCAAAATGGTAAAAAAAAAAAAAAACAACAACAAACAAACAATAATTGAAAACAAACTATACAACATGCTAACTATGTATCTAATGAAGTCTGAACCATCTCCTCCTTTCAAAAAACAAACAAAACCCCAAACCCAACGCTACCTAGTTGATGCCTTTGGAGGTGGAAGAACTAGGGAGGAAGAGAAGAGCAGAAAACAATACAAGCATAACAACCCTACCATCATCCACGGCCACAATGAGGGCTGTGTAGGTACTGTTCTTCACATACTCAATGTTTTCTCTATCCAGATTGTCCCGAGTAGAAATGACCCCCGACTCAGGATTAACGTCCAGCCAGTTGGCTGGATCCCTCCAAATTCGATACCTGAAAGGATGGTAAGGAACATATACATCACTGAGTCGGTCTTTACATTAGTCCATTTAAATACGCCTCCAGTGAATTCTTGGTGATCCTCATAAGATAGCAGAGAAACCAAAATAGTTCAAAAATAAGACAGTGTCTAGGCTTATTTACTCTTTTTTTTTTCTTAATTTATTTTGATTTATCAATAATCACTTCCATATGCTTTTGAGTTTAAAATTTTTCTCCCCCTTCCTCCCTACCACCCTCTCCAAAATGGCACATAATCTGATATAGGCTATACATTTACATTCATATTAAACATATTTTCACATTAGTGATGTTGTAAGTAGAAATTAAAACCAATAGGAGGAACCATCAGAAAGAGGAAACAAAACTCAACAGAAGAGAAAAAAATAACAATTCAGCTTCCATAGTTCTTTCTTTGGGTGTGGATAGCATTTTTCATCATGAGGCCTCTGGAGATGTCTTAGATCCTTGTATTGCCAGGACGGGTTAAGTTTATCAACATTAGTCATCAAACAACATGGCTGTTACTGTGTACAACGTTCTCTTGGTTCTGCTCACTTCATTCAGCATCAGACCATACAAGTCTCTCCAGGTTTTTCGGAAGTCAGCCTGTTCATCATTTCTTATAGCACAATAGTATTCCATCACATTCATATACCACAACTTGCTCAGCCATTCCCCAATTGATGGGCATCCTCTCAATTTCCAATTCTTTGCCACCACAAAAAAAGCTGCTATGAATATTTTTGTACATGTGGGTCCTTTTCCTGTTTGTGTGATCTCTTTGGGATATAGCCCTAGAAGTGCTATTGCTGGGTCAAAGGGTAGGCTTATCTCTTAAGAAAACAAAAACTCAACCTATAATTTCATTTAAGGCAAGTTCTCCATTTACTATATCATACTGCCTGTCGTTTTCACGTCCGTATCCCTACAGTGGGCAAATGGACAGACAATGTCACCATACCAAAGGAGGACCGATTTCTATCAAGCTGGCCTTGTAAATCTAAGTAATGGAGAACAGAAGATAATCTCCATCTATGGAGAGAGAGAACAAAAACCTTCAGTGCCTATAGATCTCGTGCCAGAACTAGTTTCTAAAAGATGGAGTACCCACAATGAAGCTCTGCTACCCATCTCCTGATGGAGGTGGTGGACTCTGGAGCTACCATTTTTTTTTGGGGGGGGGGGGGGTTATTGGCATGTAGCCAATGCAGGAATTTATTTTGTGAGACTATACATGTTTTTATCGGGGTTTTATTTTTCTTTCTCACTGGGGGCAGAAGGAGGTGGGAGAGAGGAGGTGGGTAGCAGGTCACCCAGGCAAAAATACACCGACTTCAACCTGTCTGAACCAGTGCAAAACAAACACAAAAACGCAAAACTTTTCAACCATTTTGGTGAATTTTGCATCCAACTTTTAGCCAACCAACTCAAAATCTGCGTCTCTCAGATTACTTGTACCACAACTGACTTAAAAGTTATGTCTTTCCAAATGGTTTTCCAGTTTCAGAGCCCAGATGGGCAGTAAATGTCAAGATGACTTAGATAAGGCAAAGCCCTCAGCCTGTTACCTAGTCTAATGGTCAGCTGATTGCCCCACCATGGGACTCTTCTGAGCTTATAGAGCTTTTCTCTTAAATGCAGAATGGGACAGCTAGGTGGGGCAATCAGGAAGACTCCTCTTAATGAGAAGTGTTTGGACTCAGACACTTACTAGCTGTGTAACCCTGGGCAAGTCATTTAACCCCGTTTGCCTCAGTTTCTTCATCTGTAAAATGACACGGAGAAGGAAATGGTAAACCATTCCAGTATCTTTGCCAAGAAAACCCCAAATGGGGTCATGAAGAGTTGGATACAACTAAAAAACAACTGAACAACAACATTCCTGCCCCCCTCCCTCACAGTGCTTTCTATACTACTAAGAGCTCTATATACGTTATTTCATTATATCCTTATAAGAACCCAGATCAAGGATTCTCAACCTGAGATAAATGGACCACCTTGGATGGATTTCGTGGGGTCCATGAACTTGGATGGAAAAAAAAATTTCTACTTATTCCAATATAATTCGTTTCCATTGTAATCATAGATTTTATTTCAGACATTTAACATCGTTATTCTGAGATGAGATCCATAGGTTTTACACTAGAATGCCAAAGGGGTCCATAACAACAACAACAAAGAAAGTTAAGAATTTCTGGAATAAGTAAATATTATTTCCATTTTGCAGATGGAAAAATTGAGGCTCAGAGGTTAACTAACTTGCTCACAGCTAATGATTGAGTCAGGACTAACTAGAAACTAGTTTTCTAAAATGTTAATTCTGGTGCTTTTCCATTTTATCAAAATTGAATCTATTTACATGCAAAATAATGTGGTTCTCACAAACATAGACACGCGTGTGCATGTGTGTGTATCATCCTTCACTCTTACATTATCTTCTGTGACTGAAACTTGTCGGGATCCTGAGCGGTGTAGGATGTAATTCTAGCACCCAACTCGAAATCTTCTGGTATCTCGACTCTCATAACTGGTGGCATGAAGACCGGGGCTTCATTCACATCCATGACATCCACAGTGACTGTGGCTGTAGAGGTAGGGAGGCTGACAACAAATGGAACCTCGTTCACTACTGTTATGTGAAGAATGTATTGCTGCTTGGTCTCAAAATCCAAACCCTGATAAAGAAAGGAGTGGGTAGAGAAATGGTAAGATCAACTTTTTGTTGGAAAAAAATTTTTTACCTGGAAATAAAAATAACAACAATGACAATGATGACCTCGACCCAAACCCACTCACTATCACCAAATCTGCTGCCCAGGTTACGGGACAACTCATGGCCACTTTCTATGGTCTCTGCCCATCTCCCCATACCACACACAAACCTTGGCTGTTTTCAAAATTCCTTCATTGGTTGCTGGGTTAGTGGTAACAGCAAAGAGACCCTTTTCATCATTTAGGATAGAATAGACCGCTGTCCATGCTGGAGTATTAGGAACATCTGCATCAGTCACTTTTAACTTTGTAATGACTGCGTCCACTTCATTCTCCAACACTTCACCCACATACTGCAAAGCAAAGGAGAGAACCAGGTCAATGATGACCTACTGCGGCTGAACACCACGAGCTGCAGGTCTCACGGTGCTATCAAATCTGAGCACAATCTTCACAGAGATAAGCTGCCTAAATGGATCCAGATTTCTATACAACAAATAAACCATCCATAAATGTTAATGCTTTCACAAACTCTGAGGCTACTTCTGACACTCTCATAGAGTCAAGTTTGCAGGAGCCAGGCCATTACCAAGCCTAAAATCCACCTGAAGCATGAATCTGCTTTACAATGTGGGATAATGGAGTAAGGTTCAAAGCCCAACTCGATCGCTTATTACTCACTGGACCTTGGACTTCTCCAGGCCTCGGATGTCTTATTTGCCAAACAGAAGCACTAGACTTTATCTAAGGTCATTTCCGGTTCTAATCTATGGACTCCAACAAGTGGTCATTCACCTAAGGCTTCCATTTTGAGACGGCTCTAATTATTAGCAAATTCTTCCTTATACTAGCTCAAAGTTTCCTCTGTAACTTCCATCCATCTGTCCCAGTTTCTTGAGGCCAAGTGGAACAAATCCAAACCACCTTCGATGTGATTACATCGGAAGCCAAGGCTCCTATCATAAATATGAGCACACATGCGTCCCTTCTTCAGTTTCAGTCAGAGTTAACTTTGCTGAGCTGTGTGGCATTTCCATACAAAGCTATATCACCAACTACAGCCATGAGTGGCACCAGGATTACCGTAGTTGGGTTGAAGATAGGAGGGTTGTCATTCGTGTCCGTGACTGTAATCATCGCTGTGGCTGTGGTACTTAGACCTTCTCCGTCCAAGTCAGCAGCTTGGACAATCAGTGTATACTCTGGGTTGCTCTGCAAAACAAACACACAATAATCAGGACCAATTTCCAGTGTTACTCACAGCATGCCAAATTTTTTTGAAACCCTTTTATGGTCAGTGAAGACATTCACGTTCCCCTTCCTTCTAATTATTAAGCTGAGAAGCCCGCACAAAGCCGGGAAAGTAAGGGCCAAATCACTCTTTTTAAATTTTTTTTTTGGGGGGGTGTGTGTGCCAATTGGGGTTAAGTGACTTGCCCAGAGTCACACAACTAGTGAGTGTTATGTGTCTGAGGCCGGATTTGAACTCAGGTCCTCCTGACTCCAGGGATGGATTTCTATCCACCGTGCCACCTAGCTGCCCCCAAATCACTCTTCTTAATAAGCAAATTATTGGATACCTACTCAGACCATCAATGCAGAAACTCATAATAGGGCTTAACAGGGATTCCAATTGGCCCCAGGTATCTGGGTCAATTGACATCTGGCCCTCAACAATCAAATTCTTAATAATGCCCTGAATAATCAGATTTATCTCACTGGATTTTAATGTCATACAAATCATAAATAATGGGGAGGCAGACCTAGGGAGAAGAGCAGGGAAATGGAGGCCATCTACAGATTTTGTGATTACTGAAGGCTGACAGAGAATGATTAAGCCTGTTCGTAGCCCAGAGAAATGGTATCTATGACAGGTATATCCAGTCATCCAGATGAATGGTGATGAGCCCTGTGCTCATGGAGGCCAAGGAGACTTCTTTTCCAAACCATGGTCTGCTCTAAAACCAATAACCCTCCTCCTCTCCAAGTTTAAGTCACGTACACCTGAGAACTCCAGGAGAGAGAGGGTCATTTGCCTATCACTTGAGGCTTAGAAATAGCTTTCAGGAACATTGCTGGCTATGACAAAACAACACAAACACACACACACACACACACACCTCTCTGTCTAGGCCAGGTGTGACCACGCTGATGATTCCATTTGCCCGGTTGATGGTGAACATACTATCATGGGGTGCCTTGGGCTCCTGACTAAGAATAGAATAAGCGATCAAAGCATTGTAGGTATTCTCATCATCGTCCTTATCAGTGGCTGACACCTGCATCACGGAGGTACCTGGAAATTTGAAAGCAGAGAAGAGTTCAAGGCACAGGTACTATTCAGGATACAGTAAGATATCCTGGGCAACATTCACCCCCATCAATGATATTCTTAAGTAGAGGCAGAAAAAGAAGAGTTTGAGGATATGATTAGTTACCCTGTTTTCTAATTCCTACAAATGGAAATGAGTAACAGACTTTTGTATAAATTTGAATTGTATACATTTTGTATGAAATAAATTTGTATAAAATTAAAAAACTAATTGCAAAAAACGATTTAGGGCTTATAGGATCGTTTTAAATTTTATCTGAATGTTTTGTTAACTAAATTCCGCATTTTAAGAGATGCAAAGGACAAGAATTCGCTTTCCTTTCATAGAAGGTCTGGGCCTCAACTCTCAGAATAAATAAGATTCAAGAGAAGCATGAAGATGTCTGAAGCTTTGCTCGCCATTTTTTTTTTAAGCCATTAATTGTTTGGAGATGAACCTAAGCTTCTTGAGGATTATTTTTAAAAAATATACTCAGTAATTTCATCTGTGTAGGAAGCTCCATTGTAGAAACTTCCTCCTCCAGGGTAGATCGGCGACTTATTAGTTACTTGGAGGCACTGAGAGGTTAAAGCCCGTAGTTACGTGGCTAGTGTGTGTCACCAAGCAAAACTGCAACCAGCAAAGTACCCAGCACACAGGTGGAGATTAATAAATGCTTGTTGATTGGATGACACTTTTTGTGGCATCTAAAGATGAGAATCCATCCAGCTAAAGGGCTACTTTTACTGGGCTGCATTTAATCCCTTAAAACCTGTTCATGACCAGATGTGAAAAACTATGCATCCCTACAGGAAAATAAAAGAGGAAGAGGAAAGATAGAAGGGAGGGCAGATTAGGGGAAGGGGTATTCAGAATGCATGCCATCTTGGGGTGGGGGGAGGAATAAAATGAGGAAAAAATTTGGAACTCAAAATCTTGTGGAAGTGAATGTTGAAATCTAAAAATAAGTTAATAGGAAAAAAATTTTTAAAAAGAAAAACTGCAACTTTTCTGGGTTTAATTTAATGGGAATGTGCCTGAGTTTTATTCTAACACAAATGTAACAGACACAGGCATTTAAACATATAAACAGGAATATATTAAAAATAAACAAAAGAAAGCAAAAATAAAATAAAGTCACATCCATGAAAGTTTTACTCACTGATTGTCATCCTACCCCAAAGGAAGGCAACATGGTATAGTAGTCAGCATCCCACAGTAGGGAAGGGAGGTTCTATAAAAAGATGTGAGCTCGAGTGTTTTTTGATTTTTTGTGACCACGGGAAAGTCACTTAAGATCTCACTTGCAACAAATTTATAAGTTACAGATTGGCATGAGATGAGGGAGTTTCTATATGCAGCTCCTATCACGGGTCTGGACAAAAACCAAAACTCAATCCATGTGATACAGATATAGATTTTAAGACAATAGCATCTAATGTCCTTATTTTCATGGTATCTTGACCTTCCCTGTGTTTAACATAGAATTATTGTTGTTTCTAATTACACAGTTCTTTTGGCTCTGCTTTCTTTATACCATCATTTCATGTATCCCCATAATTTCCTTCAATTATTCCCAACTTTGACTCTTAGGGTACAGTAACATCCCATAACATTCATATTCTAATTTACTTGTCCATTCCCTAGTGATTGGGACACTAAATTAATTCCACTCATCACACAATGGCATGGCATGCCTGCTTTACTAGTCATACTGGCATTGAACTGTCATTTTATCATTGTCAATTTGATGACCCTCAGGTTGTTTTAATTTGCATTCTCTGGTTACCAGAAATTAGGCGAATTTTTTTCCCACGTGGTTGTTGACTTCTTAATATTTTTTAATGTAACTTTTATTTATTTTTTTTTCCATTTATTCAATTTCTTTTTCCAATGTATTCCATTTATGGAAGCATTCCTTTGCTATTAAAGAACGGTTCTTATTTTTATAAAGTGTCCTATGAATTTCAGATGAGGCTTGTCAAAAATATTTGAAGGAAAGATTTTTCCCCTACTTTGTTTCTTTCCTTTTGATTTAAATGTATTTTTTGTTGTTGTACATCAACTCTTTCTATAATCAAACATATTATGTCTTTAAATCATGGGTGAATAATTTATCCCCTCTCCAAGGGTAAAGGATATAACAGGCTCCTTTATGTGCTTTTTCTTTTATTACATTTAGATTGTTGTTGATTCATTTGGAATTTGTCTTATTAAAAAAAAAATACCTGGATGAGCTCCTTCCATCACAGATCCTTTGAACACCTCCTGTATAAACTGAGGACGGTTGTCATTCTGATCTGTTACTCTAATCACTATCTCCATTGGATCCTCCACAGATTGGCCATTTGAAGACACAGCATGGGAGTAAAGCTGTAAATTTAAAATTAGAGAGTCACATGGGGGCTAACTAAGAATGAAGAAATGGGGAAAAGGGCAATACAAATGGAGAGTCTCCAAGAGGGTGGTATCTAATCTTCTCTCACTCTGACCCTCCCCCCCCAAAATCCTCCATATCAGGAAATTAATTTTAAATATTTAATGCTATTTAAGCAATATTTCAACTACTGTTATGGCAAACTAGCTTCTCATGGCTAAGTTAAGTTATCTCTCACAGTAGGACAGGAAAATGTCTATTCCTTGGTCAGCCAATTTCTACCAAATTATTGCTAACACCAGGCACTTAAATTCATCTATTCATTCTCTCTATACTGGCTGGCAAAAGAAACTTTGCTCATAGGAGAGTTAAAAGAAAAATTCTTACTCCTAGTAAGGATAAGTAATCTATTCTAGATCATAGACACTAATATTTTGCCCAGATTCTTTGTGAGCTGGTTTCAACTGTTCAGAAGACAAACGGGAAATTGATATTCATCAACTATCTCTAACTATGCTCAGATCATGCTGCTGCCTCATAGCCCATCATCATCACATGGTCCATATGGTATCAGACACCACATAAATTAAGGAATGGGTTTGTGTTCTAGATCAAATCTCTGCATTATTCGGATGTATATAATGCATGGGAATGAACTCTTCCCAGAGCTGAAAAGCTGGCACCTGAGCAAACTGAGATTGGGCATGAGGAGAATCATATCTCTTCCCCTAAACTCTTAAATAAGCTCCCCATTGGCTTCTCCCAGGGCCTGACTCCTCCCACCCCACCAAATATCGTGCCCCATAGGGACAAACAGAGTTTCAAGAAGCAGTCTCTAGACTACTGTGGGAAGGAGGGATACCACTCCCCTAGATACTGGGACCTGGGGGCAAGATCCCAGTCACCCATCCTAGGGAATGGCTCTGCCACATCCCATCTCTTTCTTACTGTCCAAGAAGCAATCTAGACCCCTAAAATGTCCTGAGCACCTTAGGTGTTTCTTCTTACTAATGGAATAACAATAATTTCTTCCCATGACCAGATGAGTCATCTGAATTCAGGTATCTAAATTTGGCACCTTTTGGTTAAGCTGGTGATGATCTGGATAACAGACCCACATGAGGTCTACACTCAAAGACCTAGCCTGGTGTTAATGGACTGAATTAGCAAATTCCTGGCATAGCTATCTAACTCATTAATACCTCTTTGCTTTAAAAAAAAAAAGCCATTAGAATAGGATAACAATAACTAATAATGATTGTAGCAACTAGTATGTATATAACATCCTTTCATCTGTCCATATTTTCAATTTTTCATAAACTTTTTTAAGGTTTGCAAAGTGCTTTACATATGATTATCTTATTTCATCCTCTCAACCTTGTGAAGTAAAGTGCTACTATTGTGCCAGTTTTTCAGATGAGGAAATTGAGACAGAGAGAAAGGAAGGAGAGGAAGAAAGAGGAGAAAGAGAAACAGAGTGGAGGAAGAGGGTGAGAAAGAGGAATGAAGAGGAAGAGAAAGGGAAAGAAGGAGGGGAGAGAAACGGAGGAGAGAGATAAACAGGAAAAGAGAGAGAGAGAGAGAGAGATTAAGTGACTTGTCTGGGTCAAATAGCTAGTAAGTATCTGAGGCAAGACTGGAACTCAGGTCTTCCTGGCTCTAAGTCTCGTGGTCTTGCTGCTATTCCACAATTAGATGGTAAGATCCTTGAAGGCAAGGACTGTCTTTTGCCTCTTTTTGTATCTCCAGCACTCAGCACATTGCCTGGCACATAGTAGGCACTTAATAAATGTTTATTGAATAACTGATTGACTAAATTATAGGGGAATTCTACATTGCTGACCCAAAATATTTAGAAAAACCAGGACCAGGATTCTCCTGAAATGCTCCTGGAGGTACTCACGATGTATCTTGGAATGTCTTCTCTGTCCAAAGGCGCTGTCACTTTCAGGATCCCTGTTTCTCTTTCAATAATAAAGACCCCTTGTGGAGGCTCATCTGCCCCTTGTCCTGTGATGCTATAGAAAACTTTTGTTTCTTTATCTCGGTTGGACTTGATCTAAAGAAAACAGAAACAGCTTCGTAAGCCATGGGGACTGAAATTCTCTCTCATTCGTCAACAATTTCCTTTGCTGTTTCTTCACAGCAAGACAGCTCCTCCCCAACCTTACCCCACCAAAAAGAAAAAAAAGTATTTCCTTCCATACCTGAACCAAGACTTTAGGGAATGGACCCTTCTCATTCTCGGGGCAGCTAATGGGAGGGATAACCCAGTCTCTCTTCTGCCTCTTAAGACCAGAGCGAGAGCTGGGAAACATCAGTACTTCTCTCTGTTCTTCTGGGAGAGATTCCTAAAAGGAGAGATATTCCAAAGAGCTGTCAATCAAGATGGAAACCAGAAGGTTAACAATTCAAACTTACAATGAATGCCAGGTTCTCTAGTTTTCTGAGCATGGACAAGCTTCTTCAATGACGTCCATCCTAGTAAGAAAGACCTTAGAACTGATTTAATGGGATTTTACATACGGTTCGTACTGTGATTTTGAAGACTGTTACTGTGATGAATGTAATATTATGACTGAGAAAGAAGCCTTCAAATGAATAAATAAGATTTTTACCCTGCCGTTAAATGGATGCTTACTTTATGAAGGACACAAAATTGGGTGGAAAAATGGTGAGCTCAATGATCTTAGAAAAACATGGAAAGACTTGCATGAAATAATGAAGAATGAAATGTGCAGAACCAAGACAACATCATATACAGTAACAGCATTATTGTTTTAAGAATGACTTTGATGGGGCAGCTAGATGGCGCAGTGGATAGAGCACTGGCTCTGAAGTCAGGAGTACCTGAGTTCAAATCCAGCCTCAGACACATAACACTCACTAGCTGTGTGACTGTGGGCAAGTCACTTAACCCCAATTGCCTGAACAACAAAAAAAAATGACTTTGACCTCTGACCCAGCAATAGCACTTCTAGGGCTGTATCCTAAAGAGATCATACAAATGGGAAAAGGACCCACATGTACAAAAATATTTACAGCAGCTCTTTTTGTGGTGGCAAAGAATTGGAAATTGAGAGGATGCCCATCAACTGGGGAATGGCTGAGCAAGTTGTGGTATATGAATATGATGGAATACTGTTGTGCTTTAAGAAATGATGAACAGGCTGACTTCAGAAAAACCTGGAAAGACTTGTATGGTCTGATGCTGAGTGAAGTGAGCAGAACCAAGAGAACATTGTACACAATAACAGCCACGTTGTGTGTTGACTAATATTGATAGACTTAACCCTTCTCAGCAATACAAGGATCTAAGACATCTCCAAAAGTTTCATGATGGAAAATGCTATCCACATCCAAAGAAAGAACTATGGAGTTTGAATGCAGGTCGAAGCATACTATTTGCTATTTTTTTTGTTCTGTTGTGTTTTGTTTCCTCTTTCTGGTGGTTCCTCCTATTGGTTCTAATTCTTACCTACAACATCACTAATGTGAAAATGTTTAATAGGAATATATATATATCTCTCTCTCTCTCTCTCTATATATAGATATATATATATATGTATAGCCTATATCAGATTGCGTGCTGCCTTGGGGAGGGGGAGAAAAATTTAAAACTCAAAAGCTTATAGAAATGATTGTTGATAATTCAAAATAAATTAATTAAAAATTTTAAAAAAAGGATGACTTCAAGCAATTAAGTTATTTTGACTATTACAAATACCCAAATTAACTATTTAGGACATATGAAGAAAGATATTATCTGCATCCAGAGAAACAATTGATAAATAGAAGAATGCATAAAATAATTTTATATACATACACACACACACCCCTATTTGTGTCTAATGGTAGCCATTAGGAGGGGGGAGGAGGAAAAAGAAATTTACTTAATAACTTTATTGTATATTGTAGGGTTCATATTGGGAAAAAGCCCTAAAATACATAATAATAATAAGTGTATAATAATAAGTAATAAGTGAAAAGTCATAAAAACTTAAACTCTGTGAACACAGTGACCTGTTTACAGTTATATTTTAGTTGAGTCAAAACTTAAGATATTCTGGATCTATGAAAGTCATAACAAGAATATCATGTGACCAGGATATGATTGATACACAAACTTATGTTTGGGCATAACATTGGCTTAACTCCCAAGCTCATTACTAAGCAGAAAACCAAAAATATCCACCAATCAGTAGTGATGTACTCTCTAGCTTCTCCTGCCTTTGTTTTCTATAATTACCATGGGGGTTTTGGGGGTCCTTTAGTGGGAATCCACAGAACTGTCTGGCTACCACCCAAAATATTTATAGTGATTGATTAAATTACTTCCTATAATCCATCTAGAGCTCTATGGCCTCTTCCTTTGGTATAAAAAGAAGGTCCCATGGTTATGGGGGAGATACAGGACTCCCCAGCCAGGGGAATTCCAGACCTTACATATATTTAAAAGGAATAGCCAGTTGTATATAATAGATTTGCAGTTTCATGTGCAATCATCTTTTTTATCATATAATCATATTTGTATATATTATTATTTTATATATATCATCATATAATCATATTTTAAATTATACTATGTTATAGAATTGTTTTAGTCCATAAATTAAAAATTAAAAAAAAGAAGAAGAAACTCAAAAAAATTGGGTGGGGTAGCTAAGACACTGGTAGAGAAGGTTGTAATTCAAGATCTTTTGTAATTCAAGATCAAGAGGTTAGAACACATAGCTAAATCTAATCAGAAATAGAGACAAAAAATAAAACCTTATACTTGGGCTCAAAAAATAGATGGAAGAGACATGTTTTGAAGTGGTTAAGTTAGCACAATTTTAAAGATAATCAAAGGCTCAATTTTCATCTCAGGAGGGTAAAGGGAAAATTCCAAAGAACAGGAAAGATTACAAACAGTGTTGCTTTTTTTTTTTAAGGAAATGACCAAGATCAGTAACAATTAATCCACATTTCTGCTTTCTCACACAAATTTCATAGAGATACTCTCTGCACCAAATTTTTGTATTCTTAATGAGAAAGGAACAAGATCAAAGAAAAAGGGACCCATGCACATGAACAAAAATATGGCAGAAAAGAATGAGACAGAATGTGGATGCCAACCAATTGCTTGAACAAGTCTATGAAGGGAATGGAATACACTGTAAGAAATGACAAAAGGATTCAGAGAAACCTGGGAGGAATTGTATGGGCAACAGCACGGTGAAATGAGAGTCAGGGAAGAAAGTTTATTCAATGCATACAACATCGTAAAGAAAAACAACTAAAAGACTTCAAAATTCTGCTAATGTATTTGTTTTGGGTGACTATACTTAGGTATTGCATGGGATGTGTATATATGTGTATGTGCCCATTTAATAAATGAAAAAGTACTTATTAAGCACTTACCATGTGCTAGGCACTATGCTAAGTTCTAGGAACCACCACAAATAAGTAACAGTCCTTAAACCTCAGGGAGCTTGTATTCTAATGGAGTCATCAGCACTAAGGGTGCTATTGCAATAGCCTAATAATCTCCTTGCCTCTAGCAACCTAAAATGGGCTTTGGGGCTTTTCTCCATTCTTCAATCTATTCTGCAACACAGCAAGCACCATGTTCCTAAAGCACAGGTAGGACTGTGCCATTCTTATGCTCAATAAACTTCTGTAGCTGCCTATTACTTCCCTCTGGAATCAAATACAAATGCCTCAGTTTGTCACATCAAGTTCTTTGCAATCTGGCTCCAATTTACCTTTGCAAATATACATTACTCTGCTTGTGGCCACAACACAAAACTTAAATTGAAATGTAATTGCGACAAGGATCTCAAAAGGACTTATGAAATAAAATGCTGTCCATCTCTTGATACAGAAGTGATAGATTCTGAATACAGATTAAGCTTATTTTTTTTTCTTGCCTCCTCCCATCCCCTAAACATGGTTGATGCAGAGACGTTTTGCATGACTATAATGGGTATCAGATTGCTTGCTCAATGGGTCGGAAAGAGGGTGAGAAAGCATCTGAAACTGAAAATAATATTTAATGAAATAAAAATACAATAAAACATAGTTAGTTTGTGGTTATCAAAGTCAATATGTAGCTCACCGGGGACCAATTTGTATGAGTCTGACAGTACCAGCAGCCAAACTAGTCTTGTTGCTATTGTTCATAAGACATTCCCTCTCTTGCATCTGCCAGCTTCCTGATACTTCCTTTTTTTTTGTTTTGTTTTGTTTTGTTTTAGGCAATTGGGGTTAAGTGACTTGCCCAGGATCACACAGCTAGTAAGTGTCAAGTGTTTGGTCTGAGGCCGGATTTGAACTCAGGTCCTCCTGACTTCCGGGCCGGTGCTCTACCCATTGCACCACCTAGCGGCCCCCATTTCCTGATGTTTCCTAAAATTACATCATCCATGAGGTCTTTGTCCTGCTCCCCCCCCCAGCTGGTAGCGCCTCCTTCCTCTCCAAGAATTTTGTATATAATTCCTATGAGTACATGTGGCTGTCTCTACCTGTAGAATGCAAGTTTCTCGAAGGAGTGAGACATCTCTAAGTTGTCTTCCAACTCTAAATTCTAAAATCCTATGAAGCTTAAGACAAACACAGAGAACTAATTATTTGTCCAGCATGGAGAATGAAGTCAAAAGATAAGAAATCAGAGTTGGAGTAGAATACCCCCAAATCAACAAACAAATGCTCCAAAATACCTCTCTGTGCTGGTGGTGGTGGTGGTGCCGTCGATGTCGTATTGATGGTGCCTTCACTGTCAATCTGGTTGAGAGTTTTTTACCTGCAGCATCCCAAGCATAGATATTAAAGCTTGTTTCTAAATCATGGAGTTGTAGAGACCTCTTGACAATGACGACACCCGCAGAAGTCACTTTGAATCTTGAATCCTCAGAGAAATAGGCATTCAGCTTTCTTTCAGAACAGCTTTCAAAGTGAACTGCAAAGTACATACATATCTGATGAGAACTTGTCAGATCAGTATATAGCGGAAGCTTCTACAGGGCAGGGCCTGCCTTTTTTTTTTTTTTTTTTGTCTTTATATCCCCAGTATCTAGAAGAGTGTCTGGCACAAAGTAAGCTTTTAACAAAGATTTGTTGAATCATAACGGATGGTACCATTCCCTTCCAGGGAGTTCCTTGTGGAAAGAACACTCAATTCATCCACCCATCAAGAACTGGGCAAAAGGGGGTACAAATAGGTAAAGAGCTTGTACGTTTAAGTATCAAACTACAGATGGTCTTCCAACAGGATATTTGAGATACAACCCAAACTGTCGTTGTTCAGTTGTTTCAATCATGTCTGACTCTTCATGACCCCATTTGGTTTTCTTGGCAGAAATTCTAGATTGGTTTGACATTTCCTTCTCCAGCTCATTTTACAAGTAAGGAAACTGAGGCAAACAGGGCTAAGTGACTTTGTGACAGAAATTAAGGGAGGGCACATCAGCAGTGGGGTGGCTGAATAAATTATGGTACGTGAATGTAATGGAATACTATCGTAAGATAAGAGATGATAAAGGGGAGGGCTTCAGACACTTTAGGAAGACTTTAAAAAAACTTTTTAAATATATTTTTCCTTTTGATGAGGGGGAGGGAAAGAAGGAATAATTATTAAGTACCGTTTATGTGCTTTACAAATATTATCTCACTTGGTAATGAGAGAAATAGGAAAACAAATATATGTTAATTAATTTCTTAAAAATTTTCTTAAATGACATTGACTTGAACCAACCTGTGTACAGTAACATGCAATGTCACTTGGTAGACGGAAAGCTAGAATAGGAAGACCTGCCTCTGACACGTAGTAGCTATGTGCCCTTCCAAAGTCGCAAACTCACAGTAGAATTTCTTTACCTAGAGCTCCCCATACCAAAGAAATCACATAGCTGGACCTTATCAAAGTAGGAGCCCCAAAATAGGCCCTGTTTAGGGTTCTTAATTTCAAGGGTTGTTTTTGTTTTTGAAGTAAACTGAAATTCTGGGATGTCAACATGCATCTATTTTTCCCTCTAAATTGCTATTAGGTACTTGTAACTTCTCTGCATTGTAATATCTGCTAAATCAAACTGCTTCAACGTTCTAATTCTGAGGGCCATTTCTCTTTCTGCTACCTGGCCAGGTGCTGCTGAATTTGTTCTAAAAAAAAATTCCCTATGAAAAGTTTTGACTGCAGTTCCTTTTCCCCCCATCTGGTGTCCCCCTAGGCAACAGTTTGGATGCCAGAGAGCCATGTTTCTCTCCAGCCATAGCAAAAACAAGTCTCTCTTTTGTCTAATTCACTCATTTCACAGATGAAGAAATGGAGGCTCTGAAAAGTTTAGGACTTTGCCAGTGTCAGAGCCAAGATTTAACATCAGAAGACTTGGGTTCAAGTTCAGTATTTTCCTCATCACATATTGCTTCTTAGGCTGTAGTATTTCCGATTCAGACGCAAGGATTGACCTGACCCTCTTACCTCCCAACCATCCTCAGCATTGTTTTAGGATCAGCCTCTGAAGGCAGAGATTGTATGGTACCAAGAGAAACAGTATAGTGGAAAGAATCTGGTTTGAATCTGGGTTCTGTATCCTGTGCCAACTACACCTCTGAGGCCTGTTGCCTGCTCTGAAAAGAGAAACATGGATCAACCAGTCCAGGGGTTTTCAACCTTTCTTATGTCATGAGCGGGCCCCCTCTGGCAGCATGCTGAAGCCTATGGACCCCCATCTCAGAATCATGTTTTTATGTCTATAAAATACACATGAAGGAAATCAATCATACTGAAATATGTCTATCAAAGAGTTTCTTAACCTCAAGTTAAGAACCTCTGGTCCCATTCATCTCTAATTCCTTCATTAATGATTTGGCTTTCTTTCATTAGGCATAACTTATAACAAGTCAGAAACCCTGCCTTGTCTCTCATATTAGTTCTGAATTTGTCTACCACCAGTCCCTGGCTCGCTTTCATTAGGCATAGTGTATAACAAGTCAGAAATCATGCCTTGTCTCCCATATTGGCTCTGAATTGTCTAGTTCTGCTATCTGCAAAAGAAGACAGGAGGAGGGACAATAGGGCCCTAGAAAGTGGGCCAGTAGCTTTTGTATTTGAAGTGGCTGGCAAAGAAGCATTTGAGGAAATGGCCCCGGCTGTGGGCAGAAGCAGCTTTCACAAGTGAGAGTCACGGTAGTAGAAAGGGCCATGTAGAAAGCACCTGGTCGCTTTCTCATACCAGACAAGCCGGCTCCACCTGCCAGATTCCTGCCGCAACCAGAAGTGGGGGGGAAATGAAAGTTGGAGGGAAGCCTTGTGGTTGGTAGGTGGTTCGAGACCCAAAAATCTCAGAAAAGGCAAATGGCTTTGGAAAGAATGTCACAGAAGCACCTAATTCTAAAGCCCTTCTCAGCCTTAGTCAAGGCCCCACCCCATAGAAAAATGGAGAGGGGAGTCTCTTGCCCTGCCCCCCAGCCCCAAGGAGAGAGCAGCCTCAACCGGAATTTCCAGATCCAGTGTGGGAACCGCCCTTCCTTGAAACCTGAACCTTTTCTGCTGACGGCTGGGGAGATAAGTATGAAATAGGTGGAAAGAGAGGAGAGGAACTCCAAAACTGTGGGGAAACTTTGATTAACCCTGCCCAGGAAAGGACAATAGCTTCAAAAGCCACTGGCTAGGGAATCCAGCAAGTGGTTAGGCTTTCTCCAAAACTACCAATAATAATGCAGTCAACTGGAGAGAAGGGTGTGATGTAGAAGCTAGGAAGCCTGGTCTGAAGGCTGGCTGTGTGAATGAATCATGGCTGGGCAACTCATTTCACCCCTCTCCGAGCTTCAGTTCCTTCATCTGTAAAATGGGGATATGAGTTCACAATCTACCCCTACCAATTTTCAGTGGAGAAATCCTATCGTAAATGATGGCAGCTACGGAGGCAAAGTGGATGGTGGAATCAGGGAAAACTGAGTTTGAATTGTGTCTGACAAGTCACTTCACCTGTGCCTCAGTTTCCTTACCTATCGAAGAAGGGTAATAATAGCACCTCATAGGATGGTTGAGAGAAACAAACGAGATGATGTGTATATATATATATATATATATATTATACACATATGTAAAAGGTTTTGCAGACATTAAAGCATTACACCATGAGGCCTCTGTGTGACATAATGGATAGAGTGCTTGGAATCAGGAAGACCTGAATTCAGATCCTGACTTAGACATGTACTAGCAGGTAATCCTTTCAGCCCCAGATTTTTCCCCCAGTGGGGAAAATAAAAACAGCACCTACTTCCCAGGATTGTTATGAAGATCAACAGAGTATAAGTCCTTGGTGAACTTCTAAATACTATATCAATGCTAGCTATTATTATCCATTCAGCCATATACAAATGTACGAAGTCCTTGGTTTGTTTGCTCTATAAATAGTGGCATCCTTTAGTAAAGGATGAGGGGGCACACTTGGGATGTGCAAATCACTTCGCTCGCTGGGGGCAAAGTGTACCCCGTCCCTTATTTCCTCCAATGAAGGCAAACTGAATTACTTGAAATTTCTCAAGTTATTTTAGTAGAACACATCAGAGGCACAGAAATCATCTTGATCTACAACAGTGACATCCAAGTTAATTAAGATCTTTCCGTCAAAGGGAGGGGCTTTGAAACATTCCTACTTTCTGAATTTAATATCAGTTCCTCCTCATAAATGGAATGTGAGTAAATAGGCAACCAAGTCTCTGTCCATTTACAAGCTCCTAGCCTCTCAAACCAGCCTCATTTGACAGATGAGTAGAAAGAGAAAGGACAACTGGGCCTAGCCTAGTAAAAGCCTGCTAACCAGTTGGGTTATTTCCATGGAGGAGGTGGAGGAGGGGTAGAGGAAGAGTAATGGGGTCTGGTAGAAGCAGTGGCTTTAGCATAGTTCCTACACACAAAGTTTGCATTATTTATTGATTTTGCCTGGTTTAGGATAGTTTTTCCACAACAAACATAAAAGAATCCGTTGAATTTCCTGGCATTTTAACACTTAAACTCATAGTCTCACCACAAAAGGAACAGGTATGGCCCCAAAGACAAGATCGGAGCATTACCAGACACAGACCAACTTTCGAAGCTTATCTGGGTCACCCTGAAATTGTATAAGTGACAAGCAAAGACATCTGTCTCTAACATTACTCATATTAAGATAAACAGGAAGGGAAAACTGGACAGAAGAGGAGTGATCAGGGACTGGGCTTTAGAGGGAGGGAAGGAATAACCTTTGGTAGGCATCTACTCTATGTGCCAAGCACCGGGCTAAACACTTTACAAATTTGAGGTTCAAGCCCTACTTTTTTACAGATAAGGAAACTGAGGCCCAGAGAAACCAAGTGACTTGCCCAAGGCCACAAAGATTATAATAGATCCAGAATTCAAATGTAGTTCATCTAACTACTTTGGCCCTTTGTGAACAGAAATCCAGTTAAATTTCCTGCCGGGTTCAACTGGTCTAAGCACTAACAACTAATTACCCAGTTGTCTCTCTTGGTGGATGGCCCTGTGATTTCTAAACATTTACTGAATCAGTGCTCAGCAGAGATTGTATTACAGCATACAGCCATGAAAAAATTGATAGACTTGGAAAACGTCAGTTCTTGAAAAGGCCCCTGATAATTCTGATCCAATTTCATGGACCCGAGGAGCATCCAGAAAAAGCTTTCCAAGGTAGTATACTGGAAAAGCCATTTTGACAGTTCTCTTGTAGGGTGTAGGATGGGTAATGGGGAAATTAAAGTAAATTAAATTAAAAATTCAAACAGTAGGACACCCCTTCCCACCCTGCAACCTCCTGGAATGTGTACTAGGGACCACCAAACCCTACTTTAGGGAGGAAAGCCACAGTCACACAAATGGAAGAGTTTGGTTTTGGGGTCCAATATGGAGATCCAAGGACTTTAGGTGACCACGTTTTATTAACAAAAATGAATCAAAGTTTTGTCAATCACCCAGCTTTTAACCCCAAACATTTTTTCAGTCTGAGATAAGCCACTTGGAATCTCACATTACACAAGTGGAATTCTTCCCGTGCACATACAAAGCTGCCTTTAGAAACTCTCAGGAACAACCCACCTGAAGCCCATCAGAAACTTCCCTTGACAGAAGGCAACCACGTGACCTTGGGAATGGGGAGCTGATTTTCTGCGTAATTGAACAAGTTTTACAAACCAGTCTTGTATGAAGCCAAGTTATTTATGGCCACCACCCACATCAGCTCCAATGCAAAAACAGACCCCGCCAGGAACACGGCTCATTTGACAAAAACCAAACATAGTAATAGCTAGCATTTATATAATACTCTATGGTTTGCAAGATGTTTTACATGTTATGTTACCCTGCTTGGGCCTCAAGATAACCATGGCAGATCAGTGCTATTATGTCCCCATTTTAAAGGGGGAAATTAAGTTTCAGAGAGAAGTTACCAACTCATCCGGTCAGACCACAAACATGTTACATGTACTTAAGTATCTTATACACATAGTATCTGAGATGTAATTCAAATCCAGTCTCCAGGTCTTCATATTGATTCCATTTCCAACTATATCACACCACTTCTCCAAATAAAATACAGCAGAAATTCTTCATTTTGGGGTAATCATCTAAATTGATAAACCATGGGTTGTGACTTGAGACATCCAGGTAGCGCCTAGAATCAGGAAGACCTGAGTGCAATGCAGCCTCAGACACCCTGGGGCAAGCCACTTAGCCTGGTCCGCCTCAAGTGTCCTCATCAATAAAATGGGAATAATAATAACAGCACTTACTTTCCAGGGTTGTTGTGAAGATAAAATGAGGATATTTTTGTATAGTGTTATTTTATTATTATTAGTCTGGGCAGATGGTCAGGCCTAGGATGTCACCATGCTTACGCAGAAGAGTAAAATGAAAGACTAGAGAATGTGGCCAGCCCCATCTGGCCGATCCCTTGAGCATGATTTCCCTCCCTCAACCAAGGCAATCTGAGAGTTAATCTTAAGAAGGTCAAGTGCAAGTTTTTGTGGGAAGATCGCCTCCTCCCATGCTTCTAACCTGGATCCCTAAAGCTCTCAGGTCCTACCAGCCAGGAAAGGTTGATTCCCTGGTCCCTGAAACAACCTAAGTTTTGCTGCCAGGTGAATTTCATAACCTGAGTGCCATCTGTAAGGGCATGGCGTGGTCACAATGTGCTTAGCAAGAACAAGAACCACACAGATGAAATCACTGACCCTTGGCAGCAACATTCACCACCTAGGCCTCTGTTCTAACTCATGCTGATTTCTGAGCACATGCCTGGCTGGTTTTATTTTATTGGGCAGGGTTTCAGCTTCAGCTAACCTCTACCTCTCATCTGCAAAGTAAAATAAACAAAGAATTATACAAATGATTGGATTTTGGAAGCAAAATTGAAGGGGACCTTGAGAGACCATCAAGTTCAACCCTCTCATTTTAACAGATAATGAAACTGAGGTTCAGCAAGGTCAGTTGACTTATCCAAAATCATAAGTATCTGAGGCAGAGTTTGAACCCAGATCTTCCTGACTCTAAATCCAGTGCCCTATTGACTACAGCTCTAGTTGCTGATCAACATCAGCTAGTATTATCAATTAATTCAGTATAAATAGTATAATTAATAAATACTGATTGACTTGGCTTCTATAAGCACCTACCATGTGCAAAGCGCTACCAAGAAAAAATATGACAGGCCCTTCCCTCAAAGACTTTATATTTTACTAGGGGGTAGAAAATATAATAGCTTTGCACATAAGTATGTGACAAAGTAGGCAGTAATTGAGGCAAAGGAGAGTTCTAGAAAAGAATATAAAGAAGCAGGGAACACAGGCTCGTGGGGGGAGACAAGAGGAAGGAATCTGGGCAGACTTCTTGGAAGAGGTGACATCTGAGCCTTCAAGAAATCCTGGAAAGATAGAGATGAGAAAGTGCAAGCCAGGCCAGAGAGCATGGATTGAACGAGGCCGGAATCTCTATACTGAGGTCCAGTTTGACTGGAACATAGGATCCATGAAAGACAATAATGCAAAATGAAGTGGGATCCAGTCTTAAATGTCACAGGCTAGTGAGCTTACGTTTTAAACAATCAGTGCATCATATGGACATGTTCTTCAAGAAGGAATGACAGGGCCAGGCCTGTACCTACCTTTCTGTGACTCGAAAAAAACTGAGATGTGAACTCCCTAACAACTGTCTCTCTTTTTAAAATTAACATTGCCAGCACATAGCACAGTGCCTGGAACATAGCAGGTACTTAACAAATGTTGATTAGTAGCTCAAATTGATAAAGCTCTCTGGAAAACCATCTGGCAATATGCAAAAATGGGCCATAAAACTGATGGTGATACACACACCCCCTTCTTCTCCTTCCCTTTTCTAGAAAGGTCCTTGTCTTGTTCTCGGACAGCAGGGGCCTCACCAGGGAATTCCTACTGCCTGCGTACCACTACCACTGGAGACAGGAAATCAATGAGCCATACTTGATTGAGAAACCCTCTTCCCCAACTGTCTACTCAGAAGATGTCCAAGGACCCAGGTGTCCCACACATGCACTAGGAAGGATGATAAGAGTTTTGGCAAAAGCCAGTGTGCCAACCCCAAGGGTGGCCTCTTGGCCTGCTGACCCCTTTTCTTCCTGCTGCTATGGCCTGAAGACCTTTGTGCCTGGGGTTCTGCCAACTTCCTTGACTGTATCATTGCTCTGACTGTCCCTTGCCCCCTGTTGCCAACCCAGGGGAGTTCCACAATGGTGAGAAGTTAAAAGTGTCATAATGCAAAAATAAATAAAAAAATAAAGAGGAGCTCTATCAATAAAGGCTTATTGTTTATGAATCACTGGCCTGTCTAAATTGATTGAACTCCATACAAATACAGCTGTTACAGGCTGGGATGAGAATAGTCCAAGGGTTGTGAGCTCTTGCCCAAGTCTCAACCTGGTAGGTCTCTATTTCTTTGTTTATAAAATGAGGGTACTACAATTTGGTTTATTTCCATGATCAAATGTGAAAGCAGTTTGAACATCTTTATACAAATATGAGATGTCCTTACTACTACTACTACCAGCAGCAGCATGGTATGATTTCATGGGAAATCCACTGGATTTGGGTTCAGATCTCAGCTCTGCTATTTATTAGTGGGGAGATCCTGGGCAAGTCACGACCTATCTGGACTTTCTACTTCCTTTACCTGTAAAATCAGTTGATCCGTAAAGATCCCTGATAGCTCTAAATTTATGCTCCCATGACCACCAGGACAGATGGTCCACCAATTTATCTAATTGTTAAATAAACAATCGTTAAAGGAACCTGGTACAAGGTACAGGAAGGAATCCCACTTAGAAAAACAATCTCATTCCTTCTTTCATTGTTATTCAGTCATTTTCAGTCATGTTTGACTTCCTGTGACCCCATTTGGGGTTTTCTTGAAAAAGATACTGGAGTGGTTTGCCATTTCCTTCTCCAGTTCATTTTACAGATAAGTAAACTAAGGCAAACAGGGTTAAGTGACTTGCCCAAGGTCACATAGCTAGTAAGTGTCTGAGGCCGGATTTGAACTCAGGAAGTGGAGTCTTCCTGATTCCAAGCCCCGTGTTCTATCCACTGTACCACCGAGCCGCCCCTCCTTCTTCTAGAGATTCCTACAAGTTTTCCTCTTCTCCTCCTTGGTAAAGCTTAATTAAGTCACTTACTCTAGTCAATGTTTGGCACCACTTGACGTCAGAGACCCATCAGCCCTCTCTGGAGCCAAAGAGGATTGCTGTGGGACCAACATTGAAGAGTCATCCTCAGATCCCACCTGTACTGCTGGAGGGAGGGAAACTATGTGCTTTACTTTGTTGTGCAACAGCTCAATAAATGGGAAATGGGAACTCTGAGGCTCTTCCTTCTGTGAGATATAGAATTTATGTTTCCACAAGATGAAGTCAATAGCTCAGAAATCTCTGACCACAGGGTATGGAGTTCTCAGTTCTCAGAATCAGGCAGGTGTCCAATCCAAAGGTACCTAATGAAGTAGGCATGCTCAATGGCTTATGGGGAGGGAGGGAGCATGTCAAAGGGGAAAACATGAAGTGGGCATGCTGGGAAGTTGTACACCTTAAAATACTCAGCCAATGAGGACATGAGGGAGGGACAGGGATGTAAGCTTGCTCTGGCTTCTGTAGAATGTGTTTTGCCTAGCAACACACCCGCTTCATGCATGAACGTAAATAAATTGAGTTCACCTCATCTACCCCAGGAGTCTTTGGTTTTTCCTTAGAAATTTTATTCCTAACACTCCCTTCCACTCACTGAAGTTTCCATGTTAAGACAGCAACCTCCAAAAAGAGATCATTCACACAAGCTGTAAGCTAAACTGACTTCATACCACTCCGAAAATAGAGATCCATAAATTTAGAGCAGGAGGGACCCTTAAAGAGCAAATTTTCTAACCCTCTTATCATATAGAACAAGAAACTGGGAGCTAGAAAGTTTAAATGGAGGTGCAGTAAGTCAGTCAACAGCAAATCAGGGGATCAGAATCCAGGTCCTCTGGCCTAAACCCAGTCTCTTTCCATCATACCGTGCCATAGTTAGGGACAGATTTCCTGTGATCAGGTTCAGCCATTCTTTTTACTCTACTTGGTACAAGCTGTATTTGTGGAGTTCTTTGTAGAACTCGTTTGATGGATGGAAAAGTGAGAGGCAGCAGAAAGAACTGGGCTCTGGAATCTGGACCTGGCTGGCAGCATCAAATCACTTGCCTGTGCCTTAGTTTGCTGATCAATAAAAGGATCTCTACCGTCCCTCCGTGTTCTAAAGTCTAAGATTTGATGTCCAACCCTGTTGTCTAGAAGCACCATTCCCTACCTTGTATGGCCTTAAGAGCTGGCCAGTTCTCTCTCTCATCTACGGTCTTCCCTTTTCCTCCTACCTTTTCTTGGCTAACCCTTAAAGGAGCCTTTATGTTGGATTTCCAGGTAGCTCAGGGTGACTCCTGTGTCACACATTCCAACAGAGTGAGTAAACTCTGCAGATGCCAAACCTTTAGGCAATGAGGTAGCAGTGATGATAACAGCGAGCAGAAACTCTGAGCAAAAACTCCCAGAATTACCACATGAGTGAGAAGCTCCCCATCATCTCCCGTCCTCTTCTAGTCAGGGCCTACCCCTCCCCAAAGAGTAGATGAGGACAGTGAAGGAAAAGCAGGTGGACTGTAAATCAGAAGACACAGGTTCTAGTCCTTAATACTGATTCAGATATTGACCTTAAACAAGGTACTTCCACCAGTTAAAAACGATCCTGTTCCACTGAAGATAATTGCTAAATTTACAAAAGACTCTTGATTCCCACACCATCCCTACTAATAACCCCATTTTACAGATGAGCAAAACTGTGACTTGGTAGCGTCACCCTTCTCAGTCCATTTCCTCATCTGTAAACCGAAGACAATAACAGCACCTACTTCACAGGGTGGTGAGGATTAAATGAGGCAGGTACTTTCTAAACCTTAATGTGCTTTAGAAATGTGAGTTGGGAGGGAGGAAGCTGCTTGTTGTCCGTGATTTCACAGTTGGTAAGTGCCAAAGGCAGGATTCAAACACAGGCCTTGCCGGATTCCAAACCCAAGGACTCTTCCCATGCTGCCTCTTAGGTGAGGCCTCCAAGCTCTCAGTCTATGCTTCTCTGAGCTGGTATTGTCTATATCTTTCCATATAACAGATGCTGCATCCACTGGCCAATTCTCCTTGACAAAAGAGGGGAACTCATGATGTAAAAAAAACCCAAATAAAACAAAACCAACGGGACAACACCAAGATATTCATTAAAATTTAGGGGGAAAAATAAGTGGTAAAGGGAAGGCAAGATCACATACTAATTCTTTAAGAGGAGCAGTCAGGTAAAAGGTTTTGTTCACCTTTTCCCAATGAGCACCGGGGGTGGTCATGCTGTGTTGCCCATACAACATCACAAGGCAAAAACACATTAATCCAGAACGGAAGCTCCCCAAGAGTTAATGGACTTTTGTGACAAAGAATTTTGCTGACACCAATTTCATAAAAACGAGAAGGCTTTTGTTGAACTCAAATCTTGGAACTATTCAATTTTTTTTTTTTTTTGCAAAGTATCAACATTTCCTCAATAAAATATAGAATAGGCTTGAAACACCTTTGAGTTTGGCCTGATGGGAGAAAGTTCAGTCCCCCTGTTTCTGACATTTGGAGCAAAATTCCACAACAATTCAACAGAACAGCTGGAAAAGAAAGCTACAGAAAGAAGCTGGGTGTTTCCCACAGATGATGCTTTGGGATTTTTTTAGGTCACATGAATTTGCAGATGACTCCAGAACAAGTACTCGCTTGTCCAACAACTTTTAAAGGAGTTTCTAAAATGCATGTTAGCATCACTTTTTACTACTCAGAACAATGGGGCATTTATATGAAATGCAATTGCTTCCTAATGCAGTTACAGAAACTACTTGGCTTCAGTGGGCCTCGAGGGTAGGGGAGTTTAACACTTTATTCCTTTGGGGAAAAGGAATATAAAAAGATCAAGGCTTTTGAGAACGCAGGATAGTCCCAAAGGCCTCATTTCTATCTTCCACATTATCCAACTCCCTTCTCAACAGCACCGTGGAGAGGAAAGACCAAGGCTGTGCTACTTAAGAAAAAAAGTAATTCTGTTCTTTGTTACAAAGGGAAATTGTGATGTAAAATAAAAGAAAAAATCCACCATGACATTAATAAAAATTAGAATAACTAGGACACTAACCCCCCCTTCTCTGAGCCTCAGTTTCCTAATCTGTAAAATGAGAGGGCTAGACTGCTGCTAAAGTCTCTTCCATGTCCTATGGCCTTTTGAAAATATTCCACACCTCTGTTAATAACCTTATAGAACTGACAAGTTAACAATTCACGTAGTCAAAAGCTTAATAAAACCATTGGATGAATAAAAGCATGAATAACAATAACACTTCTTCACTCCAGGCACAAGGACAAAAAAGATGGAAAAAGCAGAGATTCCAGGGATTTAGCAGATTATAGGACTCTAACTGACAGGGTTTTCTGGCCGGCAGCCTCAGGTATTACTCAGCACTGGACTCATTGCAGGCATTACCCTAGGGAATCCAAATAGAGTGCTGGGCACCAAGTCCTCCGTGTGCTATCAGACTGCATGGACTGTGTCTGACTCAGGAGACCTGGGCTAATCTGCCTCGCCCCAGATCCAAGACTAGCAGAGAGGGTTATGGCCACCAGAATGTTCTCCTAAGTGCTTAGGGGACGGCCCTCTAGCACTTAGGCCTGGGTCATGTTTGGTTTTTGATGGGAACAGCTCCCAGCTTGGTTCTATCAGGCGTCAGAGTCTAGGCAAGAACCCAAAAGAAAGGAGGTGGGTTCCTCCCACTCAGGAATGCATAAGTGGTGGCAACCTGCCCACCTAGGATACCCACACAGAGGAACAAAGGGGGCTTTGAACGTTACAGTAACCTACTGACCTACTTCACCAAAGTGAAGGTTTTGGTAAATTGGAATAGATTTTAGTGATCATCTAGTTCATCATCCTTATTTTACATATGAGGCTCAGAGAGATTAAGAGACTTGCCCAAGGTCACACAGCTAGTTGGTAGTAGAATCCGGGTTTCCTCTCTCCCAGTTCTACTGTTCTTCTCTGTCTTTTCACTTAACCTCCAAGAGCTCCTTGGAAGAATGTTCTCTACCTATGTCCAAGAGATTTCTGCTCCCGGCTTTGGGGCACCCATCAGTGATGTCACAACCTTCCCCTTTATCTCTTCTGAAAACTGCTATGGCTCTGAGCTGTTTCTTGCTCCTCGGGTAGATTTCCTGAAACTGATCAAGACTGGCCCTATTAATTGGTGAAGGTAGACTACATGTCTTGTTCCATGCTGGCATCTAGGATTAATCTTCTTAGGTCCTGCTGCCCACCAAGAATGGAGTACCAGGACTCCTTGCCCAATAAGAGAAATCCCCCTTTTTCCTGATTCAAAACTCAAGAGGATGGGCTTTTTCAGATCTTCTTTTAGGAAGTGTAATTCTGCCTCTTGGCATCACAAAATTTCAGAAATGGAAAATTTTGGGAATTTCAGAAATCTCAATGGCCAGCTAGGTGAACCAAGAACTGAAAGAAAAAAAATATTCACCATGGCACTATGGCACCCTGAGAGTGGTGAGGCAAGCTTGGCTGATGACCGACCTTTTTGGAAGTGGGGCAAAATCCAAAGACCTAGCTTCTATGTCTGATCTTTACCACTCACCAGATCCTAGGCAAACAAGTCACTTAAAAAGTCTATCCAAGTGTTAGGTAGCCTCATCTGGAAAATGGGATAACTGCGGCCTTCCTGTCCTTCCCATCTCATGGCTGTCGTGAGAATTCAGTCAGCAGAAACAGTGAAAGCACACCTGTGTCCAGAATCAGGGTGCCTGTGGACCAACACATTCTCCTCATGAGATTCCTTCCCTTCACAGCAGTTGTGAATATTATCTATTAAAGTACTGTTAAAGCAGTGGCTAGGCTACTTATCCTTCTCATCAGTGCCTCCAGGGGTGGGGGCAGGTCAACAGTATTTTCTTTTATCTCTGCTTCTAAGAATATCCAAAATGGCCCTAGGTCACAATTCCCCGACCCTTCTCCCTCCTAAAATAAATGAGAGTAACAAATCAAAGTGGGGAGTGGGGGAGGGGAGGGAAAGAACCAAGTTCAACTGGCGGCTTTACCCAGTCCAGAGAGAAAGAAAGAGGGGAGGAGGAAGGGAAAGAGACAGAGGAGGGGGGGGAGAGAGAAACAAAGAGAGAGAGAGAGAGAGAGAGAGAGAGAGAGAGAGAGAGAGAGAGACTGAGACTCTCACTCTTTACTGATTAAAACAAACTACCATAGAGATTGCTTAAAGGCCTTTCACAGTGGGAATTGTGAGTTAAGACCTTGGAATTTTCAGTTAAACTATTATTTCCTTGTAACATGTAGGACAAGTTACTGTTTCTCAGAGCCCTACAGCAGGCAGGGGAAGCAGCAAGGTGGCCCAGTAGATAGAGAAATGGACTTGGAGTCAGGAAGACCTGAACTCACAACCTATCATAGTCCTTTACTAGGCAAGGGACCCTGAGCAAATCACTTTAACCTCAGTCTGCCTCAGCTTCCTCATCTGTGAAATGGGAATATTAGTAGCATCTTTCTCGCAAGGCAATTGTGAGGATCAAATGATATAATGTTGATGTAAAGTGCTTTGCAAACTTTAAAGACTAGCTATTATCTCTACTTCTAGTCCAGTGAAGGACACAGTGGTCCACTTCACAGTGCGGCCTAGGCAAAAGACCACAAAGGTACCTGCAGATGCCATATTTACTGTCAGGAGTCAAATGGGTTTGAAGTCCCATTTCCAACACTACCTGTGCTAAGTTTTTGTCAAGTCACTTCTACTGGGAGCCTACATTTCCCCTGCATAAAAATGGCGCCAATACCAGCACTAAGGACACCTCTCTCCAGTGGTTGCGCACTTTTGTAAACCTTAAAGCTCTAGAGAAAGGTGAAATATTCATATTAAGAACACTGCCGGGGAGGGGAGGGGAGAATATGGCTCATTAAAGCATTTTCTAAAATGCTCAGAAGAAAACAGAAGTTCAGAAGGAAACACAGACAAGCGGGGCAGGTTTGAAAGTACCATCTTCAATGTATTAAATACTTTAAAAAATACTGAGCAGAAAGATCCCTTCACAACTTGCTTCTTTACCGATGCGTGTGTCCAAATTCGATGTCCCTGATCAGGGGATTCATTCTGCCCATCACTCTCACACTCTCTGGGGCCACTTATCCCTTTCCCTCTCCTACCTTGCCTTTCTCTACCTTTTCATTCCCAGCACAAAAGAAGCCAAAGTGGGTGTCATATTCCAGATGGGAGGCTGTTTGTTGTCTGAGACAGATAACCACTCCGCATCTCATTATGTTTCAGCTGCAGCTGGATGGACTGAATTGCTGACAGTGCAGTTGGTATGTTGACACTTGACAAGGCCCATTTATACAAGGCCTTTGGGGAATTTAAATAGCACAGAAAGCTCCCTCTTTATGTAAATAAAATCAGCTAAACACCTTGGAAATGCTAGGGTGTTTGCTGCCAGGTTTTATCCTGACAAAACAGGTTTTTTGGTCCACCGGGGAGATACTAGAAACCTTAATTAGTCTAAGCCAGAGTTCCCCCACCCTTTTTTAAGTGTTAACACCCAGAGCATCTCAGGATGCTTAGAATAAAGTAGCCAAGAGGGCCAGATGCAAAGATTCCTGCCAAGAAAATCAATTTCAGAGGAGAATTATGCATTAACTAAATGCAAAGGCAGTCATGCCGTGGGATGAAGCAACCAGCTAGCTATCAATGCCAGATTTAAATACTTTATCTTCTCATGCTTAATGCCTGAATTCTGCTTAGTGGGCAGGGGACAGAGGTTACCATTTATCAGGAGTCAGGGGAGGTTAGGACCAACAGAGCTTCAGGTACTCTTTCCAAAACACCCTTTTAAGCCATTAGACAAAGATCTTTGAGAAGCCACAGTTTTGATTATATAATACATCAGTTATCTCTAAGTGTTCATTTTCTCCTGAAGTTCAGTGGCTGTGGTTCCCAGAATCTTTCTGGTTTATGGGAAAACTGTATGTGTAGCAAGGTCGTTCACACCAGGCTGTTCCAGCAAGGGTCACCTGGGAATGTTCTGCAAAGCTCAAGAAAGGAGCACCTTTAGTCCAGAAAAATATTGGACTATTCTCTAGCTGTTAAGTATGCACAGGAGTAATTTACAGTGTGATTTTTTTTTTAAATGCTAAACACAGGGTTTGGTCCTGGAAAGAATCTTGGAGCCCACCTAGCCCAACTCCCTCCCCTCCTTTTACAGATGAGGAAACTGAGTTTAAGGGAATTGTCCAAAGTCCCACAGGTGGGCATGTAGCAGAGCCAGGATTTTCCCTTATGTACCAGTCCTCCCACTTTTAATCTTAGCCAGTGACTTATTTTGTTTTAAAGCACTTCCCTGGTTGTATAATTGTAACGACTAGGGTTGACCTAGAAGAAGATATGAGAAAATGTTCCATCCTTCCTTTGCTCCATAGGTTTCCCCAGGCCCTCACCATAAGCTAGAACCATCGCTGGCCTGCCCTGGTAAAGGGGAAGGTTTCCTAAGCAGGAAAAACCCCACATGGATGAAATCCAGGTGACCCCAACACAAATCACTGCTTTTGGAAGGCAGCTGAAGGCAGAAGACTGCCATGCGTCAGATTTCCACACCAGCCCTGCTTTATTAAAGGGGAGAGATACTTGACGTGGCTCCACCAGTTAAGAGTCCTAATTACACACTTGGGTTGTGTGTGCATGAGTATGCATCCCCATATACAGCCTCTCACAAAGAAAAAGTTCCTGTGCTTACAAATGCCCATATTAATATAAGAAATGCCTCAAGTGATTCAGTAATCCCACTGATGCCTATAGATCTGAGCATGAGTTGGGTGAACAGACACAAGACGGATAGGGCAGCTAATTAAAAGGCAAAGATGCTGCCACGTTTTGAACAGACTGGGAAGGTCTCCTCTGCGGGGTCCTGCCAACAAGTAATTCCTGTGGATGATGTTGGGGAGATGAAGATGGCTGGACACAGCTCCTCGGCATCTTTCCTGAGGACAGACAGGTGGTGTAGTGGCAAGAACACTCGATCTGGCTTTGGAGGAGTTGAGTTCAACACATCTCTGCTACTTCGCACCACCACGGACTTCATTGTCCTCATGTGTAAAATGGGGTAACAGAATTAAATAAATAAAAAAAAAATTCCACAGCTATGGAAACTTCCAGCACTAAATCCTATGACCATGACCTTCAATCCATGATCCAGGCTGATCTTTGGGAACTATGCCTTGGACAAAAGAGAGAGAACCCCATTCTGGAAATGTTAGAAGTCTCATCTATTGACAAACCTAAGTATGATGCATTTTGGTGGCCTAGTGGATAAAATATTGGGAGTGCATACAATTAAGAAGACCAAAGTTTGAATCCTACCTTGGACCCTTACAAGCTGCTCGACCCTAGGTAAAGTCATTTAACCTTTCTCAACCTCAGTTTCCTTATCTGTAAAATGGGGATAATAGCAGTAGCACCTACCTCAAAGGGTTATTTTAAGGCTCAAACAACATAACATGTAAAGCATTCTGCAAACCTTTAAAAGTATACACACAGATACACAGACATACACATACATTTAAAGTGCTATCGTTATTGTTATTAAATTAGAAGTGAAGCTGCAAGATCAAGTTTTTTATTAAATCCAAACTAGCCTCCAAAGATTTAGTGCCTACTACGTTATACGAGGGGCAACTAGGTGGCACAGCGGATAGAGTGCTGAAGCCGATAGAGCACTTACTGGCCCTGGAGTCAGGAGGATCTGAAGTCAAATACAGCCTCTGATACTTACTAACTATGACCCTGGGCAAGTCACTTCACCCTGTTTGCCTCAGTTTCCCCATCTGTCAAATGAGCTGAAGAAAGAAATGGTAAACCACTCCAGTGTTTTTGCCAAGAAAACCCCAAATGGGGTCCCGGAAGAGTTGGACGAGACTGAAACGACAATAATGACATGTTATATGAGGCACTGAAGGCGTCTGAGAGGTGTAAAATACTATTGGATTTTTCTGCCATCAAAATCAAGGAGAGCACAGTTACTCAACAAAAACAAAAATAAACTCACATTAAAAGTCATAAATCATTGCTACAGGCCATGATCAAAACCTGGGTGTTTTGAACACTTTTTTGGGGGAGCCCTTTAACCCCTTGGACAATTTTACAAAGGCTCTGGACCCCTTTTCTCAGACTTTAAATGCAGAAAATAAAATACATAGGATTACATAGGAAACCAACTATGATGAAAAAAGTTATCAAAATATTAAAAACAAACAAACAAACAAACAAAAAAACCTGCTGGTATAGACAATGAAGGCTATCAGGCCAGATCACAGTGGGCTGAAGTGGGCTGGCACTATTGAAGCCCATTCATTCGAATATTTGGGCAAAAAAGGAAACCAGATATGACTTAAAGTATCGACATATTTTATCGGATAGCAATGAAAGAACGCTTGATAAAAGCATATTTATGGAAACTGCTGAGGTCAGGGTATTATAGAGGTATAAGCTAATTTGCATCAATTATCCTTCCTTTGGCATCCAGGAAGAGGTTTTTTTTTTTTATGTTTACTTTAAAATCCTTTATTATAGTTCTTTCCTCCAAAGTTCCATGGAATCCTGGATCCCAGAAGTCTATATGCGTGGTGAATGGAAAACCTGCATGCAGGGCTAGCCAAGACCAACCAGCCAACCAAAGTTCTCCCAAACCTACCCCCCCCAAACTGGCCAGGGGATGAATTTGAATCAGGGCGGTTCTTAAAAGACCGTATCTCCCAAGTCACTGAGGCAAAACATCTACATTCCTAGGAGGGGTATATCCAAAATGAAAAATCAGGGGAAAAAATGTAAAATCCAAAGAAGGGTTTCTACATAGCTCTTTATGGAATGAACCCAGGAACAGGACTTTCTCAAAAACCACAAAGACACTCCCTGTACATTTCCCATTCAACTCCGTTTTTCCTTTGCTAGCACCACAGAGACACTTTATATGGCCATAGGCATGAGTCAGCAGTGGGTTTCTGTTTTAGCCACTTCACAGTTCCCATGCTCCATACTCTCATTAGTTGATGAGTCATTTCATTATTGTTGGAGAATGGTCTCCCCACCTTCAGTTATTCACCCACCTGAGGGGGTATGAGTAGATACTTATCAGTTACAGTGGTCAGACCTGGATTTGGTGCTCAACATTTTTAAGGGAACTGGTAAGTTTTTTATGTTAAGAGATTATATTAAGGCTTATAGAAGATGAACCAAGGTCAAAGTAGAGTTTGACATCTTTTATGTCACAGGCCTCTTAGGAAGTAATCCAGTGAAACTTATGGACCTGTTCTCAGAATCATGTTTTTAAATGCATAAAACCAAATCCATAGAATTACAAAGGAAATAAAGTATTAAAATTCTGATTTTGCACACACCCCCCAAGCCAAGAGGACCAAGGGCTGAAATAAAGCCTAGGTGGAATTATTGCTCTAAATGAACTCCCCTCCACCTCTTAAAATCTCTAGCTTCGTTCAGGCTCCATCTACTCCATATGTGTTTTTCCTTCTAGTTGGTAAGTGTTGTCATGGGCCCAGATTGATGGTGAGGTCCTTGAGAGAAGAGGCTGTCATTGGACCTACCTACAGAGTGCCAACTACTTCTTAAATGCTCATTGACTGATTAAAAGAAAATGGAGAACTAGTTTGTGGATTATGCTTAGAGGCAAGAAAGCGAAGATCACTTCAGGTTCATGACTAAATAAATGCCATATCCCAGATGAGGGCTGCCTTTCTCTCTAAAATGCTTTATACACCTTTTGAACTCCAGATGATTTAAATTTTAATGCCAAATCCATATATTCCTTTCCATAGACATACAGTGAAACTTCATTCCTCTAAGAAAATGCTTCACAGAAGGCAGAATCCCTTCTAGAAAAAAACAAGACTTTTGGGAGTCTTAATAAGCCCAATATAAAAATGAAATTGTATATACAACAAGATAATAGTTTAGAGCAGCTTAAAAACCTGTGAATAATGATTAATCAGCTAATCAAAATTTTCAAGGGCAATAAACGATCATGAGTCCTACAATCCAATTACATTTCAAGATGTGAGCTCTGCCTAGTGACAAGCTGTTTTTCCTACCCTATCTTTGTCTGTACTATCCAGGACTCCTTCTTCCCCCCCCCCCCCCCCCCCACTACCTGAGGGGTAAGGAAAGTGGGAACCAGGAGCCTTGAACAATTGACTCTCCCACCAAAAGCCTCACCTTCCTCATTCCTAAACTAAGAGGATTAGACTGGACAAGATGAAGTGTGAGTTTCTTTCAACTCTAATATTCTTAGCTGGTTTGACTGATTGATTAGAGGCTGAGCACGCTAGAATGCCCAGTAATGAGGGAGGGGCAGGATCAGGAGGCTTCTAACAAATTCCCTAGTTTGGTGGGTGGGGCCGGGGCCGGTGTGTATAACAAAAACAAAAAACCAAAAGTCAGACCAAGACCATCCCCAGAACAAAAAGCTCCTGATGCCTCTAGGATAAAAATAGAAACTTCTGCTTTGTGATATTTAAAATTCTCGACAACCTAACTTGTTATCACCCTTTGTCCACCCCCAAACACAATCTACTGACCAAATCTATTGGCCTACTTCCTGGTTCCCTCTATAACAGTTCATCTCTGGTCTTTTACACCTTTGCACATTCATGAAATGTATTTCCTCTTCACCTCCCTATAGACTCTGGACTTTCTCTGCCACTCTACCTTTAAAAAAGTTTCCTCTGATTGTTGGGCTCCTCCCAGAACCTCCATCTTAAAGAAAGTGCTCAGGCTAGCCATCTCCAGGCCTCCTGATCTATATCTGGCCACTGGACCCAGATGGCTCCAGAGGAGAAAGAGAGGCTGGTGACTGCACAGCCTTCCTTCACATGAATCCAACTCACTTCTGTGTCCTGGCATCACCTCCCTGATGTCCTGGTCCTCTTCGAGAATGAAGAGCAAACAACACCCATTCTTCTCGGGGCCCTCCATCCTGACTATAGACTTCTTTCTCTACCATGCCTCCTCAGGGGTACCTACCTTCCCTCCATTCCCCTCCCCACTTTTATGTGTAAGCTCCAGGAGGGCAAGGACTTCTGCTTATATTTGTATTCCCAAGAGGGATAAGCATTTACACAGTGCCTTTTATGTGTCAGGTACTACGCTAAGTACTTTACAACCCGGCAAGGTGGTTGTTCAGTCCTTTTTCAGTCCTGTCCCACCCTTCGTGACTCCATTTGGGGTTTTCTTGGCAAAGATATTGGAGTGGTTTACCATTTCCTTCTCCAGCTCATTTGACAGATGAGGAAACTGAGGCAAACAGGATTAAGTGACTTGCCTAGGGTCACCAGATTTGAACTCAGGAAGATGAGTCTTCTCACTCCAGGCTCAGCAATCTATCCACTAAACCACCTAGCTGCGCCCCTTTGGCCTATAGGTACTTAATTACTCAAGGACCACAGGAAGGATGGGAGAGAAAAGCATACAAATCTGACCATCCTAGATTTCCAGCTAAAAGGGATCTTTCTATGACAAGCACACCCCTTTGTAGTTGAGGACACTGCAGCACCCAAAAACTTTAGGTCCACTCTCAACACTCTCTCCGCTGCATTCACCAGGCCTGCTGCTTCCCTAAGGAGAAATGCTCTTCCAAGGTAAACAAGACGAACCTAACTGGGGTGGGGAATCTGGAGCCTCGAGGTCACATGTGGCTCTCTAGGTCCTCAAGTGTGGCCCTTTGATGGAATCTTCACAAATTGAAACTTCGCAAGTTTAGATTTGTCAAAGGGCCACACTTGAGGACCTAGGGGGCCACATGTGGCCTCCAGTCTGCAGGTTCCCCACCCCTGGCACATTCTTTTTCGGGCCTGCCCCATAGCTCTAAGTAGGAGATCAAAAGGAAATCTCTTCAGCCCGGGTCACCAAGAATCCCAAGACCTTTTCTCTCCACCCTGGGGGGGGAAGCACCCCAAACTGGCTTCTCCAAAATGCTTGGTTTGATAGTCAAATGCATTCCAGGCTGCAGTTCCATCATCAGCCAGGAGGCTTACAGAACACAGTTCAGCTTCCCCAAGCACCCTTCCTACCAACACAGCCCCACCTACTCGGCTAGGCAACTCTTAAAATATCTGTCTTCCAGGTTTATCAAGTTTGAGTTGACAAAGACCTCCACCCTATCCCCATTACCACCTTTGCCTAAACAGTTCTCCCTCCCAGGAATGCCTTCCCTCCTTCCTGAGCAAACTCAGTCCATCTTTGAGGGCTATCTCTTCAAGGAAGCTTTAACTCTTCTTTCTGGTCCACATTCATCTCTCCCTTCCTCCCATTCACCAATGGGAAATTGTCTAGACAATTAATAATTTCTTGTTTGGTGTGTATAAGTGACCCCCCAGCCTTCAGATGTCTCCAATGCTTCAAGAATCATTCCCTGGCTGAATAAGTTGTGGTATATGAATATAATGGAATACTATTGTTCCATAAGAAATGATGAGCAGGCAGATTTCAGAAAAACCTGGAAAGACTTATATGAACTGATGCTGAGTGAAGAGAGCAGCACCAGGAGAACGTTGTACACAGTAACAGTAACGTTACACGATGATCAGCTTTGAAAGACTTAGTTAGCTCTTCTCAGCAATGCAATGATCTAAGAAAACTCCAAAAGACCCATGATGGAAAATGCTATCCACATCCAGAGAAAGAACTAAGGAGTCTGAATGCAGATTGAAGCATACTATTTGCTCTTTTTTTTTTTTGACTGTCTCTTTCTTGTGGTTTTTCCCTTTTGTTCCGATTCTTTTTTCACAACATGACTAATGTAGAAATATGTTTTATATGATTGTACATGTGTAGTCTACATCAGATTACATGCCATCTTGGGGAAAAAATAATGAAGGGAATAGATTAATTTCTCTAGCCTTATCTTGTAGGAGAGGAGGCAGTCTGTGAAGAAGAGAGGTCCAAGGCAATGGGTCCATCAAAAGATTATTACCATTAGTTATAATAACAGCTAACATTTATATAAGGCTTTAAGATTTGCAAAGTACTTTACATATGCTAATATCACTTCATTCTCACAATAATCCCATGAGGCAGGTGCTATTATTATCCCCATTTTACAAATAAGGAAAACTGAGGCAAACTGAGGTTAAGTAACTTGCTTAGGCTCAAACACCTAATGAGTGTCTGAGGTAGATTTTTTTTTTTTTAGGATAGATCTTTTTTGAGTCCAGTCCAGTGCTCTATCTCCCTTGCCACCTGGTTGCCTCTGATTATGCACAACAAGCTTATGTTTAAGGGATTAGCAATGACTGCTTTAGATCAACCCCATATGAAATGAGGCAAGTATCCTGACACTCTTGGCCTAAGCTGAAAATTTCTCTAGAAAAATTTTGTCTGTGGTTCATTCCTGATTTTGACCCATCATCTGTATCGATACCACAAGACAAAAACCTTAGCACCAGAAAAAGCACCAAGGGAAATTTGCTTCAGTTGCTAGGTAGAATTATACTAAACCCCAATCATACCATCTTGTTTATTTTTCAACCTTACAGCACATAAGTCAACTTACAATAGCCTTTGACTATTAAATATTAGACTAAATATTAAATTTAAATTAATTAAATATTAGACTAAATATTACTTCTTCGGAGGAACTAAGCAACATATAGGTAGGGAAATTTCTTCATTTTTTCCCTTCAATAGCTGGTCATCTTTAAAGCAGACAAATGATCTTTCCAATCCTCAGGAAGCTGGCTTGCTAGAGGGCACAATGCTAGCTAGCCCCTCTGACAGTTGGATGAATTCTCCCTGGCCCTTAATCCTGGCCCATCACAACTTGGACTGGCTGGATGTGATCCTGAAGATCTTGGGGAAGGAGGAGGGGAAAATTTGGAACTCAAAATCTTATAAAAGTGAATGTTGAAAACTAACAATAAATGTTAAAAAATAAGAGAATAGATTAATTTTTAAAATTAATTTTATGGAGTTTTTAAAAGCACGTTAACCTACAAAATTTCAGAAAAGCCAGGGGTGGGGAAGACAAGTTTAAACATAGAACTGAGCTTCAGGAAACTGAGGGGACACCACAGATCTTCCTAGGGCCCTATTCCACAAGCCAGGAAACCACAGCAGGGAAGGAAGGAGCCATGGTAACAGACGGGCTATCAAATACAGTTGTCCTTCAGTTTCTCCATAGGGTCCTATTTCCTCCTGGGGAAGGAAAAAGTAGGCCTGGAGCCAATCCCCTCGAATCTGAGTGGAAACAGGTTGGGCTGTGGCACCTGTCGGTGTGAAAAGATGAGGTCACCAAGAGCTGATTCAATCTCTCACCTACTAAAAGCACAAAAAAAAAGAGACAGCCCATCAGGTGCCAGTGATTCAACTGCCTTCCCTTCACCACCTGTCAATATTAAATGCCCAGTTACTAACATGCCACAGTCGAGTCACCCGCTTACCTAAAATTAAGAGCAGTTGGCTTTCAATTTAAACAGGAAATTCACAAGGGTACAAACTGGGCTATGATCTAACTTCCTTATCAGCATTTCGTTCACTCCTTCTCATATATACACATTAAAAAAAAGAAAAGAAAAAGAACCTATGACTTTATTTCTTGTTCCCTCTAGAACCAATAGAATGAGTTGTGTTTCCAGTTCCCTCCAGAACCAATAGAATTAATCTGTGAGGCTGTCTAAAGAGAATGGATCCCTGAATACCCCAAAATACCAACTCTTCAGTAGGAGAGACGGGAGTCTAGAACACTCCTATTCTATGAAAGAGTCAAGAGAAGGGGAGATCTAAAGTCTAAAGAGAGGTGGGGGGAGATGACTACTGAAAAATACAGAAGTGGTTAAGAAAGAAAAGGGGGGATGGGGTGGAAATCTCTTCCTGTCGGTCACGTAGGTGCCAGACACTATGCTAAGCACTAGAGACAAAGAAAGGGGGCAAAAACACGGTTCCCAATGTCAAGAAGTAAACATCTAATGGGTGAGACAACATGCAAGTATGGGCAAACTAGATAAATACAGGATAAATTGGAGATATTCTAATACTGAGATCTAACCATGCTGGAAGGTGGCAGCTAGGGGGTGCAGTAGATAGAGTGAAAGGCCTGGAGTCAGGAAGATGAGTTTGAATTTGGCCCCAAACACTAGCTGTGTGACCCTGGGCAAGTCACTTTACTCCGTTTGCCTCAGTTTCCTCATCTGTTAAATGAGCTAGATGGAGAAGGAAACGGCAAACCGCTCAGTATCTTTGCCAAAGAAAACCCCAAAAAGGGTCACAAAGAGTCAGGCATGACTGAGATATTCATAGGATCCCTGGGTGCCAATACCCCATCTGGGAAGTCATATTATCTCCAAACCAGCTCAGTACCCAGTGGCCTGCTTAGGTTTGAGGAATCAGTAATTCACCAAGGCAGGAAAGCTTGGGGAAAACATAGTCATTTTCCTCCTGACAAGGGACAATATGGGTAACACCCGAATCCACAGGGGGATGGAGGGGGATTGTAAGATCACAGAATTAAAGCTAGAAAGAATCTTAGAGATCGCAGGATCTTCCCAATCTCATTTTACAGGCCAGGGAACTGAGGCCCAGAGACCTTTAATGACTTGCTCATTGTCACCTTGGAACTAAGTAGAAAAACCAGAAACTGAGTGAAGCTGTCCCAACTCCAAATCCAGCACTGAATTTAGTTGCCGTTCTGACCTGGAATGCTCTTGTTTGCTAGCTGTGTGGGCTACCAAAAGGTCACCTCCGGTCATGTCTTTCCCTGAGCCTTTTATTCTCATAAGAACCTTGTGAAGTGGTTAAGTTCAAATATTATCACCCCCAGCTGACAGACGAGGAAACTGAGGCCTGGCTAGGGTTCACATAGCTAAGAAGAAAGATAAGGATTCAAACCCAGTGCTTACCTTATTCCCAAATCCTGTGCTCCTCCTACTATAATACCCTATGCCCCCCCGTTCATCTATACTGGTACCAGATCAAAAATGATATAGCAAAAGCATGCTTAAGAGCTAACAAAAGGGATTTTCCCCTCCAAGAGCATCTCCATTCTCTGTTGTTTAGTTATTTTTTTTCCAGTCATGTCCTACTCTTTGTGACCCCATTCGGGATTTTCTTGGTCAAGACACTAGAGTGGTGTGCCATTTCGTTCTCCAGCTCATTTTAAAGATGAGGAAACTGAGGCAAACAGAGTGAAATGGCTTGCCCAGGGTCACACAGCTACTAAGTGTCTAAGGCTGGATTTGAACTCACGAAGATGAGTCTTCCTGAATTCAAGCCACAGAGGCTCTATCTCCTAAGACACCTAGCAGCCTATTTCTATTCTATAGCCAATTAAAATGAATTTTCCTTGGGAAATCAAAGCAGTGAAGCTCTTCAAGGCACAGTTCAAATTCAACCTTCTCCCTAAGCCCCTCCAGAACACCTCCCTTCTAGGTCTTACTTATCGGTGGTACTCCCCGAGTCATCTTTTCAAGTACAAAATGTCTTATGATCCAGGTGGGAGATTATCACCACCAGGCCAACTCCAACCCCACCCCTGCCCCAGGAACCAGCATGCTTTTGTATCATATTCCTCTGTCCTGCACTTCCTAGCAGGGGTGAGTGCCTTGCACAGGGTAAGCAAATACTTCTGGGTTCATTAAAATTAAAGGAATTCTGGGGCAGCTAGCTGGTGCAATGGATAGAACACCAGCCCTGAAGTCAGGAGGATCTGAGTTCAAATCCAGCCTCAGACCAAATACTTGACACTTACTAGCTGTGTGACCCTGAGCAAGTCACTTAACCCCAACTGCCAAAAAAAGAAAAAAATGAAAGGAATTCTGAGTGGCATTTTGCCCAAAAATGACCAACAATAATAGGATATTGTCAGACCACAAGAAATGAGGAACATGGGGCAGCTAGGTGGCGAAGGGGATAGAGCACTGGCCTTGGAGTCAGGAGGACCTGAGTTCAAATCCAACCTCAGACCAAACACTTGACACTTAGTAGCTGTGTGACACTGGGCAAGTCACTTAACCCCATTGCCTAGTAAAAAAAAAGAAAGAAATGAACCAAGAGCAATGTACATGATGGCATGGCTAACAAAACCAGTAACACTAACATAAAATGCTTCCAAATTTGGCTTAGTTGCAATGACCAATATTGGTCTCAGAGAATTGAGGAAAACAAATGAGAGGTGAGGAATTCCAAGTGGGAAATGATGCCTATACCCTCAGACTACATTGTCTTTTCAAAGGATGACTTTGCCCAAGTGTTTCTTTATTACAAGAGAAAATGCAATGGGTGTTAGAGGGGGAAATAGTCCTGGTGTTTAAAAAAAAAAAGCATGAGAATTATTAATTAGGGAGAAAATAAAGAAAAGAAAATAAAAATTAGGGAGAAATATGAATAGTAAGCTTCTTTTGAATTAACTTCTATAAAGATCTTTTGCTAATGACAAGAATTAAAACTTCCTAAGATGGAGATTCTCAGGAGAATTTTGATGAAAATATTACTTGGAGAGAGAGGAGGTGGGGGGAGAGAGACAGAAGAAGAGAGAAAGAAAGGAGAAGAGGGAAAGAGAGGGAGGGTGAGACTGAGACAGAGACAGAGAGAGAGACAGAGACAGAACTTCTGTAGGGCAGCATAAGGTGATTGACCACCAGTGCCATCTACTTGGTTTCCAACCTCCAAAATCTTAACTTCTCATCTGGTGCTTCCTTATTCAGACATGTGGAACACAAGATGCCTCACCTGATCTTCACACCTGGGATGCAAATGAGCAGCTCAGTGCTAGGAACCGGAGGGGGGTGGAGATTAAGTGAGATGGTGCACAAAGCTCCACTTTACCTGGATAACTCCTGCAGCATCAGTCAGCACAGGTAAGGTTACAAGAAGCCGCTGTCCTGGCTGCAGCCTCTAATTCCATCTCATAACAGCAAGGTCATCCTTTCCTAACAAAATTCACTTTACTATCATTTCCCTCTAGGGAGGCAAGTTCCTCAAGGAAACACTAGTTCTAACCAAGTCCCTTACCCTCTAGGTTTTCAGTTTCCTCATCTATAAGAGGAGGAGGTTAGATTAAATGATGCCTAAAGTTCCTTTTGGCCCTAACAGTCTTGTTATGCGTTCCATAAAATGAAAGAATAGTTTCAATGTACCCCACCATGGGGATCTGTCTCAATGACAATGCCTAGGCCAATCTTCCAGAGATGGGATCAGTGGATTGGGAAGAGCTGCAAGTTCCTACTCCAGAAACTACCCTAATCTTAAATGCATTCAAAACTGGGAGAGTATTTTAGCATTTTATGAGTGGTTCTAATTATTATATGCTACAATTAGCCAATTATCCCACTAACCCCTAAGACATTGACCAATTAGTTCACCTGCAACTTCACTTATTTTTCTTTGTAATATTTGTAATATTTGATTTATCCCCAATCACATATAAAGACAATTAACATTCAATCTTTTAAAATTTTGAGTTCCAAATTTTCTCCCTCCCTCACCTCCCTTCTCTCTAAGTTTACCAGTTTTTCAAAAGAAAGTGCAAACCTTTCAATATGTTCCTATCCCGATATTTTAGAGGATATCCCCTCCGATGAATTCAATTGGAGTAAAATCTTACTGAATACAAGTCTCAATGAAAATTAGCCCAGGAGAGGAAGTTTAAGCTTGGGTATGGGGTATTTAGAATGATATGAAAAAAGCCAACAATTTCTACTCTTTTACCTAGAGTACCTAAGAAGGAAAAAGACAGAAAGATTCCACGTATTTAGAGCGGGGTTCTTTGTGGCATCAAAACACTGGAAACTAAGTAAGTGCCCATCAACATGGGCTGCAAATACTGGCTTCTAAGTGGAATGGAATATCACTGCACTGCAGCAAACTGTAAAGGAGAAATTCCAGAGAAACATGGAAGACTTGTATGAACTGATTAGAGCAGAGTAATGGGAACCAAGAACTACAAGAAGGCAGAGAAAATTAAGTCTAAAGGCCAAGTGATTATAACAACCAATCCTGGTCCTGGAGAAGAAGGGAAGCTCTTCCCCCTTTCAGTAAAAATGGGGTGAGAGAACTATGGGTGTGGAATGTTGCATATATTATCAGATACAGTCACTATGGTGCTTGGTTTTATTTAACTGGCTTTTTAAAAAAAAATTGAATATCTAAGCATATCCAGAAGCATATTCAGAAATGACCAATTAGAAAGCATCAAAAGTGGGCACTGGGTGGCACATGCCCACAATCCTTGCTACTGAGGGAGGCTGGTGGATTGATTGAGCTTGGGAGTTCCAAAGGTTAACTGATTGGATGTCCCCACTAAATCAACAGCCCTCTCCCTTGTGGAAGTGTGGAACACCTAGCTTCCTAAAGGGTAACAAATGACCCCATGTAGAATACAGATTGGGGCAAAGCTGGTCAGCCAAGGATTAAGAGCCATGAGCAACACCACACTTCCAGCCTGGATAAGAAAGCTTACTGGCTTGCCTGATGTCCTTCAAGTCTCTAAAATCTCATGTACAGGAACCTTCCTTTCCCAATCCATCTTGGTTATAGTGCCCTCTCTGCATTGATCACTTTCAATTTACCCCTGTATATAGTTTGTGTGGACATAGTTATTTGCATGTTGTTTGCATGACTGTGAGCTCCCTAAGGGCAAAGAATGTCTCTTGCTTTTCCTTATATCCCCAGTCTTTAGCAGTGCTGGGAACATAGTAGGTGTTAATTGCTGTGAAATGTCTCTAGAAATTGAGAGCCACTGACCAACTAGAAAGATAAGGAAGTAGGAGCAGCTAGATGGCTCAGTGGATAGAGAACACTGGCCCTGGAGTCAGGAGGACCTGAGTTCAAATTAGACCTCAGATCAAACACTTGACACTTACTAGCTGTGTGACCCTGGGCAAATCACTTAACCCCACCTGCCTAAAAATTTTAAAAAAAATGTAAAAAAGAAAGAAAGAAAGAAAGAAGGATAAGAAGTAGTCCCCTCTTGCCCTGCTTCTCTTCCTCCTTCCCATTAGGTTTCACAATAAAATCAGACTGCTTTTTCCAATCTAAAAAAGCCCACCTCCAACAGGCTGTACTAATCAAGGGTGGTGGGAAAAACCAGACTGAATGTAATTTTTCTAATGAAAGGCATTCTGATCTGTGGTAGTGTTTGCAGAAGGATGTTTGCTTAGTACACATGGGGAGTCAGGCAAGGAACTCGCCTAGCTTGTTTGATAATCAACTACTAAGGGGGAGAGGGAGAGAGAGAGAGAGAGATAGCAAAGAAATGGAGCCCAAAGGGGCACATGTCTAGGGATTCTAAAGCATGAAAAGATTACTAAAGTAGCTGCCAAATCTTACGGATCCCAACTCCACAAAATCTCTTGCATCACCCCACTTCCCCAACTCTACTCAGGCAGAGTCTGCCCTAATTTGGGCCCTTCTGACTCACCTAGACTGCTGCAATCAACATTAGCACCCCCCTCCAATTCACCTTCGACCCATCTGCCAAACTAGCATTCCCAACACCCAGATCTGACCGAGTTACTCAGCTCAAAAATGCCTTGATCTAGAACAAAATCCAAGCAGCCTAGCAGTTAAAGCCCCCTACCATTTGATGCTCACCTACCTTTCTAGTACTCTCTGGATTTAATTACTCTTCATTCCAATCAAGATGTGATGTCCCCTCAAATACAGCTTTCCCTCTCCCATGCTCCTGGTACACTCCCTCCTACTCCGTAACTCTTGGGATCTGTAACTTCCTTCTACACAAAGTCTTGTCGTCCTCTCTCCCCACCCTACTCCACGGTTGTTAGAGCTCCCCCTCTCAAAATTACAGAACCACAGAATTTCAGAATTGGAAAGGACCCTAATGGTCATAATACTACTAAACCCATAATACTACTAAACAATATAGCCAACAAGTGATTGTCTTGCCTTTTGTTTGAATGCCTCCAAAGAAAGGGAATCCCACTAATTTTTTCCTTACTTCAAGCCTAAATTTGCTTTTTAAAATATATTGTTTCTACTTAACCATGCACAGTAGTACGGAAAACCCTTGAGGGCAGGAATTGTTTGTCTTTGTATCCCCAGCCTGGGGACTCACACAGAATGGTACTAAAGAGATGTGTGTTGAACTTAATTAGCATAATTTCAGGAGCCATTTCTCTTTCCCCCTGCCCCCCATCATGGTTTCCTAATATATGTTCAGGATTTCTTAGGGGCAGCCCATTCTGCCACAGAGGTTGGGGACACATCAGAAAGGCTCATCTGTTAACAAACAGTCAATAAAGCAACAAGATTTTGTGAAGCACTTAGCATGCTATGCTCTGAGCCCCAAATGGTGAGGAAATGTCTGCTCGTTACAGTGTTGTTATGAGCAAGGAGTAAATTTGGATTTTAAAATGGAAAGAGGACAAGCAGTAATTTTCTCTTTAGGTGATTAAAAAGAAATACAGGAGAACACTTCTGAAAAGACTAGCCAACTTTTACAATTCCAGTCTCAAATCTTAAGTTGTTCTTTCTCTTTGCCCATTACAGTTTTCTGCTGGAAGAACTAAGCCTAATTCCTTTGCCAGAGAAAAAGGTATCCCTATGAGACATTGTTATCCTTTGCACACAAGTCTTATAATATAGTGGTACATAAATGCATTAGGGAGGAGGCATGCAAAGAGCCCTGAGAAGTAGGAGGGGAAAGGTAATGGGAAATTGTGGTGTGTATCCAAAGGCTTCCTGAAGAAGGGGGCCTTTGAGATGGGCTTTAAAGGACAGGCAGAAAAACCAAACGGCTAAGAGGATTGAGGGAGGGTATTCTGGATATATAGAAAGATTATCTAAGGGACAGACAATAGTCCAATATGGTTGCAATGGAGAGTCCATGGAGGGGAGTAATTTGAGATAAAGCTGAACTTGAAGGAGGGATGGAGGGACAGAGACAAAGAGGGAAGGGAAGGAAGGAGGGAGATGGAGGAGGGAGGTACCTACCACTAGTTTTCCTCACTGGAATCTGCAGCAGATACTACATCTATCTAATCTTTACTGATGATTCACCCAATTTGATTCAGCCAACATTAATTCAGCACCTACCTGGCAAGATGCTAGATGTACAAAGACAAACACAAAAAGCTATTGCCCCCCCCCCCAAATATCAGTTATGTGTAATGTGTCCAGCATCTAACAAAAAAGGTGGGAGAAAGTCCCAAAGTGTTGCCTATAGTAGCATGGACCTTAGGGTCACAGATGTAGAGCCGAGAGGACCTTAGTGGACATTTGAGTCCAACCTTCTCATCTTACAGAGGAGGAAACTGAGGCAGAATGACTGACACACAGCTGGTTAAATATCTGAGGTGGGATTTGAACCATGGTCTTCCTAAGTTCAAGTCTGGCAGTCTAACTGCTATATCTCTAATGCCTGCCTCTGGTCTTCCTTAAATGCTGGTGGACAACCCCTGGTACCTGAAAGCATAGGCCTTACCCTTCTTTGACTTCTCCCTTTCTGTAAGGCAAGAGAAGCAGGAATGCAAGTTTCTTAATAGCTTTCTCTTTAAGGCAGCTATGCATTTTTAGCAACACCTATCAGAGACTCAGGTAATAGAAGGAAGAAGGAACAATTTAGGGTCAGTCACATTGACTACAGGAGACAGAAAGGAATTCCAAAATAGGATACAGCATTTGCTTTCTTAGACCAGTTTAAGTAGGCATCAGACATATTGAGTCTATCAACTTTCAACAAATCTTTCAAGAGTGAGGAAAATGGGGGATCAATGATGGAGGATGATGTATGGAAGATCTCTGAACCGATGGGCAGAAAAACAAGGCAACCAAAGCTCAAAGCCAAAAAAAAGGAAAAAAAAAAAAGAACTTTCTCTATAAGAAAATACATCCAGGAATGACACAGGAGAAAAATGATAAGCTCAACCATTTTTCAAGTTACAACTTTTCTATGTTATTACAATCTGGCTTTCTAGGTTCCCTTTATGTTTGGTCTTGCCCCAAAGGAATGTAAGCTCCTTGAGGGACTGATTTTCTTGTACTTATATCTCCATAAGAAGTTAGTCATTTCCAGTAACAGATACAAATCCATAATGTAACCCATGGGCCTTAGTCCCATTCCACCAACAGGGATGAAGATACTGTTATATTTCCAAATAGCAAAGAAAAATCTTCGAAGTAAAAATGGAAGGAGGCTGCAAAGGGCTAGAGAGTAAGGAGTTAAAAGCAATATTTCCCTTTGTTTCTACTTTTGTTCTACTACTATTCCCTCAATGTTTGATAGCTTTTGTTTCTTCAAAGGAATTATTTTGTCTAGCTTTATAAAGTAAGCACTTTGCAGCTGAATTGGTAGAAGCAGTCTGTAATTTAGGTAATATAACTGTTCTTTATTATATTGGCATGGTCCAACCATGCACAATGAACATCCCTTTCATTCTTTATGTTCTCTATGTCTCCATTTCCCCCATTGAAATCTTTCATGTCCTTCAGAATCTGACTTGTCTTAACTCCAACAAATCTTCCTTGACTATTCCAGCCCTCTAGCAAACATTTATTACATTCCTTATATACACCGTATTAAGGGAAATACTTCAATTATTCAAATTTCGCTAGTGTCTACATAACTAGTAGTGTGAAGTATTCCTTCAACTATCCTCCTAACCTTTCAGCTTCCAATATTTATGCAAGCATATGCAATGGAAAAGAGAGGCAGGGCACAGTGTTGAGTGACCTGGCCTTAGAGGTCAAGTTCTGCCAGTTAAAAGTTCCACAGACCAATCACAACCTCTCAGTGGTCCTAAGCAACTAAAAACAGTGGTTGCAAGATAGCTGCTAATCTATATTGGTAGAAACTCCTTTTACTGATGAAATCACAGGTCGAGCCAACATTTTACACATACTGTACATAAAGAGACACACATATTCCTACAGTGTTCTGCTATGTACTGGAGGGAAAAAATACAATGAGTAAATAAGATATGGTCCCTGTGCTCCTGCAACTTAGTTTAGGAACTCTCTTTTCCTCTGAATTCCTACAGCATTTGATGTATCACACAATTTAACTGTTCAATTTTATTTGTTTCCTAATTTCACTTGTGCTTATTTGGCCTCACCAATTAGGTTGCAAACTGATTGAAAGCAAGAAGAATGTGTCTAAGGTGAGATATGAGCTCAAATCTTGGACTTCAAATCCAGCACTATAGGGCTGACCTTGGAGTCAAGAAGCCCTTCTCTCTCTAAGCACATATTGGCAGTGTGACCAAGGACCAGCCTTCAGGCAATTGTCTAAAACTAAGTTACAGTTAAATTGCTCAGAAAGGAGTGGAGAAGTTTCAACACTGACAAAAATCACAGATCCCCATTTTTTAAAAAGTCAATGGAGAAAACAGCAGCTCTCACACTGAAACCGGAAGACAGCATATTTCAATCATTTAGCCAATGAATAATATTCCAAACTTCCTCCTCATTTGGCCAGCAAGACAAGAAACTCAAACACAATTCTGATAGCACTGTGATAACGACCAAGAAATGACCAAGTCACTCACATGCTTTTCCTCTGAGTCAGTTAACAGGGTTTTTTTTTTTTAAGTAATACCTATAGGAATATTATCAGTTCCATTTTTATCCCTAAGAAGAAAAACTCAGTACTTTGCAAAGGTGGGTAAGGGGTGCGCTCTTAAATAATAATTTAAGACTTAGATTTAGGTCTTGTACAAGATAATGGGACAAAAAGAAATGTAGAGACGTTGGCAAGTTCAATAAATATTTGTTGGGGCGGGGATAATTTCCAAAGAGAAAAGAGAATTCCTACACACCGGTTAATTTCAACACAGGAAACCCAGCATAAATGTTAATTTCATCAAAACTCCAGCCGGAACAGGAGGGGGCCAGTCCTCTCCCAGCTCCCTCCCCCAATTCAAGGGCCGATCACTTTCCTAGGTAATCGATTCCCCATCCACCCCCGGGGCTGGGCACCGGAACAGCAGCCGCCCTCCTCCCCCACAGGCCTCTTACCTTGGCCCAAGATTCGGCCTCGCTGCAGGTGTGCCCGGGACACCTCGAAGGTATAACTTTCGGAGGCAAAGCCCGAACGGCAATGCCCAGTGTTCTCGCAATGCCATAACGACGCCTGAGAGAGGAAGAAAAGGGGTTTGGGGTGACTGGGAGCTGGAGGGGATTGCCTTCCTCCCCCGCCCCGAAACCTGCCAGCCTCGCCCTGTAGGAGTGGGAGTGAAGACTGCCGGGTCCCGGGCCCTAGCCGCTCCCTTCCCACCAGAAATCCGCACAGCCAGCTGCTCCCAGGGGACTACAAGAGTTTTGCAGAGAGGGAGAGAAGCCGAAAGTCAGCTCAGTCCAGACCAGACGTGTCATCCTTCCCAAATCAACGCGGCGTGACTCCCCTCCCTCGAAACCCGATCTCATCCATCTAGAAGCCCTGGGTCACCCTCCTTCTATCCATCTGCCCTCCTCCAAACATTCACAGGATCCCCAACTCTCACTCTTAGTAGAAGATTCCCACTCTCAGAAATGTCCCCAGCAGTCACAGATCCCATCAACCCTAAACACAGAAGAGATTTCCCCTACCCCCCATACACTGGCTCTCCTCAGTCTCATCTACCCCCTGCCCAGAACCACCCCACCCCCACTTAGTTCGACCCTCAGGGCCAGTTCAGATTTCTCTCTTAAAATTTTGGGTACCATGTACCAGCCCTCCCCCCCCCACACACACCCCGGAGAAAAGGAGGAGGGAGAGGACGGAGGGAGTTGCCGGCTCGGCGCTGGGGTTCCCTAAGCCGTGCGTTCCCTACTTGCCCCTTCGAGGGGCACTGCGCCAACTCAAGGGCGAAATTAAAGTCCATATACCCTTCGAAAGCAAACTTCAGTTCTCGAAAGAGGTCTCGGGTGCTGGAGTTAGTTCGGTGACCCGTGGGGAGGAAGAAAGGAGCAGGGGAAGTGAGGGGAGCTTAGGGGAGGTGAAGAGAGGAATCGAAAAAAGGGATGGGCGTGAGGAGGGCTGTTCTGGGGGTAAGGGGCACGGGGTGGGATGAAAGGCCGGGGTCAAACAAAGTTCTCTCCAGGGAAAGGATCAGCGTCTCCCCACACTTCTCCTTCATCCACCAGGAAATGCCCCAACCCCAGCTCGCTCCGGGGCTTTACCTGAAGCAGCAGCAGGAGAAAGGTGAGGCTGAGAGACAAATTCCGACTGGTGCGCATGGTGGTGGCGCCGGGAGTGCGGCCGCGGGTGGAGTAGTAGTAACGCGGCTGGGGTTGCGGCCCGAGCGGCGCAGCTCCTCGGAGGCGCAGGTGGGCCAAAGGTTTTCAGTCGCTCCCAGGGGCCAATACTGCGGCTACCAGCCAGAGGCCAGCCAGGTGAGCCCCGAGGGACCCGCCCCTCGGAGCTGCTGATTGGTCCGCGCGCACACCTGCGTCGGGAGGCGCCAATGAGCCAGTCAGGATTGCCTAACCCAGCCCAGACAGCACTGTCTCCCTCCTCGGCCCTGGAGTTCTGAGCCTGGACGTGGGCTGTCTACCCACCCCGGGCAACTTAATCACTCCCCTTTCTAGCCCTCGGAGCCGTGACTTCCCACGTCTAGGGCAGAAGTTGAACCTTCCGATCTTTCACCAGTGCTTGAGGTCGTCTGCTCCTTGCACCGTGGAGAGCCCGCGCAGCCCACAGCCCGACACCACCCCGAGCGGTATGTCTCATTCTGAGTGACATTGGTGGGGGAACGGCTTTCGTGTAAGAGAAATTCTCATTGCGATGGAGCCTTCTGTATCTTCTCCCTCTGCCGCATATTATCTGCTGGAAACTGGGGGTGGGTGGGTGGGGGGAATTCCAGCACGAGGACAGCTCTGATCCAGGGATCCGCTTCTTACATTGTAAGAAACTCATAGGCATCTGAGCCTTTTGGGAAATTTGTTTTGATCGTCTTTTATAGAATGGCAGATTCCCACAGGTGAAAATGTTCCTCAGAATCCAACCCCTTCTGAAGCAGGAATCCTCTCTTCAGCGTCCTTGAAAAGAGGTTTAAATGTCCGAACTTATCAAATCCCCAGGCCCCCACCCCCACCCCTCCCCAGTTTTCCTGCTCCTTCTTGCTCTCACTGATGTGGGACCTACGTCATGTCAGCACTGTGGGCTTCAGTTTCTTCCTCCGTAAAACGGGGGAAACTGGGCTAGATCCATGGTCTTCAGCCTTTCTGCCTATGAGGACCCCTTTTAAGTACAAAAGTATTTGCAGAGCACCGGTGACTGTAGTTGTACTATTAATGTCAGTTGCTCGAGAAAATGACAAAAAACCTAAACTTTCATAGCAACTTTAACGTTATTAGTAAAATAGAAATGTATTCAAAAGCTTTGCAACTGGGTCTAGATAATTCCAAAAAGCTGCATATTATTAGTTGGACTTAAATAAAAAATCCAAATCACAACGTTTGGTAGGCAAATTACATATTAGTCAAGTGCATTATTTGGAGTCAAGCCAACAAGTATTAGGCATTTATTATGTACCAGGCTCTTCCATAAAAGCTGGGAATACAAATGGGAAAAGGTTGAGAGCTTAGGGCCCTGGAACTACAATAACAAGGGAATGCAAATAGAAGCAAAAAAAGAAAAGTCCCTGCCCTCAAGGAGCTTACTTTCTAATGGAAGGAGGACTCACCTAAAAGAAAGCTACATGCTGTTGGAGGGGGGAGAGAGAAGGTAACTACTGAGAAGGAACTGTGGAAAGAGAAGTGAAGAGAGGCAGCTCAGAGGAATGAAGGAGCACTATGGCTGGCCTGAATTCTTCCTTAAAATGCAGGTTTGGGGAGGAACTAACAAATTAGAAGAAGAGAGAAAGGAATCTCCCAAGGTGAGAAGGCTGCAAGGTACAGCCACCTCCCACAGCAAGAAGGATGCTTTTGAGTGTGGTGGCTAGACATCTTCCAAGCTAAGAAGACTGCTGGTTCATGGTCAAGAAAGAAGTCCAGAGAGTCAGGGAGCAGAACTGGAGAGATTAGAGTTAAATAAAAAAAAAAACAAAAGGACAGTTTGGGGGGTATAGAGATTCCCTTATCCTTGGAAAAAACCCTTACTAGCTGGCATCCATAAGTTGGAAATCCTTGATCTAGACACTTTTTAAGCCCACTTCCAGTAATAAATCCTAAGGCCATCTTCTAAATCTGGAAGGAGCTTAATATCAGGTAATTTATACTCTTAAGTGTGAATATAATATAATTTAGAGCTGGAAAGGACAAGTCCAGCCCTCTTCCCAGTGTTCTGACCTCCCCCAGTTTTGTTCTGGACATTCCATTTGGGCAGCTGTCAGAAGCAAAGCCAGTTTTCTTAGTTATTCAGATTTTACCTCCTCTTTTAACAAGAGGAAAGAACTTTTACTTTAAAACAAAATTCAAGATCTTTGCCAACAGCAAAGCAATGCTGTTCTTGTCAACTGCACTTAACAGATGTGGCAGATTTTACTGTTGGATCTGTGCAGTGTAGACTTCAAGCAGGGCAATCGCAAAAGATATTCCCATTTCAATGCTTTTATCAACCACAGCTTTATTTTTCAGTTAACCTCCTGATGGCATGTTTGCATTTTCAGCTTGTCCTTTGTGGGATTGAAGGCTTGAAACTCTCTGAAAGAGGAAACTGGGGCAGATGGAAGAAGTTTAATATGGGGCAAACACCTATAATAATGCCCAAAATACCATGTCCTCATTAATCAATTAACAGCCATTTATTAAGCACCTACTGTGTGCCAGGTGTTGCACTAGAAGCTAGAAATAAAAATATAATGAATCAACCCCTACTCTAAAAAAAGCTTAGGTTTTATTGGAGATGGCAAGTAGATAAGTGGATGGACGGATAGCTAGGTAGGTAGATACATGGATGGGTATAGACAGATAGATGTATGTATAAACATATACATACATATATAATGTATAATATATGTGAAATGTAGACAGTTTAAGCTTAAACTTAAAACTTCACTAAGATTTTTGGAATACTGTGTATTTAAATATTTTGCATTTATTTTCTTTATATTTTTTATATATGTATATGTCTATATTATATATGTATGTCTATATCTATACACATAAGCTTTATTAAAGCTTTAAAACTGAACTGAGACTTTTGGGACATCCTGTACAGGGAGTTTGGGAGGAAAGACACTATGGGGTGGGTAAAGCCAATCAGGAAAAGCTTCACATGGAAGATGATTCTTGACCTTCATCTTGACAGAAGTAAGGGATTCTATGAGTTGGAGGTGAAGAGGAAGGGCATTCCAAGGATGGGGGTAGGTAGGTCAGTGGGAAGGTACTAAGTATGTGAGAAACAGAGAAAAAGTCAATTTGATTGAATCACAGAGTGTGACTGGGGGAGAAACATACAATAAGGCTGAAAAGATAGATTGGAGTGAGGTAAGGAAGAGCTTTAAAAAGCAAAATAGAGAAGTTTCTGTTTATCCTAGAGACATTTATCCTAGACCTCAGGGCAGATAGGTAGCACAGTGGATAGAGTACCAGTCCTGAAGTCAGGAAAGACTCTTCACGAGTTCAAATCTCACCTCAGATACTTACTACCTGGTGACCCCTAGGCAAGTCATTTAACCCTGTTTGCCTCAATTTCCTCGAAGTGGCAAACGATTCGGGTATATTTGCCAAAAAACCCAAATGGGGTCACAGAGAGTCAGGCACGACTAAACAGTAAAAAGGGCTACAAGGGCTGATGGACCAGTGACCAGACCCTGTTGTCTCCTTTTAACATGTGTGTGCCTGAAAACATGGCAGAGTGGAGAGGGAACTTGGTTTCTGATTTGCCTTGGCTTTTACTAGCCCCAGGACCTTCAGCAAGTCACTGCCTTTCAAGGCTTCCATTTCCTCGTTTGTAAGATGAGGGAGCTGGACAAAATGATCTCCAACAGTCACTTCCAACACAGAGAATCCTGGGAATGAAACTGTCCCAAGAAGGGCTAATCCCATTGTCTAAGAAACAAGCCACAAAATGGGAAAAGGGGAAATAAGATTAACCGGAGATAAGAATAGCTGACATTTATGTAGGATTTTGAGGGAACAACAAAAATAAATGTAATTTAAAAAGATTTACAGGGAAACTACATTTTGTTAGAAGGTAGTATAGACAGTGAGTTAATATCTATATTAAATATATGCCTTAAATGTCTCAGCAACCAAATTCTTAAAGGAAAATTAAATGAATTATTAGAAGAAATAAACAGTAAAAGTATAATAGTGGAGACCTCAATTTACGACTCTTAGACCTATATAAATCTAACAACAACAAAAAAGGAAGATGAAAGACCTGAATAGAGTTTTAGAAAAGTTATATGGGATAGACCTCTGGAGAATATTAAATGGCAGTAGAAACTTTTTTCTCAGCTCTGCATGGTACCTTCACAAAAAACTGATCCTGTTATTAAGGCATTAAAAACCCCACAAATAAATATAGAAAAGCAGAACTATTAAATACATCTTTTATGGACCAAAATGCAATAAAATTATATTCAATTAAGAAATAAACTGAGTCTTCTTTCCACAAAATCTATAGGGGGAAAATAAAGGCCTTGCTATGTGAATTTCTGTTTTCATTTAAGAACCTGTAAGGAGAAAAGCCGGCTGCAAACCCAGTTAAAATTGTTTACCAATTCTCCCGTTCCTCCGAACCCCATTCCCTCCTTATTAATGGATTTCACATCATGTGCTGAGGCCATTTGGGTTTATACATCTTAGCACTGGCTAAAATGGATAGATACAGTATATTTCCTTTCTTGCCAAGACTCCTGCATTAAACAAGATAATGGAAATGATGAGAGAGACTTTTCCCCCAAGGGGCTGGCTGGTCAGTTTATTTTTTTCTAGTTATATAAAAATATGTACTTTATATGATGTCTACCCACTAAGCCATCAATGCTTTCCTTTGCTCCACCTAGAAAGCCTTGAAGTTCTAATTCCTTTGTGACTTACATCAACTCTTTCCTGTACACAGATAATTCAATAAAAAGGATTTTAAAAAACAATTAGATATGAATTCTGGCAGCTTGTACTCAGTGTTCTCTTTAAAAGCAGCTGACAAGTATAACTTCTTTACATGTCAAGGAATCTGTAAGCTTAGGAGAGAGAATAATAATAGTAATAATAACAACAGTAATAAATAATAGCTAGCATTTATATAGCACTTTACAGTCAGCAGAGCTCTTTATTATCCCATTTGATTCCCACAACAACTCTATGAGCTAAGTGCTATTATTAGCCTCATTTTTACAGATGAAGAAACTGAGGCTGAGAGTTGGTGTGCCTTGCCCAGGGTTACACAGTCAAGACCAAATTTGAACTCAGGGCTTCCTCACTCCAATTCCAGAGCTCCATCCACTGCATCACTTGTCTAAGAGATGACCCAAAGGTACCACTGATTTAGTTCAAGAAGCATTTATTAAATGCCTACTATGTTCAAGGCGTTGTGCCTGGCACCAGAGATAGAGACAGAAATGACCAAGGGTTCTTGCCTTGGAGGATCTTAGATTTTACAGAAGATCTCACCATGCCAACTAAATACAAGGCAAGTTGAAGAGGGAGGGAGAAATACCAGCTAGGGGGATCAGGAAGAGCATCCCTTAGGAAGTGATACTTAAAGTGACCCTTGAAGGAAACTAAGGTCTAAGGGGTGGAAGGTGAGGATAGATTACAATGTAGATATTGGGTACAGGACATGCAAGGGTAGAGAGGTAGGAGAGATGGGTTTGGGTATTGGACAAAGGTCAAGTTTGGCTGGATCCTAGAATGAAGAGAAGTTCAGTGTGAGATAAGTTTGCAATAGTAGTCTGGAGCCAGCCTTTCTGGGCTTTCAATTTGTATTTTTACGGTTTGTGAAAGACATGGGTAAGGAGAATTCATTCAACAAGTACTCATTAAACACCTAATAGCAAAACACAATTAGCCTTCTATGACCTGAAGATTGGAGGCCAAGAAGGTTGGGGGGGAGGGGAATAGCCAAAGCAGTGGGTAGAATGAATACTGGTCTAGCCAGATGACTCTGGGCAAGTCAGTTAATTTCTGTTTGCCTTAGTTTCATCATCTGTAAAATGGGAATAGATATCTCTATTCCAAATGTTCATGTGGAATACAATTATCCCTTCTACATTGCAACTTTCCCCATCTAGGTTTTTCCATATATCAAAGGTTGGCACAAGAAATTAAATGGGAATTTTGGGGGGAATCTTGTGGAAGACAAAGATATTTAGAAACTCAGAAATGCACAAAACATGCAGATAGTATAGTATAATATCAACATATTTTATCTTTTAATATAATAATTCAGAATTCTTCTCTGGTACAATGAGGGGGCCAAAAATTTTACTAGGATTTTGCAGATCAAGGTGTGCTACAACCCTAACCCCTGCAAGGTGGAAGGGATAATTGTATTTGTGCCCAGCCTGTGGTAGAGTTTTTTATTGGTCTGCTCAACCACAGTCACTGTACCTTGACTCCAACATAGTGATGTCATTTTGGGCCTCTGAGAATGAAGGACAACAACCAACCCAAAAGGGGATAACAATAGCACCACCTTCCAGGATTGGATCAAATGAGATAATATTTGTAAAGCACTTTAAAAACTATAATAAATGCTAGCAATTACTATTACTTCTATTAAGTCGGCTTAATACTACTTTTCCAGTCAAGTCCAAAAATCAGTATTCCAATAAAGTCTTCATCCTAAGAGGTTAGTAGATGTGTTTCTTCTCCCAGAAGTATCTATCAGTCAATTAGTCAATTAAATACCTACTATGTGCCCTAAGGTAGCTAGGGTCAAAGTGGATAGATCACTTGGCTTCGAATCAGGAAGACTTCATAAGTTCAAATCCAGCCGCAGACACTTAGTATCTGTGTGACCCTGGGCAAGTCACTTAACTCTGTTTGCCTCAGTTTCCTCATCTATAAAATGAGCCAGAGAAGTAAATGGCAAACCACTCCAGCATCTGCCAAGAAAACCCCAAATGGGGTCACGAAAAATCAGACCTAACTGAAACGACTGAACAATTGTGCTGAACTCAGGGAATATAAACCAAGGCAAGAGGACAATCAATCCCTGCCCTCAAGGAGCTCACAGTCTAAGGAGAGAGACAACATGGACCAACTATGGACAAACAGGGTATATATGGGTTAATATAGAGATGGTCAACAGAGGAGTCACTAGCTTTAAGAAAGATTGAGAAAGGCTTCCTGTAGAAGATAAGATTTTATTTGGCACTGGAAGGAAGCTAGGAGGTAGAGATGAGAAGGGAGAGCATTCCAGACACGGAGACAGCTAGATAAAATGCCTGCAGTTAAGAGATGATGTGTCTAGGACATGGAATAGCAAGGAGGCTAACTGGTGTTACTGGATGGAACAATATGTAGCAGGAAGGAAGACTGGAAAAATAGGGAAGGGCTGAGTTATGAAAGGCTTTAAATACCAAACAGAAGATTGTGTGTTTGATCCTGGAAATGATGGAGAGTCATTGGAGTTTATTGAATTGGAGGGTAACATGGTCAAACCTGTGTTTTAAGATCAGTTTGACAGCTGTGTTGGGAATGGATTGGAGTGGGGAGAGAGGCAGGCAGACCCACCAATGGGCTATTATAATAGTCCAGCTATGAGTGGCAGTGTCAGAGGGGAGTAGAGGGGGGTTATGAACATAAAATTGACAGGCCTTGGCAACGGGGAGGATATAGAGGGTGAGAAGCTGAAGATGACATCTAGGTTGCAAGGCTAGGAGACTGGGAGGATGGTAATTTCCTCAATAGTAATGGGGAAGACAATCAGTTCCAGATGTCCAATAGACAGTTGGAGATTTAAGTTTTGAGATTAGGGCTGGATAAATAGATTTGAGAATCATCAGCATAGAGATAATTGAATCCCAAGGAACTGATTAGATCACCTACCCAACTTCAATGGAGGAATATGAGAAGAGGGCCCTGGACTGAATCCTGTGGCACACCCACTATTGGCAGGGTGTGACCAGGATGTGATCTAACAAAGGAGACTGAGGAAGGATCAGATAGGTATGTAAAGAAAAGAAAGAGCAGTTATGAAAACTTAGGGACAAGAGAAAGAAAATGTCAATGTCAAAGGCTGCAGAGAGGTCAAGAAAGATGAAAATTGGGAAAGGTCATTAGATTTGGCAATTTCAATTGTTAGCCTTTGACCAAGCAATACCATTACTAAGTCTGTATTCCAAAGAGATAAAAAAAAAAGAAAAAAGGACCTATAAGTACAAAAATATTTATAGCAGCTCTTTTTGTGATGGAAAAGAATTGAAAATTGAGGAGATGTCCATCAATTGGGGAATGGTTGAACAAGTTGTTGTACATGATTGTGATGGAATACCATTGTGCTATAAGAAATGACAAATAGGATCATTCCCCCCTCAAACAAATGATGGGGTTGGGATCTGGGCCCCAGAGAGGAAAAACCCTGACTTTCCCATTTGGCCAAATCTCTGAGGTTCCGCCTGCGTGACTATAATCCTATCAACTGGCCCCTTTCATTGTGGCTACACCCAATCTCCCCTCCATTGTCTTACCTCCCTATATATGGCCCCTGGCCATTTCCCACCCTTAATCCTAGCTAAACTCCATTCTCCCTAGGCCAAGAGGTCCAGGTCCCAGGAGTTCTGTTCACTCCAGCTTACTGGCCACTCCTAGGTCCCTCCCACAGTCTTTCTGTATATAAGGTCCATCTTGACTCCATTAAGATGCTGGGATTCTTATAATCTAGCCAATAGCTTACTAATGTTCAGACTCCTTAAGAGTCTGCCCAATATGGTGGACGTTCTAGTAATCTTGTCTTTGGCTGAAAGAAGGCTTGGGTCAAATTCTTTCAGGCAGAACCCACATGTCATGATTTTTGAAAGAACTAGTGGAGCCTGAATGTGGATCAAAGATACTTTTTCTTTCTTTCTTTCTTTTTTTTTTTTGTATGTGTTTTCTTTCACAACATGACTTACATGGAAATGTGTTTTGCATGACTACACATATATAACCTATATCAAATTGCTTGCCTTCTCAGCATGGGGGGGTAGAGAGGGAGAGAATTTGAAACTCAAAATTTGACAAAAGAATGTTAAAATTGTTTTTACGTATAATAATATTAAATATCAAATTTTTTTAAAGAGATTGTTAATTTTGGAGAAAGCCGTTTTGGTTGAATGGTGAGGTCTGGGGTAGAATGTAGGAAATTAAGAGAGTAAGAGGAAAGGAAGTGGAGGATCTTATTGGAGACAGGTTTCTCAAGGTGATTAGCCACAAAAAGGAAGAAAGAAACAGGACAATTGTTAACATCGATCTATAGGTCAAATGAGGGTTTGTTGAGGATGGGAGATGTAGGCATGGCTGGTAGGCTATAGTAAATGACAAAGAAGGTAAGAGAGGGATGTGAATGATAGAGAGGAAAATCTACTGGAGAAGACTGGATGGAAGGAGATCCCATGTGTCTGTAGAGGGGACAGAAGGGCCACCTCATTACGTGAAGGTAGAAATAGTGGCAGGAGGTGTATTTATGAAATGTGAGCTGAGGAGGGGAGAATAGGAAGCCCGGATGAATGACCTCAGTTTTTCAGTGAAATGTGAGTCAGGGTCCTCAGAGGGTATGGGAGGAGAAAACTATGGGGGGTGTGAGGAGGGATGAGAAAGTTTGGAAAGAGCTGCTATGGTGAGTGGGAAAGTGAGTAGATTAGGTAGGTGTAAAATGATTGCTTTGCTACAGAGAGGGCCCAGTTGAGATTATATAACGTAAATTTATAGTGACTCCATTCTTTAGGGTTTCATGATTTTCTTTAATGTCATTTGGCAGCACATAAGTAGGAGTGAGGGCAGTGGACAGTGGGAGTATTCTTGGACTGATATTTGGCAGGGAAACATAGGCAATAAGATAAGGGGGTCAAAGGCCTGGAGACAAGAGAAAAGTAAGAGTTGAAGTGTTTCACCAAGTGGTCAAGATGGGGAAGGGAGAAGAGTATAACAACTGCAAGGGTGAGAGCCTGGGGAAAGAAATCAGGGATTGAGGGATAGGAGGTCACAATGAGAAGAGAGAATGGGGTTTGAGGCTATAAGACAGTGGGAGAAATGGAAGACAACAGATTGTGATCAGATAAGGGAATTTCAAAGTTCATAAACACCAAAGTGGAGCAATTGTAGGTGAGGGCAAAGTCAAAAGTATGCCCGTCCCTGTGTGTAGCTGAGATGGGTCGGAGGTGCAGGTCATGAGAAAGGAGCAAGTTGATGAAATGAGAGGTAAGTAAGCATTGAGGGAGCATCAGTATGGATGCTGAAGTTACCTAGTATTAGGGCAGGAGTTGGGGAGGAGAGAAAGACCGTGAGCTGGGCACTAAACTCATTATAGGAAGAAATGAGTCTCTTGGAAGACAGTAGACAATGGCCACCAGAATTTTGATTGGATGGTAGATGGTTATGGTTGCTGTCCTTCGTTCTTGAAGAGCACCAACATGGCCTCCCTATGTTGGGGTCAAGTGTGTCCAACTGTGGCTGATCAGACTGCTAGGAGCTTGGAATGCTCTACCACAGGTTGGGTACACATATAAGGATTGGGTGGTAGATATGGATAGAGTGAACCACAGCTTACTGAGTGATGGAGGTGGAGGGAGACCCTGGAAATGGCAATGGGGAACAAAGACAATTTCAACTCCCCTACCACAACCAGTGAGTCAGACAATGATCCAGAGTGCCACCAGTGCTGGAAAGGGTGGCCAGAGAGGCTATGTTGTCAGGATGGAGGTAGGGAAGGGTATGCTGAGACCAGCTGAAACCGACTGGCAAAATTAAATTGTTAAATTTTCAGTGTGAGCATTTACACCTCAAAAATTGGCAAATGCTACAGATCAGGGCTTGATTCATTATTCTATTGACTGTCTAGAGATTTAAAGTGTTGGATACAATTTTAATAATTCAGATTAGACTTAGAAGTATGGGATGGATACTTTTTTGGGGGGGAGGGGGAGCTGGTTGTTAAACATTTACCACCTCATACCCACAGCCAGGTCTCAGTGAGAGCCAGAAAATAAAAAGAGAGTGGGAAAGGAAAAGAAAGATTTAAGATAAAAGTAAGTTTGCTACCTACCAAACAGTATTCCAGAGAGTACAATGGAAGGGGTGGGCAGCTTTAGAAGCATCACATTGGAGAGGGTGGGGGTAGATTGAATTGAGTGGAATTGGAGAAAGGGAAGGAGAATGAGGTTTGTATTATGACAGCCCTGGATTCAGGATCACTAGGATGGATAGGGTACATATGGCCAGGTGCAAGTTTATTAACTAGACTGAGACTTGGTAGGGAAAGATAGACAATAAGATAAGGGGTCAAAGGCCTGGTGAGAAAAGTATAGAGTTATTCATCATTGCTGAATGAGTTCTGGAGGGTTATTAACATCTTTGGGAGTTTGGTCTTAGGGTGGGGTCTTAGCCTGGAGACCGATGGTAGGAGATAACTGAATAGTGTTTGTCTCCTATCCCTCCAGGCAGGGCAGGGCAGGCCAAGCCAGGAAATAGCTGAAGAGAGTAGGAAGGAGTGGCTTTTCTTTGTCCCTGAACAAAGTATGGGTGCCCTGCAAGTGGGAAGAAGCCAGCCCAGGAGATTGACACACGATGGAATGGCATCATCCCCCTCTGGCAGGAAGGGGCCAGGTCTTGAGACAGTCACATGAAAAGGCCCCAGGAGGCATTTAACTCCAGAGCATGGATTCATGTTAGAGTAGAAAAAGGATCGAGCTGGAGGTTAGTAGACCTCAGTCCTAATCCTAACCCAGTGGTATGACCTTCTGTTAGTCCCCATGTCTAAAGTGAAGGGGTTGAGTTAGGTAATCTGTAGGCTTCCTTCCAGCTCTGTGAGTCTCAGGAATTGCTAGTAGTGAAACTTGGGGTTAGTGAGAGAAGTATTTAGGGTCAACGGTATTTGCCTCTCAAGTCCTGCCAGTTGGGTGACTGGTGAAATGAAAAGAGATCAACATAGAGTCCTTCACTTAGACTCAAAAAGTCAACAAAACAAATACAACAAATAAAAGATGGTGGAGATACAGCTTGACATTTCACGTGAAAACGATATGGGATTTTTAGGGGAGTCAAAAGTGCAAACTAGCCCTCAAATGCCTAATGCAATCATGGGCTATATGAACACAGGGTTGTCCTAAAAGAGAGAAGTGTCCACTTTGCCCTTCTCTGTCCTGGTCAGGCCACCAGGTCTGAAGTACCAGGTTCAGTTCTGGGTGCCCAATATTCGGGAGTAAATTGCCAAGTTGGAGTATATGCCGAGCAAAGCAGCCAGAACAATTTGGGACCTTGAGATTATGCTATCCACAGAAAGGTTAAAGAAACCAAGGTTATTTAGCTTGGACATAATCGAATTTAGGGGAGGACCATCAGAGGGGTCCTTAAGTATTTGAGCTGTCAAGTTGAACATTCATCATTCCAACCCTAAAGGGAAGAACTAAAGTCAATAGGTAGAAGTTGTAGAAATTTGGGCTTAATGTAAGAAAAAACTACAATGAGACCTGTGCAAGGACAGAATGGGTTAATTCAGGAGGTAATTGTTGTTGTTTGTCCTTTGTTCCAGAAAAGGACCATGACATCAGGAAGGTGATGTCATGACATGCAAGTGAATTGGATTTAAGTGAGGCAGGGCTATGCAAAGTCTTCAACTTCATTCTCTCCTCTGGAGCCATCTGGGTCCAGTGGCAAGACATAGGTCAGGATGACTGGAGATGGTCCTCTCAGGAAGTTGTGGATTCCTTTTCAATGGCAGTCTTCATGGCTCAGTGAGCTCCTGTGGATACTTAATCAGGGATGGGTTAGGTCCCTTCTAAAGCTGTACAGCAGAAAGTAGGATGGATGTGGAGGCAGAAGGACGTGGGTTCAAATCTCAGCTCTGCCACACTTAAGATCTGTGTGATTTTAGAGAAGTCTTTGAACTTCTCTGGCCTTTGAATTGGCAGCTAGGTAGTGCAATGGAAAGAGCCATGAGCCTGGAGTCAGGAAGACTCCTCTTAATGAGTTCAAATCTGGCCTCTGACACTTACTAGCTGTGTGACCATGGGCAAGTCACTTCACCCTGCTTACCTCAGTTTTCTCATCTGTAAAATGAGCTAGAGAAGGAAATGGCAAACCATTCCAGTATCTCTGCCAAGAAAACACCAAATGGGGTCAAGAAGAGTTAGAGACAACTCAACCATAACAACAAAGGACCTCATTTCTCATCTGTAAAATGAGGGGGTTGCTATATCAGTGGTGTCAAACCCAAAAAGAAACAGATGCCTATGGCCCATGTCGACTTAGAAAACCACAAATTAACATTACCTATGTTGTATTGTATTTTTATTTTGTTTAATATTTCCCATTTTAATCTGTTTCCAACCGCACTTGAGAGTTTTGCAGGCTACATGTGACTCACTGGTGCCCAGTTCAATACCTCTGAGCTAGCTGGATTTCTAAGATAAAGCTGTGGTCCTGTGATTCAGACTTTTTTGTTTTTTGAGGCCAACCCAACAGTTTACTAGATAGGCCACAGCCTTAAAGAGTGACTGTCACCGAAGGGATTTAAAAAGTCACAATATGTGTGTTGCGGTCAGGTATACTGGCCAAGACTTTCACTGTTGGGGTGCCTGGCCTTCGAGTACTAGGTAATTAATTACTCAGCTAGCTGCTCTTACTGACCCAACTGATCAGACTAAGCAGGTGTGATAATGAGGCTTAAGCAATGAGAAGTGGTTCCACCCAGTACTGGTAAGGAACCGCCAGGGAATGAAAACTCTTAGATGAAACTGGTCCTGCTCAGTTGGAGGAAAATGAAATGGAAAGGTGGGCTTTTCACCAGGATTAACTTCCTGGTTCCCATCCCCCACCACCACTTCCCCGGCTCTTGTTGAAAAATAATCACCATAACATACCTCCCACCTCTGGGGCAATCAATAAAATCAATCAATCAATCAATCAACATTTATTAAACTCCTCCCACATGCCAGACTCTGAGCTAAGCTACAGAAAGAGGCAAAAGATAGTCCCTGCCCTCAGAGAGCTTACAATTCAAAAGGAGAGAAAACATGCAAATAAATATATACAAAACACACAGGATAAATAGGAAATTATTAGGAAGGCATTAGAATTAAGACAGATTGGGAAAAGTTTCCACTGAAGGAAGGGATTTGAGTTGAGACTTAAAGGAAGCCAGGAAAGTTAGTAGATGGAGCCTTTGGAGAAGGGGAGCCTCCTCCAGGCATGGGGGACAGCCAAAGAAAATGCCCTGAGCTAGGTGGTGCAGAGTGAGGTATATATTGTCGGACATGGTCAACATGTTGTTTTCTTTTCCTTAACAAAGGAGCATTCTCTTGGGTGAGTGAGAGTCGTTAAAAGATGACATAAATACTTTAAAAAACAATAAAGCTTTTTTTTTTTTTAAAGAAAAATGATAACCTTTAAAGAGTGGGATCATACTTAGATCCTCCTTTGAGGGGATCTATGCCCCATAAGAGTACCAATGACCAATCAACTGTCTTTGATCCTTGGGAATCTCCTATTCACCTGCCTACCAGAGCTGATCACTGTTTATTAGATAGTTCTGTTTTTCCTTAACAAGGCAGGAAATAGTAAGATGTCTTTCTAAAGCTGATAGCAGCCGTCTCCTCCCCATCTGCCACTTCTTTCCCTTACTCTGCTAGTAGCAGCCTAGAAGAAATAGATTCCCCCCAGCCCTAGCTGCGTTCCTATTCTTTGCACAAGTCCCGTGGTGCTGGGTGTCTCTGAAATGCCAGATGAGGGAGCTTGCTAGACACCTGTCAGATAGGTGGAGAGAGCTGACCTTTCACCTCCCTGTTTTTTAGCAGCATTACCTTATTAGTGAGGGTGCCAAAGCCTTAGCCTTAGCCCTTGTCCCAAGATTTGCTCATTGAAATCTGTCTAGACTTGCAGGGTGATGTCAGTACTAGTCAAGATAAAGGACTTTGTCAGCGGGTCCCAGACCAGAAATTCTGCCTGGGCACACCTGTTCCCACTTTGTGTCAGTGAGAAACCAGATTTCTCTTCTATATTCTGCAATCAAAATCAACCCGAATTCTTGGGTGGAGACTCATGAGGAAAATGACTTCTGTCTCCCTCTAGCTCTCTCTACACCTTTCCCTACTTGTCCTGAACTAAGTGACTAAAATCACCCAACTTTTGATGATACAAACCATGTATGAGATGGTGGGTGGGACCACTCCAGCAAGTGGCTGAACATTTTCCCAGCGAATGACTTGTGAGAAACTGAAGCTGGGGTGCCCTCCCAGTCCTTGGAAATTCTGTCTAGTAATCTGGCATGAAAGTTGGTTGGCTTCCTGGGTGAAGGTTACGAAGAAGGGAGTTCAGTATGGGAAGATGACTGTATCTGGAGTAAGAGACACTGGGTTGGAATCCCGGATCAGCTGTTTTGTGACCTTGAACAAGTCCTCTAATCATGATGAGCCTCAGTTTGGCCAGCTGTAAAATGGAAAGCTTGGAGCTGTGAGACCTGGAGCAAATTTCATGCCCTCTTTGTGCCTCAATTTCCTCATCTGAGAAATGAAGAGGTTGAGCTCGATTACTTCTAAGATTCCTTCCAGCTCTAAATCTTGAAGCTTAAATGACATTCCTAACTGTAACTCTCACCATGCAACCTCAGGGAGGTTATTAAATATTAATATATTACCCCTTCTTTAAAATGGGGATAGTATCTGTACTCTTTGCCCCACAGGGTTGTTGGGAGAAAAGTGCTGCAGCAATGTGCAGTTTGATTCTTCTGGTTTTTACTTCTACAATTCCATCTGATGACGTGTTAGCAGCCAGTTTCCATATGAATTGAGGGCCCAACCTATAACTGGGAACCTCTTGGGACTTTGTACTATTCAGGAAAAGCTAAGAGGAAGCAATATTCCTGTATGAAATGCTTTTCCCTGCCCTGTTTCAGCTACCGCAGAACAACAGAGATCATGTGGCATGGCTGGTGAGGCAATGTTTTAACCCACACACACCTGAATATGGCATCATCAGATCTCCCCCCTAGCCTTCTCTGCCAGCCACACCAGCCTATCTGCTATTCCCCATACACAGTATTCTCTCTCTGTCTTCTCTGGTCCTTTGTATGGGGCTGTTTCCAGTGCCTGGAATGCGCTTCATTTCTGTCTCTTTGAATCCTCAGTTGTCTTTGAGGCTCATCTCAAATGCTGCAGTCCCTCCAGGAGACTCATTGATTCCTTCTTGTCCCTGAGACAACCATGTTTTCAGGATGATAGATTTAGAACTAGAACAATGACTCTTAGAGCTCCAGTCTAGCTCCTTTATTTTACAGATGAGGAAACTGAGACCCAGAGGCTTTAAGTGACTTGGAAGTAGAACTTTCTATAAATTTTGAATTGACTTGTTTGTGTAAGTGTTGTTCCTCTCCTCCCGCCTCCCCAAAGAATGTAAGTTCCATCAGAGCAGAATTATTTTGTCTTCTGTAGCCACACCAGTTGGCTCAGTGCCTGGCACATAGTACGTATTTAATGCTTTTTTAAATGAACAGAGGGAAAGTTCCCTGAATAATTTAACCTAACCTAGAGAAGAAGAGGTCTTTGGATTTGGAAGTGAAAAAGTTGAACAGTCTTTGCACATAGGGATTTAAATGTTTATTGATTGAATTTCCGTATACTAAAGCCTCTCTCACATCTGTCCCCTTCTCTCTACTTTCATGAACACTCTCTTACTTCTAGCTTTTATTGTGTATCACCTGGATTATTCCATTGGCCTCCTAGTTGGTTTCCCTGCCTCCAATCTCTCTTCACAAAATCTCCAATCTCATCTGATTTTTCCAAAGCACAGGTTTGACCATGTCACTCCTTTGCTCAATCAGTGCCAGTGGCTCTCTATTACCTCTAGGATCAAATACAAACTCCTCTATTTGGCATTTCAAGCCTTCACAACCTGGCTCCAAACTCCATTTCTCTCTTCACATAGTCTACAATCCAGCCCAACTGGTGTTCTTGCTATTCCCCACACTGACTGTCTTCCATACCTGGAATGCTCTCCCTCCTCCCCTCTCATGCTTTGTATCTTGATTTTAAGCTTGCTTTGAGCTGTCCTTGGTCACATATCTGGTCATTGTCAGGGTTGGTCTTTTAATGTGGTTCTTCTAAACTCCAAGGCCACCACCCAATCTTCCACCCCATGCTGCCTCCCTACTTTGCTATTACTAAGTATTTAATATTTGCGATACTAAAAAGGCACAGATATCTCTTTGTGATATTATTACTTCCTGAAGCCTTGGTGTGTATTTTCACGGAGGTGTGGTGCCAGGTATAGTGACTGTTTCAGAGCAGTCTACACCTAACTCATTTTAGTCCGGAAACATTTCCTATATCTTGGGACTTGGAATGAAGGGAGGCTCCCTAGTTTAGCAAAGCAGGAAATGGAGCCATTGCAGGTGTGAAGAATGATAGTGGCAGAGAACAACAGTTAAGCAATTAAAAAAAAATCCACCCAAGGACAAAGTCCAATGTCAGGGTCCGGAAATCTGGGGCTAAGCATGAAAGTTGTTTTGACCTTGCTGGGCTTGGTGTAAATAGTTCTGAACTTAGTGTAGCTATGGGAGTAAATGAAAGTCCCAGGGATGCTGTTGTGGGTTATAGAATCATATGGTCAAAGTCCAGGGCTGTGCTGCAGTTGCCATGGCATGGATCCGCCCTCCCCTACCCGACTTTCAGTGCTAGGTCTGCGGTTGTTGGGAGAGTGATGCCACCTGAAATGGAAAATACTCCCAACTAGGCAAGCAAGGGGAAGAAATGACAGGAGCCTGGTAAACAGACATATTAATGGGGACTTGTACTCAACACCCTCCAAAATAGAAACCATTTTTGTCTACTGTTTTACAGCTTGGATCATTGCTTTGGATGTTCAAAGGGAAAGGAATTTTCACACCTTCCTTCCACCTTCCAAGAATTGACACCCTAGGGGAAGGACACAACAGGTACACTTCCTTCCCCCCCCCCCCCCCCCCGCTTTCCCAGCAAAAAATCCCACACTTGGGATCGATGGAGGGTAAGTCTCACTGACATAAGGTCATAGGGGGAATGTGGAATGGAAAAACCAACCAACAAAAAAGGCTTAAGCTGAATGCTGTGTAATGATAATGACTAAATCTGGGCACAAAGAACTGATAGGAGAATGTTCTTTGCAGAGGAAGTGAGCTACAGGTGTGCACAAGGAATACTGTTGAATGCAGATATGTTGGTTAGTTTGCTTTTCTTTCTTTTTCTTTTTAGTAATAAAAGCACTTATAACTAGCTCCTTAAGGTTTGCAAAATATCATTTCATAGGATTTTCACAACATATGCATAAGATAGGTACTATTATTATCACCATTTTGTAGGTGAGGAAACTAAAACTACCCTGAATCATATAACTAGTTTGAAGTGTTTGAAGCAGGATTGAAACTCAGATCTTCCTGATTCCAAGTTTACAACTCTCGAATGGGAGACAAGAGAAAGAATACATTTGAAAATAAAGGTGATTTTTAGAATTTTGAATAAAATTTATTTTTTCCCAATTATATGTAAAGAAAATTTTACACATTTGTTTATTTAAAATTTGGGTTCCAAATTCCCCCCCTTCACCACCCCCCTCCATAAGATGGTAACTAATTCAATATAAGTTATATGTGCACAATCATGTAAAACGTATTTCCGTATTTGTCATGTTGTGAAAGAAGAAACAGACCAAAAAAAATGGGAAAACAATAAAGTGAAAAATAGTATGCCTCAATCTGCATTCAGACTCCATAGTTCATTCTCTGGAGGTGGATAGCATTTTCCATAATGAGTCCTGTGGAATTGTCTTGGATCATTGTATTGCTGAGAAGAGCTAAGTCATTCACAATTGATCATCTTACAATGTTGCTGTTACTGCGTACAGTGTTCTGCTGGTTCTGCTCAGTTCACTGTGCATCGTTCATGTAAGTTTTTACAGGGTTTTTCTGAAATCATTCTGCTTGTCATTTTTTATTGCACAATAGTATTCCATTATATTCATACACCACAACTTGTTCAGCCATTCCCCAATTGATGGGCATCCCCTCAATGTCCAATTCTTTGCCACCATAAAAAGAGTTTCTATAAATATTTTTGTATATATAGGTCCTTTTTTAAAGGTGATCTGTTTTAAAAACAATCTAAACAGAGCAAGTCCTGAGTACCAACCTCTCACTGTTGGCGTCCATCCACATTCTCCACTGGTCTTTCAGAAGAGCCTTCCCAAAGGTCTATCCTTGGCCTTTTTCTCTCTACGTAGTCTCTCTTTTGGCAGTCTCATTCACTCCAGTGACTTTGATTCAACTCAATGTACATTTATTAAGCACCTACTATATGTACTGGAACAGATGACATGACTAGAAGACTTTAGTTTAAAAGGACCAAGGTCTCCCACTGCATCCTGGGCCATCTCCAGTCATCCTAATGAATATCTGGCCACTGAATTCAGATGGCTTTGGAGGAGAAAGTGAGGCTGGTGACTTTGCACAGCTCTCCCCGACTCAAATCAAACTCAGTTGCAAGTCATGGCATCATCTCCCTGATGTCATGGTCTTCTTTGAGAATGAAGAACAAATCACACACAACTATATGTATTGTGCTAAGGATAAAAAAGAAACCAAAAACCAAAAAGTCAATAATCTCTATGTGTAGGGCTGCTAGGTGGCATAGTAGGTAGGGAACTGGACTTGGAGTGAGAAAGACCTGAATTTGAATTGTGCCTCAGATACTTAAAAAATGTGTGACCCTGGGTAAGCCCCTATACCTCCCTTAGCCTCAGTTTTCTTATCTGTATAATGGGGATAATAACATTACCTATTTTACAGAGTTGTTATGAGGATTAAATGGGGGAAATATTTGTAAAGTACTTTAAGATTCATAAATTTTTAATATAAATGTTAGGTATTATTATTATTATTAATGCATTCATTGGAGGAGAAATATGCAGACAAATCCAAAATACAGATGAAGTCATTATTGAGGAGAACTAGGAGCATCAACCACTTCCATGCAGACTATGCCCAAATCTCTAGCTGTCTCTCAATTCTTTCTAAGATACATGCAGATCCATACCTCCAACTTTTCTACAGGGTGTAGCTATAAGGTGCATCCCTCACTGTAACCTCAAACTCAGTGTGTCCCAAACCACTTGGTCATTGGCCTTTCCCTTATACAGTCATTTCTAAAAATCACCACGCTATGTAGAATGGTGCAATGAGAACCACAGAGCTTATGGGGATCACAGGCATGACACTCAAAAACATCATTGGTGACACATTAGAAAAAGACATGAATCTACTAAAAATGGTAGCACAGTTTTATACACATGTCTAATGCTTACGACATGCATAAGTACTCCCATAAATAATGCCTGTGTCCATGGCCTCAGGTTATTGCTCAACCTGGACCTGGCTTCCCACAGGCCCGTGGCTAGAGTCATAGCCTATGAGTAGTATGAAATCATGCATAAACAAAGACAAAATTCACATTGTACTCAAATGAGTCCCTAATATATCAATTGTGTTAGATCAAATTCTCATTTTCAAAACAAGCTTTATAGCAGACCTGACTGTACTTGCTACACTTTGTGAATTTACCATGTCTACTGTGGCAGCACCATTCATTCACCCCGACTTCCATATTTGTCATCTTTGAGTCTTCCTCCTTTCCTGTTATGTCCCCTCAAAGAATCTTAAGAGTTAGATGGAACTTCAGTGTAGGTCAGTGGATACCTGAATAAGAATCTTCTCCACCACATGTCTGATGAGTGGTTGGCCATCCACCCTTTGCTTGAGAACCTCTGGTGAGAAGAAGCCTTCTACTCCCTGAGGCAGCCCATTTCCCCTTTGGACAGCTCTATTAGTGAAGTTTTTCCTTGCTTGGCCTATAATTTCATTGATCCTAGTCCCAAAAGAAATAATTCCCTCTTCCACATGACAGTCATTCAAATACTTGAAGACAGCTGTCACGTCCTTCTATCTTCTCTTCTCCAAATTAAACATTCTTAATTCCATCAACTGATGCTTATGTGGCATGCACTTGAGGCTCTTTACCATTACAGTTGTCTTCCTTTGCATTCCCTCCAGCTCGACAGTATGTATACTCTTCCTAAAAAATGCTATCCATGTCCGAAGAAAGAACTATGGAGTCTGAATGCAGATCAAAGCCTACTATTTTTTTTCTCTCTTTTTTTTTTTGTTCTTGTGGTTTTTCCCTTTTGTTCTGATTCTTCTTTCACAACATGACTAATGTAGAAATATGTTTAATATGATTGTTTTTTAAAAATGTGCAAAACTGAACAATAAGAAAATAATTAAAATCACCATAAATACTGATACAAAAAAAATTTTATTCTTCCTAAAAGATAACATCCAAAACAGAACACTCTCTGCAGAGGTAGGGGAGAATGAGTGTGGAACCACACATAGATTATTGAGCTGGTTTGTTTTGATGAATTGCCTTTTTTTTTTTTTTTTTTTTTTGTTACAATGGTTGGCTTACCGGGTAGGGGACAAGTTGTAATATACTTGGAAATAAAGGTAATGTTTAAAAAAAAAAAGAAAAGATATAAAAATAAATAAAAGTATGTTAAATGAATGAATCTTTGTGTCCATACCTATGTTTTAGATGGTTATAATCAGAGAAAACATTTATGCCACATAATCTTATTTTTTTATACTTATACACGTGTCTATTAACATAGCCCATAGATTTTTGGGTTTTTTTTTTGGTTTTCTGGGGGTTTTTTTAGATTTTTTTTTTCATATAATTATGTAACAGTAACTTTTGCCACAGGACCTTATTTCATACACATACGTCTCTGTGTTGACACAGATTATGTACTTTTCATCTTTTCATCTAGCTATATAACAGTAACTCTTCCCATATAACCTTATTCTATTCACTCGTCTATGTGTTGACATAGCTCATGTACTCTCTGTAGAGCTATAAAACAGTAACTTTTGATCATGACATTGTCCAGATGCTAGAAGCTAGTAGCTCAGTAAGACAAGAAATGGACAGATCCAGCCTTACCAATGTCTCTTGTCCATAATGAGTACAGAGAGCAGAAAGTCCAATCTCTGAATATTAAAAGTCTAGTTGAGAAGGAGTGAGGGAAGAGAAATGAAACCCATGTGGCTTTATAAGGCTTTAGGGTGGGAAAGAAAAGAAAAGAGGCATTTATTAAGTGCCTGGGGATACAAATAAAGGCAAAAAATAGTCCCTGCTCTCAAGGAGTTTCTTAATAGATGGGAAAAAAAAGCAACGTTTAATTGAAGGACGTAGACGTTTATACCTGACATAACCAGCCCTTTCAGAGATCTAGAACTGGAAGAAATCTCAGAGGCCATCTAATATATTCCCATCATCAACATTTTACAGACAATGAAACTGAGGCCTAGAGAAGCTAAAGGACTTGGTTAAGTGTCTGTCACAGGCAGGATTTGAACCAGGTCCCCTGAATCCACAGCCAGTATTCTTTCTACTATAGGAGAGGTTCCCAATCTTATCTGGCGTACCACCCCCTTTAAAAAAAGTTTCACTCAGTACCCCCCTGGAAATCTACTTTCTTTAACTTTTTAACAGGTTTTAAAAATTTACATAATTTCAAAAAAAAATTTTTAAATGATGCATCTTGAATTTAATAATTTATTGAAAATTTGTGGGTTTTTTCCTGCATTGAAATTTTGATGACGCACTATTGCATCATGTAACCGTATAGTATCATATTGTAAGCAAGTTTTAACACGCACATATTCATGCCCACGCATGCTGGACTTCCCGACAATGTGCGGCACGCCCACCTGCCAACACTTGCTTGTTAAGACCTGTCAGCAGACTTGACCACTGACAAGTTATAACTTGCATTTTGTGTGTTTCTTTGGAAAATAACATAATCACTATGACTTTAACTCTGTTACACAACAGATGAAACATGTACAAATTGTTTTTCAAAATTTTCTTCTTTCCTTATGCTTCCACCACCCCTTTATTTTATTCAACAACCCCCAATTGCACCCAAGGCCCCTACTGCCCCTCCTGGATCATTCCAGCACCCCTGAGGGGGTGGTATCACCCATTTTGGGAACCTGTGTACTATACCATGTAGTTTCCCTTTGCCATAGCATTTCACCAACTTCCATATCTTCATCATTCTTCCTACTCAATACCATATTGGTAGGTTGCCACTAGGAACACTCTCAAAGGAAGGCCAATGGAGAAATTGCCCCTTAGTTGGGATGATGTTTTTCTTTGACTTCTTTGGACAGAGGGAACGTTGAGGATGTATGGCTGCAGCTCCCCTGGCCCTCTGCCTCCATGTCCCACATCCCTGGTCTACCATTGGTTTGGGGGCAAAAACACAAGTCAAAGCTTCTGTGGAACCTGCCTGGCTGAGTCAGCCTCATCTTGGGCACCAGCACTCATATTCACTTCCTCTTTCCCAAACTAAGTTTTGGTCCTCCCCTTTCTCAGGACCCTTAGATGGGGGAAGTAATGGGAGCTTCCTAGGCAGATGTTCCTCTTATTTGAAAATACTTAGTCATGATTGTCTTTTTTTTTTTTTAATTAGCCAAAAGGCAAAAATAGCCCCTCTGCTAATGCTAAATGTACACCATTTGTGAGGTTCCTTGTCCCTTTGAAACCAAAAGCAGTCCCTCATCTGAACTGGGGCTGTGGCCTCAAGTGAGGCAGTTTTCTCAAATTGGGTTGTTACCTTATTCCCCTCATCTATAAAATGAGGGGGAGAGACTAAGGTCCCATCCAGCAATGAGATACCATTATGGTGATGAAGTGTTCCCTTGGTGCCTACTGTGTCCAGAGCCCCCGTGCTCACACTCCAGGAAATGCAGAGTTTAGACAAGTCAAAGTCTTTGAGTGGCAGTGGGGTGTAGTACATAGAGCCCTGGACTTAGAATCAAGAGGACCTGGGTTTGAATCCTGCATTGGATGCTATCTGCGTTCCTCTGGGGCAGGTCATTTCACCATTGGGCCTCAGTATGCTCCTGTAAAATAAGAGGCATGGAGGAGAGTTGGTCAGTCACCCAGCATTTATGAAGCACTGACTACGTGCCAGGCATTGTGCTATTCAATGAGAAAAGAAAGAAAGGCAAAAGACAGTGCCTGTCCTCAAAGAGCTTCCAGTCTAGTGAGGGAGACAATATGCAAAAAGCTATGTACCAGCAAGATATGTGTACAGGACAACTGGCAGTAACACAGATAATGTGAGTACAGATCATACATGATGAGGGCTTTAGATAGTGACAAAACAAAGTTCTTTAAGGAAGCCAGAAAGGAAAAAAGTCCTTTTTTTTTTTTGCATGCATTTTTTAATTAGTTTATTTTGATTTATCAACAATCACTTCCATAAGCTTTTGAGTTTAAAATTTTTCTCCCTGTCTCTCCCTGCTTCCCTCCCTAAGACGGCGCACAATCTGATATAAGCTATACATATACCTTCCTATTAAACATATTTTCACATTAGTGATGTTGTAAGGAAGAATTAGAACCAATAGGACGAACCACAAAAAGAGAAAACAAAACAAAACAGAAGAAAAAAATAGCAAACAGTATGCTTCAATCTGCATTCAAACTCCATAGTTCTTTTTTTGGATGTGGGTAGCATTCTCCATCATGAGACCATTGGAGACGTCTTAGATCCTTGCATTGCTGAGAAGGGCTAAGTCTCTCAACATTAGTCATCGCACAATGTGGCTGTTACCGTGTACAACATTCTCCTGCTTTTGCTCACTTCACTCAACATCAGTCCATGCAAATCTTTCCAGGTTTTTCTGAAGTCCGCCTGCCCATCATTTCTTATAGCACAATAGTATTCCATTATATTCATATACCACAACTTATTTAGCCATTCCCCAATTGATTGGCATCCTCTCAATTTCCAATTCTTTGCCACCACAAAAAGAGCTGCTATAAATATTTTTGTGCATGTGGGTCCTTTTCCCATTTGTATGATCTCTTTGGGATACAGCCCTAGAAGTGCTATTGCTGAGTTTGACCCAGCACATTTTTTTTTTAATTTTTTTTTTTAAGTGAGGCAGTTGGGGTTAAGTGACCTGCCCAGAGTTATACAGCTAGGAAGTATTATGTGTCTGAGGCCAGAGCTGAACTCAGGTCCTCTTGACTCCAGGGCTGGTGCTCTATCCACTGTGCCACCTAGCTGCCCCAACCCAGCACATTTTTATAACCCTTTGGGCATAGTTCCAAATTGCCTTCCAAAATGGTTGGATCAGTTCAAAACTCCACCAACAATGCATTAGTATCCCAATTTTCCCACATATTCTCCAACTTTTATCATTTTCCTGTTTTGTCATGTTGACCAATCTAATAGGTGTGAGGAAAAACTCTTTTTAATGAAAGAAAGACTATCTTATCTCTCTGATGGTAGAGAGGGGTGTTGTTCTGTATGTGGTTTGCTTCTGAAGTGATTTATGATCATTTTTCACTATGGAAAAGAGTTTCCATCATGGGTTTCTAGTAGAGAAGTGATTTCAAAACGCTGGTGGGAAGCTCTCCTCATTCTCAATGTACCCAACACTTCCTTATTCTTAAGAAACATCCTTTATCACCAGCTCTAGGGGACACCCCCTTCACCTCCCCTCTCTTGGCTTCCCCTGGTTTTCTGCTCAGATCCCAGCTTCTGCAAGAGGTGATTCTCAGTCATCTTCCAGTCCCCACCGATAAGGCCTTTCCAGTGAGACTAGCTTCCATCTTCTTGGTATATATCTTATCTGTACATAGTTGTTTTCATGTTGTCTTCACTATTAGACTGTAAGCTCCCTGAAGGCTGAGGCTATATCCTCAATACTTGGCCCAGTGCCCAGCACACTTTTATTAATTATAAAATATTAGGTTTTTTCTTTAAGCCAGTGCTTAATTAATGCTTGTTGACGGACTATAGAACTTACCTCACAGGGTTACTGTGAGGATCAAACCAAATATATTTAAAGTGATCTATGAAGCTGAGAAGGCAATAGAAATGCTGATATCTCAGGGTGGCTTCAAAGGCTAGCCAGAAGGGGAAAAAGTTCATGGTCATGTCCAAATTCATGGACATGAATTCATTCCTGCAGATATGAAGGCTCAAGTGTGAGGCACTCCCTGTCCAGCTGGCCCTGTATCCTCTTTCATGGAAAAAGAAGGATCTATGCCCAGGGCATGGTGGGGATTGCAAAAACATAAATACTCAGCTTGAATTAAATAGGGTGTTGCCTCTCTTCTGACCCCCAAAGATTTTCATGATGTGAGAGAGAGAGAGAGGGAGACAGACAGAGAGAGAGAGAGCTTTGAGAAAAGCAGTCTCAGAGTGGCAAAGTAAATCTAAGACCCTTGATCTCCAATCTGACCCTGACCAAGAATCCCTGGAACATTTTGACAAGTGGGTCATCCATTTGCTGAACCCATAGCCTCCCAAGGCAGCTGAAGAGCCACTGTTCATAGCTCTTCAGATTCTCTTAATGAACTCTTACAGGCTTTTTCAATGGTATTGCCACACCACAGAGATGGGTTTTTTCCAAGGCTGCAATAGCTTTGGCCAGGGATTTATCACCTTGTTGGTTGGATCCAAATATCTCTCCCTTGCTAAAGATTCCACCACGAAGGCCGTATTAGGAGGCTTCATCATAGCATGAAGATAGCGCTGGCTTCTCCAAACCTGTGGCGGAAGACTGCAGACTTTGACTGGTCCTAGCTGGAAAGGTTTTAAATTGGATACAGTAATGGACCATGTGCCTGTCATTTGAGGATTAGCCCAGCTCCATTTAAAGTCACTCATTACCAGATGGGCTGAAGGGTGATAAAATGTTAGCCACAACTCATTTCTCCTCTTAGTACGTATATTTCTTTTCTTTTTTTTTCATGTATTTCTTTAAAAAAAAAAAGTACATGTGTTTCTTTATTTCTTTCTTGCTTCTTTGTTGATAGCTTTTGGTTGTGCATCAATTAATTTAGTAATATATATCTCCCCATCCTCTATCCAGCAAGCTATCCCTGAAACACAGAGTTTAAAAGAAAGGAGGGAAAAGTAGAACTAAACCAACATCAACTTTATTGAAAATTATATACATTTATGTGCCTCTGAGATGAAGGGAAGGAGGTATACTTTCTTATTTCTTCTCCACTAAGAAGGCTTGGTCATTATAATTATTCAGCATCAAGTTTTGTTTGTTTGTTTTTTTTAATTCTTTCCATTTACATTATTGTAATCATTGTGTATATTGTTTTCCTACTTCTTACTCCTATGCTTCTCTGCATTCTTTCTATTCATCATTTCTTACAGCACAGTAATACACACAGGGATACAAAGAAGGGCAAAAGACTCTACCTGCTTTCGAGGACCTCACCATCTAGTGGGGGAGACATGAAAACTATGCAAACAAGGTATATTCAGGATAAATTGGAGATAATCGGTATAGGGAGAACAAGTAGGTGGCACAGTGGATAGAGCATCAGGCCTGCAGCCAGGAAGACTCATCTTCCTAAATTCAAATCCATCCTCAGACACAAGTCATTTAACCCTGTTTGCTTCAGTTTCCTCATCTGTAAAATGAGCTGGAGAAGGAAATGGCAAACCACTGCAGTATCTCTGCTAAGAAAACTCTTAAATGGGGTCACAAAGAAGAGCTGGACACAACTGAAATGACTGAACACAAACAATAGAAGGAAGGCATTGGGATTAAGAGGGGTTAGGAAAGGTTTCTTGTAGAAAATTGGACTTGAAGGAAGCCAGGAAGACCTGGGAGCAACAGTGAGAAGGCCGGTGGCTCTAGATCACAGACTATGTAGGGGTAAGGTATAAGAAAAGTGGAAAGGTAGAAAGGGGCCAGGTTGTGAAGGGCTTTGAATGCCAAACAGAAGATCAAATCTCAAATCCTGGAGGTGATAGGGAGCCACTGAAGTTTGTAGAATAATGGGATGACCTGGTCAGATGCACGCTTTAGGTTAATTTGACAGCTTACTGATTGATGGATGGGAATGGGAGAGACTTGAGGCAGGCTATGGCAATAGTCCAGGGATGAGGTGATAAGGGCTTGCACACCGGTGGTGGTAGTATCAAAGGAAAGAAGACAGGTATAGAAAAGACGTTATCTAGGTGAGAGGACTTGACCACTCTGATTGGACGTGAGGGATGAGAAAGAGTAAGGAGTCAAGTCTGGGTTGTGAGCCTGTTATGTGGGACTTTTGTGTTTTGTTTGCTCTTTCTTCCACCCTATGTCCTGACTTTATGTTAGGGTTCAGTTCTGAGCGCTTCTAGGGGGAAATGTCTGGGCTCATCTTTTACCCTCATGGGTACTTCTGCTGCTTTCTTGGAGTATAGAGCTGTATTATTCCAGGATCTCTGTGACAGGCGAGGCTGGGCACCTGCAAGCTTTCAGTGCTCCCAAAGTGATGTGATCTGGGATTGAGGCTGGCCATTGCCCTCCGGGTCTGAGCAAATCTAGAGTAGCTCGTCCCTGGTTGGAGTTCCAGAAGACTGCAAAGCAGAATTACTGGTAGCTCAAAAGAAACATGAGATGTACAAATTTAGAGACATCTCCACTCTAAGTGTTCATATGGACTATTTGTGCCCGACCTGTGATAGAGCCTTCCAAGCTCACGTAGGTCTAAATAGCCACAGTCTGACACACAGTACCTTGATCCCAACATATGATGTCATTTTGGTCCTTTTTGAAAACAAAGTGCAGCAATCAACCAACCAGCCAGACTACTGGGAAGTTAGTTACTGAATATATACCCTCACTTTGGTCTGGGATTCCTGCCCTGGATATTTCACTATAGGCTTCATAGAACTGAGTTCTTGCTCTGCTCCCAGGGTCAGAACCACACAGCTATTTGCTCAACTGCTCCTCTCCACTGCCCCTCCTCAGTTCTGGATCTGTGATCCAAAAATGGTTAGAGGGGTGACAGATGGCACCGGTTCTAGCAGCCTGCACAATTTCTGGACCCCTGTTGGCATATCTCCCTGTTCTCATGCGCATCTTTGACCATCTTTTCGGTCTCTGGGCTCGGGAAGAAGACTGTGTGGTGCACTTATGGCCAGATCCCATCCCCAGTGTCCTGGTGCTATGGTTTAGTCCCATGGGATGGGAGCTGGGACTCTGCCCCCCTAGGACTAACAAAAACTGTTGTGGTTTCATGGTATGTTGTGGTAGCACTGTCTCAAAGAATTCAGAGTCAAACCACCTCTAATCCAATTACAGGCATTTATTGAGGATTGACACCCCTCAAAAGTTCCAAGAGGAACCAGCAATTTCAGAAAAAGCAAGATGGACTTTTATAGGGTAAAGATGCAATTACCTAACAGAAATTATGAAAATTAAAAAGGCAGGAGGGGTTTGTTATGGGATTAGGTAACAGGGGAGGGGTCCCTTCTGTGGTTTGGTGGGCAAACACCCTGGTCGTGCTGCTTTCTGATCGGCTGACTATTGTGGTCCTGTCCAGTCAAGATGGATAGTTAGGTATTGTGGTCCTGTCTTGGGCTAAATGGATGATGTGATTGTGATTGAGTACAAGAACACACCTGTTCAAATATGTGAGTTGGATCTAGGGTCAGTGGCTATATTGAGTCTGGGGTCCTGTGGTGTGGTTAAATCAGAATGTGCCTGTTGTTCAATGGGGCCCGTAAGGAAGTTAGAATATTGGGGTTGGGGGCAGCTTTACTAGGATTCCATCACTCACCTCTCTGCCTATCTCCCAGTGCTGAACTGAGCTGGAAAAAATGACTCAGGCTGATTTTTTCTCGGATTTCCTGATCAGGATTCAGTCTGGTGCATTTTTTAGATGGGGGCGGGGAGGGAGGGGTCGGGAAGCTGGGCTGTAACTTGCTACTCTGCAATCTTGATTCCCAGTATACTTCCCTTTATTACAAAGAAGATTCTGGGAAGGAAGGTGAGAGGGAGTCAGTGAAAGTGATAGAATTTTTTTTTTTAAGAGCACCAGTAAAACATTTGGATTGCATTAGTTGTACAAAGCAAAGTGCTTTTGTGAAGAGTTTAGAAGGAAAGGATGGAAGGGGTCAGGCACCAGGGGCAAAGCAGTTGCCTTGTTCCAAGACATTCCTTCGTTAGAGAAAGGAAGGGATCGAAGTCTTCCATTTGCCCCTAGTTGAAGCAAGGCTCAAGAAGAGGAGGGAGTGATCCTCTGGCTTAGAAGTGGCTACTCCTAAGTCATCCTATATCTTCATCCTCTCCTTTCTCCTTTGGTCAGAAGGGTTCTTTGGGGTTTTCCAAATGGAGAGCATTAAGAGCTGTGGCTTCACAAGGAAGAAGGTTGGGTGCGTGCCGGTAACCTCTCCTGCTCGGGAGGGAGGCTGAGGCTGGTTGGTCACTTGAGCTGGGGAATTCCGAACTGCAGCTAAATTTAGCACCAGTATGGTGAGCTTCTGTGGGTAGAGAGCCACCAGGCTGCCTAAGGAGAGGCAAAATGGCCCAGGATGGAAATGGAGCAGGTCAAAGCTTCAGTGCAAATCAGCCTTGGGATCAGGTCCAGGAATGACTTCTTAATAATAATGATAATAACAATAATAGTCACACTCTTTTGAGAGGTGTGGCAATCCCATCTCAACTACATCTCTCCTCCCTATTCTTTTCCTCCCACTGCCATTGAGTACAAGCTTTCACTTTCCCTGCTCTGCAAGTTATTCTTCTAATTGTGCAAAACTTATTATCTTTACCCAGATATCTAGTCATGTTATTCCTACGATAAATCTCTCTTGGCTCCCTATTACCCATTGAATAAAATTCAAACTCCTTTGCTCAGCATTCAACGATCTGGAGTCATCTTAACTTCTCAGTCTTTTCTCATACTTCTCTCCACCTAGAGCAAGTTATATAAGTAACCTCTCCACCTGTTTCCTCATCAGTCAACTCAGGAAAGCTGGATTACGTGACCTTTCAGATACCAGATGCTAACAGTCTTGGACATGAGAAGCAGAATAAAACATAGGTTTTTTGGACGTGGCCAATACGGGGATATATCTTGACTGTGATATTAAAAAAATTTTTTTAAATTAAACTTTATTTAATTTTCAAATCCAAATTCTCTTTTTCCTTTCTTTCCCACCCATCAAGAAAGCAAGAAAAACAGTATCTATTACTAATATGTATAGTTAAACGAAACAAATTCCTACATTAGCCATGCCATATAGCCTATGTACATATAAATCACACGTATGTGGGGAGAGAGAAAGAGACTTCTGGAATTATGGTTCATCACGGTTCATCATCGTGTTGATCTGAGTTCCTGTCTCTCAAAGTTGACTATCTTTACAATATTGCAGTTACTGTATAAGTTTTTCTCTTGATTCTGCTCACTGTACTTTGCATCAGTTCATCCACTTTTTCCCCAGTTTTTCTGAAACTATCACCTTCATTAGTTCTTACTGCACAATAATATTCCAACCCATTTAGATGCATTACTTGTTTAGTCATTCCACCTCAGTTTCCATTTCTTTGCCAGCATGAAAAGAGCTGTTAACAATAATTTTGGGGGCAGCTAGGTGGCGCAGTGGATAGAGTACCAGCCCTGGATTCAGAAGGACCTGAGTTCAAATCTGGCCTCAGACACATAACACTTACTAGCTGTGTGACCCTGGTCACTTAACCCCATTGCCTAGCTAAAAAATCAAACTAACAAACAATAATTTTGTACATATGAGTCCTTTTCCTCTATGATCTCTTTGGGATATAGACCTGGTAACAATATTGCTGGGTGACTGTGGCTACTTGTAACAAAAGATTTCTTTTTCTTTTTTTTTCCATTGTAGAAGGTGGGAAGAAGAGAAAGGGTAGGTTATCACACACCTCCTCTACCACTCACCCCACCATGGAAAGAAAATAGAATCGTACAAGCAGGACAACATTGTATGTTGAATAATGTACTTAAAAAGAAAACCAAGTTGTACATAATAGAGATTTGCACTTTCATATACAACCCTCCCCTTCTGTGTGTGTATATATGTAGGTATATGTATGTATGCATGTATATGCAGGTACATGTGTATATGTGTGCCTGTATGTGCGCACGAACACATATATATCCATTTTGTCATCTGTTATGTTCAGACTAAAAAGAAAATAAAATGAAAAAAAAAATCTCTGATCTGTTATGTATTTCTTCTCTCCTTTCCCCCTAGCCATCTTGCCAATCCTTCAAAGTCCTACTTAGGTCCTATCTCCTCCATTAAATCTTCCCTGACTACCTCAGTTTCCTCATCTAGAAAATGATCAGGTTAGAACCAACTTATAACGTGTATTGAGTGCCTACTGTGAGATACAAAATTCAGATAAGATAGTCCCTGCCCCCATGAAGCTTACAGTCTAGTCAAAGGATATGTTCTGTGTACAAGTAATTATTAGTTGATATTAAGTATAGTTATATAAATGTATCTGAAAAATAGGAGCCAATCCACGAATTAGGGGGTTGGGGAATGAGGAGGAGGAGAGGGGAGGGGAAGGAGGAAACAATAGGATGCCAGCTGCTTTTCAAACAGGCTTTGAGGGACAAATAGGAATTCTATGGGCCAGGTGGGGAAGGGAAAAAACATTGCAGATAGAGTGCACCTGATCAAAGGCACCGAAGGTGGGGAGGTACTAGACACCTGGGTGTGGGAGGGAAAGGAGAGAAGATAGTGAATATTCCAGTTTTGCTAAATGGTGGAGCGCCTGAAGGGAAAGAATACAAAACAGGACTGCAAAGGTAATGTGGCTTGGGATTGCGGAGGGAGAGATCTTAGATGCTTGGCCAAGGAGTTTGAATTTGACTCAGCAGGCAACTCAGAGTTATTGAAGGGTTTGGGGCACAGGAATCTGTGCAGAAGAAAAATGCATCCAGCAGTGGGGGAAAGGGTGGTTTGGAGAGAAGGACAGAATACAAGCCATTAGATGGGGAGGGTACCTGGGGGGTGCAGCAGATAGAGTGCTGGGCCTGGAGTCAGGAAGACCTGAGTTCAAATCAGGCCTCAGACTTTGACTAGCCATGTGACGCTGGGCAAGTCACTTAACCCTGTTTGCCTCAGTTTCCTCATCTGTAAAATGAGCTGGAGAGGAAAATGCCAAACCACTCCAGTATCTTTGCCAAGAAAACCCCAAAAGGGGTCATGAAGAGTCAAAGGTGACTGAACAACAACAAATCCGACAAGGTGGCAAGAGTTGCTGATGATCTTTCAGGACCCCTCCAGCCTTTTATGCGATCTGTCTGTAGTCTACTACACATTAAAAGCTCTCCCTTCCTCCCACCCCACCCTGGCTCCATGCTGGTTTCCTTAAGGGTCAAAACCACACAATTTCACCCTTGTTTCCTAAGTGTTACTTCTGTTTTCTCAATTAAATTAGACACTGTATGGTCTAACATAAAAAGCCCTGGACTCATGAGAAACCTTGGTTCAAATCCTCCTCTACCCCTTACCTGCCATACCTATGGGCAAGTCACTTAATTTCTCTGAATCATGTGTAAAATGGGGGTAATTAATCACTGTAGCTTATACCTTATAGGGTTGTTGTCAGGATCCAGTGAGCTCAGGTAAGAATAAAGTACTTTATATAAAGAAATAAAAAATAAAGCTCTCAACTGTTGTTGGAGGTGGTGTCTTGAGGTGAGAGGCTGGGTCTTACATTTCTCTATCTGTCTATACACATCTTGCCCACATATGTCCATAAGAGATCTGGAAGATCTGACCAATGTGCTGCAGATTTTCCTGTAGGTTAAAAAAAAAAAGATCCAAAACATTCCTTGGGTGCAAGGTAGCTCATGAATGTTGTACCGCATCTTGGAAACATGGTTGGCCAGTCTCCTTATCTGATCATACATTTCCCAAGATGATATCTTGTAAATGACATCCTTCTACCCCTTGACAACTTAGACATTTAGCTATCTGCCTGCCGCTCACCCATCTCTCCCTCTCTGCCTTAGTTAACCCACTCAGTTTTGGAAGTCTGCCCTGAGGCCGAGCTGACGGGTGAGTAAATGTAAACTCACATAATAAACTTTTTTAGCTAGCTGCTAGCTGGCCCAGACCAGTCTTTACATCTATCCACTCTGCACATCTTGGGACATCTAACTATCACACTTATTTATTCCCTTAACTAACTCCCTTCTTGTTTTTTCCTCTAGGAATAGGAACCATATACTACCATTGTAGACAGTTAGATGTCCTAGTGTATAGAGCACTGGTCTTAGGAGTCAGGAAGACCTAAAGCCAAATGCAGACTCAAGTCACTTAAACTCTGTCACATTTTCCTTATTGGCAAAATGGGGATAGTAATAGCACCTACCTACCCAAGTTATAAGAATAATGAATAATATTTGTAAAGCGCTTTGCAAACCTTAAGGGATTATATAAATGCCAGTTATTATTATTATTATTATTATTATCATAGTCATTTTATTACCATTGCTTCTTGAAATGGCATGACAAAATGGCAAAGATGACAAAAATATGGGAATAGTTAATGTTGGAGGGGATTTGGGAAGAAAGGCACACTAATGTTGTCCTGTAAATTAGTATAAGGATTCAGGGAAGCAAATCAGAGTTGTGCAAATCAAGTGACTAACAAGTCTATGCCCTCTGACCCAGAGATTCCACTAATAGGCACATGCCCCAATCCATCAAAGTATTTATAGCTGCACTTTTTGTGGGTCTGAGAAGTGGAAACAAAGTCCATCGTTCGGGAAATTGTGGTACACTAATGTAATGGAATATCATTGTGTTGTAAGAAAAGAACATGATGCATACAGAGAAGCATGGAAAGCAACGACGGATGCAAAATTAAGTAAGCAAAGACAAAACAGCGTACAAAATGACATCAATGTAAATCGAAAAAACAACCACTACAAAACAATAAAAATGAATGTTACAAAGTTACAAGGAGCAAGTATTAACCCGAAAGCGACGTGAGAAGACCCTCTCCCCACTACTTTGCAGAAGTGAAGGAGCCACAAGTATAGAATACTGCATGTATTTTCAGATTTTTTTCAACATGTTGATGGGTCTTGTTGACTGTTTTTTCTTTTTAAAAATTCTTTGTTGTGTGGGATAGCTCTGGGGAGGAGGGGATAGATACAGCGAAAATTTAGGCAGTATAAAAAAACCAATATAAAAAAATAAAAAATAATGGAAAACAATTATAAGAAAGAAAATTGTCCTAATGCTAAGAAAGGGATAATAGGGAAGGAGGGCATGATTGTCAATTTCCCTATGGCTCCACCCACCAATTCTGTGACTCCCCAGACAAAAATTCCCTTCCTGGCCACCATTCTCCTTTAGGGGTCATCTCCTTTGAAGGCAGGAACTATCTCATTTCCATATTTTCATCCCAAATGCCTAGCACAGGACCTGGTATGTAATAAATGCTAAATAAATTTCATTCATTCATGCACATCATCCCCTCTCTCCTCCCATCATGAATTTTTCAGTTGTCCTTAAATTATCCACAATACTACTCCCCTGTTTATATGCTAGACTCATACTTGTGCTGGTAGGGAATAATAAAAGATAAGGCTGGAAAGATAGGGTGGTACCAGATTGTTGAATGCATGCTGGTCATTGGTCCCAGAGCCCAGGGACTTGCCTAGTTATAGTGGGGTTTGACAAGTAATTGACCCTCCAATTCCTGTCCAAGTCAATTCTGCCCAGTTGAGTATCTGGTGGTGGGGAGCAAGTGCTCTAGAAGGTTTTAGGTCCAGGATTAGAGTATCACGTGGAGAGGGAGGGGCTACAGGTCACTAAGTGAGCAAATACTTGCTGAATTGCCTCTAGGGGACTGGACCCCTGGGAGGTTTGAATTCTGTCTCTCCTGACATGAGTTAAAAAACTGCCTCTGTCTCTTAAGGTACCTGTGGTACCTTAGGCTTAGTGAACACCTCTGGGTTTCAGTTTCCTCATCTGTAAAATGAAGGAGTTGGATGCAATGACTTTCAAGGTCTATTCCAGCATTAGATTAATAAATAGAGCATTTATTAAGCACTTACTATGAGTCTTAATTCTAGTATCTTCTTTCTGCTAGGTGGTGCAGTGGTTAGAGCACCGGGCCTGAAGTCAAGAAAAACAGCTCAAATCTGGCCTCAGACACTTACTAGCTGTGTAACCCTAGGCAAATAGTCACTTAGCTGCTTTTTGCCTCAGTTTCCCAATCTGTAAAATGGGGGTTGTTATGAGGATCAAATGAGATAATTATGAAACAATTAGCACAGTGGTAGACGATATATAAATGTTAACTATTATTATTATTGTTTACCCTGTAAATAACTTGCTTTGTTTATATTTGTTTGAGGGCAGAGACTGTCTTCTGCCTCTTTCAGTATCCTCAGCTCTTAGTACAGTCCCTGGAACACTTAATAATAAATGTCAATGATTGAGTGTTTATTGATTGATTCAAATACAAGAGATAGTATCTGCCCTCATTTTTTTTTCATTGTAATGAAGGAAGGCTGCACATAAAGAGGAGCTGGAGAGCAGGGCTGAGGAAGGGGGAATTTAGATAGGGAAGCTACTTCAGAGATTATTTAGTTCTATTTCCTCATTTTATCACTAAGGAAACAGAAAGTAGTCACCAAGTACTAATTAACAGAATCACAATTCTAATCCGAGGTCCTCTGACTACAAATACACTGTATTCTTTCTACTGCATAAGGTTTGCCTAGTACCCAGGGCAGAAGGAAATTTAATAATAACTACCATCATTTCTATAGCACATACAATGTGTCGGACACCATGCTAAATACATTTCAATTTTGGGACAAGAACTCGCTATTTGATAAAAACTGCTGGGAAAACTGGAAAATGGTATGGCCGAAACTAGATATAGACCAACATGTTACATGACATTTACATGAACTGACTCAAAGTGAAGTGAGCAGAACCAGGAGAACATTGTACACAGTAACAGCAACATTGTACGATGATCAACTATGATTAACTCAGCTCTTTCCAAGACAATTCCAAAGGACTCATGATGATGGGGCAGCTAGGTAGTGCAATGGATAGAGCTCTGGCCTTGGAGCCAGGAGGACCTGAGTTCAAATCCAGCCTCAGACACTTGACACTTACTAGCTGTGTGACCCTGGGCAAGTCACTTAACCCCAATTGCCTCACCAAAAAAAGCAAAGGACTCAAGATGAAAAATGTTATCTACCTCTAGAGAAAAAACTATGGAGTCTAAATGGAGATCGAAGCATACTGTTTTTTACTTTTTTGTATGTTTTTTTTCCTTGGTCTGTTTTCTTTTACAACATGACTAATATGGAAATATATTTTGCATAATTACACATGTATAACCTATATCAAATTGTTTACCATCTCAGGGGAGGGGGAAGGGATGGAGGGAGAGAATTTGAACTCAAAATTTAAAAAAAACAAATGTTAATTGTTTTTAACGTGTAATTGGGAATAAATGATAAAATATTATTTAAAAAATATTTTTTTACAAATATCTCACTTGATCCTCACAACAACCATTTCACAGATGAGAAAACAGAGGTAGAGGTTAAGTGACTTGCCCAGGGTCACACAGCTAGTCCATGTCTCCTGGTCCAACCCTCTATCCCCTATGCCACCAGTTGGTTATTGCTGAGGGTGCCCTGACTGTCTCTTTGCAAGCATGCTTGCCACAGGTCAAGAGAGGTATGGGCTACTGTCTCCAAAACAGTGCCAAAATTTCAGGACTAGAGCTGGGGGCCCATCCTCCACCCAGCAGCTGTCTGGGAGAGGAGTGAGCTCTAGAACTCCTTCCAAAAATACCCCAAATCCTGCACTACCTGCCAATCCCACCCCATTTCTTTCTCGAAGGAGATGCAGCTGCAGGTCTCTGCATGCCCAGGTTGCTGGGTTTCAGGGTTTCAGGATCAGCCAGTTTCAAATATAAACAAGGGGAAAGGGATCAGATTTCACAACTTCTGAACTGGGGCAAAGGCTACAGAATCCTCAAGCCTAGAAGGCCCTAGCCTGATTCTAGGGCCTCTGTTGGGAACTCCATGAAGTGCTACTGGTGCTGATGGCGGGAGGCGAATTTAAAATTTATATACTGCAGTTTCACCTCTCCTTTTCTCTTCCTCTCCTAAAAGAAGTCATGTGGTGGTGAGAAGTGGGCAAATGACTCCTTCCCTCTGGGCCTTAGTGGTTTTATTTGTAAAATCAGAATGCAAAAGGAAGGGTCCTAACCTTTTTTGTGTCCTGGACCCCTCTGGGACCCCTTCTCAGGGTGATATTGTTAAAGGTATAACAGAAATTGAAAAAAAAAAATACTCAATTTCAGTAGGAAATCGGTAAAAACAAAGATATATATTTTTCCTCCAGCGACATTGAAATTGACATGGACTCCGTGAAACCTACCCATGGACCCCAGGTGAAGGACTTCTGCTCGATCATGTCCAGCTTTCACATGCTGCGATTTTTTTCTCCCTCAGCACCTACATAGGGGTTGCTAAGGCGAGCTGCCCTCTACTGCTCTCTACTGGTCAGACTGAGGGAAGGCATTACAGCTCTCTTTAAAGGAATTTATTAAGCATTTACTGGCTCAAGCCCTGTGCTTAAGAGTTGGGGGAAAAGAAAAGAGGGCCTTGGGTCCTGAAATATTTAGAGCCCAAATGTGCTTGGAGAAAACTGCAGAAATTCCTCACCCTGAAAACTTTTTGGGAAGCGAAGTAGGAATGAGAAAGCACATTAGGAAGCGGGAGTGGAGGGGTGGGGCTGGGTGGGGAGGGCGTCACTCCCGCCCCCTTTTTTGTTTTTAAACCAGGGAAGAGCTAACTAAGCCTCTAGGTTTAGATGTTGAATGGAGGGAGTTTCTGAAACCAGAAAATAGAAGGGGTGGAAAGTTTTCCGCTTTCTAGAATTTCTAGATATTGGACCATAATCTGTTCACAAAGGTAGAAAAACACAGTACTTTAGGCCACTGCTGATATAAATCCTTGTGGACGCTGAGAAAGCAGCAAGAAAAAAAAGGTTTTCCCAGTGACTCTTGCTCTAATGGGCCCCTTCCTGGGCTGTTAGGAAGTATAATACCTACTCATTGTGGTGGGTGGAGTCTGGGACATGGAGGCTGGGAAGGCTGTCCCTCCTTGAACAGGATGGGGTTCTTAGTAAGGGGGTGCACCAATCCAGAGAGAGAAAATCCTGTTTGAACCATATGTTTCCTAGACCCCTTTCCCCTGGCTCAAACAGAATGTGCCAAAAGTCTTAGTTAAGGCCAATTTTTGTAACACCCTGTTAAAAAGGGTTGTTCATCAGTGGAGGGAAAACACTTCCCAGCTTTCAGGAAAGAGGTGGGGGACTATGGGTGTAGGATGTTGCTTTACCCTAACGGGCATGATTTTCACACAACCGATTTTGTCTGTTGCTAGGGAAGGCTGTGTTGGGGGTTGGGATGGATTTGTTGGAAAATTATTGTGGTGTTTAAAAAAAAAGATACCCATAAAATTGTTTAAATGATTTTTTTAAAGTAGGGTTGCTCAGAGGCCTAAGGTGCTCAGACATAAACATCTATAATTACCTACTCCTATACAACTTTTGGTCTGAAACTCAGTGCTGTGTGGTAGTTTCTTTCAGCATGTTTTGTGAGATAGGGATAGAGGGATAGAGTCTGGACTTCACTCCCCAATGATAAAACTTTTCTACTTGTGCAGCTCAGCACCTTCTCTGCAATTTATAAAGAATAGAGTCCTAAGATGTTAAATGACTTACCCAAGGTCATGAAGCCAGTATGTGGCAGAGGGAGACTTAATCCCAAGTCTTTGAGGCTAGCCACTTGTTTAGTCATCGTTTTCAGTCGTGTCCAAATCTTTGTGACCCTATTTGGGGTTTCCTTAGCAGAATTACTGGAGTGGTTTGCCATTTCCTAGCTTCTCTAGCTTATTTGACAGATGAGGAAACTGAGGTAGACAGGGTTAAGTGACTTGCCCAGAGTCACACAACTAGTAAGTATCTGAGGCCAGATTTGAATTCAGGAAGATGAGTCTTCCTGACCTTATCCACTGCACCACCTAGGAGCCACTATGACATGCTTATACTAAACAGTTGTCCAAAAGGTTTTGCCTGTTTTCAGAGGTAGTTTGGTGGAGCTGGTTGTTTGTGTGAGTTAGTGTGGAAGTGTCCCATCAAGACAAAATGTTCCTCCTCAAAATAAAACATCATTCAAACCCTGTTTTACATTATCTATCTCATGGGTCAATTTGACATAACCAGCTACACAGGAAAACAAGTAGATTTTTAAAAATGCCTGTTGGCCAGATTATGACATGAAGCTAGATAGGCAGCCCATTGACTTGGCCCATGTGTCCTGGAAGGGCACTGTAGATGAACAAGGAAAGGGGCCCCAAGTTGAAGAGGGGTAGTGAATGACAATTGGGTCTCACTTGGGAAATTGTTTGTGGCTTTTCCAATGCCAAAGAGCACTTTTTCCATATATAACCTATATTGAGTTGCTTGCCTTATCAATGAGGGTGGGTAGGGAAGGAGGAAGGGAGAAAATTTGGAACCCAAAGTTTTAAAAACACATGTTTAAAAACAAAGAGCACTTTTTAGAACAGAATCATTCACCTGCTGATGTTCTACATAGCTGGGAATCATGATACACCATGGAGGAAGGACTCACAATTCGAGTGACCCAAGCATTAATGGGGATTGTAAAGTAGGCTTCAACCTATCAGTCATTTGATTGAAATTCTGCATATTACAGCAAGCGTTCCATGGTTCCACCTATAATATATGGCCATTTTTCAGCATGAAAATTACCTTACCACGACGTTGCTCCAAAATTTCCCTCACCCTCCGTTCTGCCTTAACTCTGGGAGAAGACCCTCAATCTGGACGGATGGGTTCTATCAGGACACACAAACTTTAAAGTGTTCTGTGAATCGAGTTAGTTTGGGGAACACAGAACTAAGACAGCCCCTTCCCTTAATACCCCTTCCCCTTGCATGTTGTGTCGATATATATCTACATCTGTATCTAGCTACCTATATGTTTATTTGTTGTTGTTCAGTTGTTTAGATTGTGTCCGACTCTGTGACCCCATTTGAGGTTTTCTTGGCAAAGATACTGGAGAGCTTTGCCACTTCCTTTTCCAGCTCATTTTACAGGTGAGGAAACTGAGGCAAGCAGGGTTAAGTGACTTGTCCAAGGTGACACAGCTAGTGTCCAGGTCAAGATTTGAACTCAGGTCTTCCTGACTCCAGACCCAGCACTCTACCACTGTGCTACCCAACTGCCCTATATAGGTTTATAGGGCTTTGACAAAACACATATCTCACAACTACCCCATGAGGTAGGTAACACAAGCTATTATCCTCAATTTACAAATGAGGAAGCTGAGTCTCAGCCACAGCTTGGAAAGGGCAGAGCTGGGCCTGAAACACAGTTCCAGAATCAAAGCATACCCAAATCCCGAGGGAGGAGGGAGGAGTCATCGGAGGGCTTCTTTTAGCCTCATTTTGCAAATGAAGGACTGAGCCTCAGAGGTGGTAACTTACCTAAAAAGTTCACAGATGAGCAGAACCAGAGCAAGAACCCAGGTTTTGGACTCCCATGTAGCCCAGTACTTTTTCCCCACTCCTGGGTGCTTGACACCAAAGCTCTAGGTCAAGTCCCACCCAAACCATGAATACCACAATCCCGAACAGAGCTGGATTTAGTTAGTTGAGCTCAATGCCTAGCACATGGCAGGCACTTACCAAATGCTTCCTGAGTTGGCTTTTCATTGTTTCATTCTAGTTTCTTCTCAGAGCAATCCACAGAAAATCAGATTTGTGTCTGCCCTGGCCCCCACCCCCAATACCAAATGTGTCTGGAAGGCTAGAAGGCCAGCTTCAAGCACAGCTGAGGTTTTCCTTATCTCCTCCAGACTTGGAACTCAAGTTACTGAGTGTCAGTTTGTACTAGGGAAGATAGAGTTTCTTCCTTTGCTTGGGTTTGTGGAAAGGGGAGGGAAGAGCCCAAGATAAGGGAATGCAGGTGTGAAAAGACTGTGAAAAGGGCTGGGACTTGTGTTGTTGTGTGGCAGCCCCAGAAATCCTCAGAAAAGACACCTAATCCTTTCCTAATCTTATCAGAGGCGCTAGAGGGGGGGATTTCCAGGAGTGGAGTCTTATCAGGAACACCCCGGTACCAAGAGGCGGACAGGTGGTGGAGTAGACACTGGAAGAATATATTAGGGGGTAGGGGGCAGCCCTAGCCCCTCCTCAGGCTGAAAGAGCCAGAACACGATCCCCCCAAAGGTGTTCCCACTCCCTCCCGTTGCAGCCCAACACCCATCCACCCCCTTCAAAACAAAACCAAAAATCCCTGAGTCAGTGGATTTCTGAGGTTCAGAGGCCAAGAAGTGAATGGGGCAGCATGGACTTATGGGTCAGGATTCAAATCCTGCCTCCCTCACTAGCTGTGCACATCACTGAGCACCTGTAGAGAAGGGAAAAATCAATGGTGTCTAATGTCACGGGATGGGGTGTACATAGGGCCATAAATTTAGAGCTGGAGGGCCCTCGGAAGCCAGCTAGCTCAGGCCTTCATTTTGCAGGTAACAAAACTACGGCTAAGGCATGCTAAGTGACTTCCCTAGGGTGACTGAGGCAGTAAAAAACATCAGAATCAAGATTCGAACCCACGTCCCCTGAATTCAGAGTCACTGCTTTTTCCTACTGGTCCACTCCTTGTTGTAAGGATCACATAAAATGATAATGTATTGTAAAAATCTATGGTAATATTACTTATTAAATTTTATCATCTTGAACAACCCCTCTCCTGATTTTACCAATGAGTTAACAGAAACCCAGAGACAGGTCAAGGAACCTGGGTTTGAGTCTTGGCTAATCCTTATTAACATGTCTGTTAACTAAGCCTCAGTTTCCTTATCTGTAGAAGGGGGATGGAGGCAGCTAGATGGCTCAGTGGATAAGAGCCCTGGGCCTAGAGTCAGAAAGACCCAAGTTCAAATTCAGCCTCTGACAACTGACTAGCTGTATGACCCTGGGCAAGTCATTTACCCTGTTTGCCTTAATCTACTGGAGAAGGAAATGGCAAATCACTCCAGTATCTTTGCCAAGAAAACCTGTGAATAGTATGGTCCACAAGGGTCACTGAATAGCAAACAGAAGGGGGATAAGCAGTATTACCTCCCTCCCAGGTTGAGGTGAGGTAAGTGCTTTGTAAACATTTGTAAACAAAGCTTTGTAAACACTTAAGGGCTAGAGGACCCTCTCAGACCAGCAAGCAAAAAAAAAAAAGTCACTTGCTTAAACTCTCACTTCGCCTCTCTACTTAGTGGAGAAAGAGAGAAAGAGAAGTTCCCCTTAGAAGATTCAACTTCCTCCCATCACTTTTGTTCAGTTTCTTTAATAAAATGTCTTGGTATGTTTACACGATGGTCAGCATTTAGCAAGATGCTTCACCTACTTCACACACACATACACACACTATATTTAAAAAAAAAACCACAAAAGTAACCTATGAATATTCTATATAAAAAAATGCTGTCATTGTCTTGGAGAAAAAAAAAAACAAACGAAAGCTCCTGTGGCTGTTTGATGGGGATGATTTCATCATCTTCTGGCTCTACCCCCTTCCTCCAAACGCAGAAAGAAATTGAAAGAACCAGAGATGCTGCCTCTCTGGCGACAATTTGGCTGCTGTCTTCACACGTGGGGCAGACGAAAGGAGAGAGACCACCTGTAGTGGATAAATGGCCAGGAGGCAACCATGGGCAGGTATTTCTAGTAAGCAGGGTGTCAATTATCTACAGACCCAAAGAAGAATCCCAGCCCAGGCCGCCATTTCTCCTTCCTTGTGTTGAAGCAGATCTGCGGTCCAGGCTGTCCTGGGTCAAAACTGAATTGCCATTCGATTCGGCCGGATTTTTAAGTGAGGAAAGCCCTCACAATAAAGTCACTTTCTTGATAAATTCATTAGGCTTGAAACACGATCTCAGGCCTAATGACACATTGAGGTCTGCTCTCAGTCAGGGCAGAGGAGTCACTTTATCTCTGAGGTACAGCTAGCTGCTCCTAGGAGTGGGGTCCACAGAGCAAGAAATGAGTTTTGTCCAGGGCAAGAAGGCCCCTGTTAGTCTTCCTCCCCTCCACCATACATGTCGGCCAGCTTCTTAAATCGACTGCCCCACTCATTCAGATAGTCGTAATCCTGGTTCTGGTCCGAGTTGGAAGATGTTAGGGAGCTCAGGGAGGCTGCGTCTGAACCACTTCCTTCATAGTCAAACACCAGCAGGGAGTCATAGGGTGGGGCCGTGGGGTCATTGTTGGCTGCCTTCAGGTTCTGCAGAACACAGAGCATCTGAGAAGTTATTGAGCCCGAGGCACTGACCTCAACAGTGGGCACAGTAGGGGCACCCTCTGCCTTCCACCAGTCCCCAACAGAGCCAACCCCCAGGGAACATCCTAGGATTTAGAGCAGGAGAGACCCAAGAAGCCGTTGACCCATTGCCTGGAGAACATCAATTCTAACTGTGTATCACCTCTGTAGGGAAGAGGATTTTTCCCCCCCTCTCTTCCTAGATTGATTGTGCCTATGATACCTAGAAAGTCAAAATGTAACCAAGTACAAATATACTATATATGATATAGTATATTTATGTATAATGTATACATATATTGTGTATGTTATATAATGTAACATATTATATATATGGGGGGGAGACAGACAGGGGAGGGAGGGGGTGAGAGAGAGAGAAGACAAGGAAAGAGAGAAAGAGGGAGGAAAGAGAGAAGATGAGAGGAAAGAGAGGGAGGGAGAGAGAGAGGAGAGAGAGAGAAAATAAGAGGACAGGAAAGAGAGAGAGGGAGAGAGAGACTCTCAGATGAAGAAGAGCCAGAGAAAAGTGACTTCCTAATGTCAGAGTCAGAAGGGAGCCCCATTAATGCTTTTAGTTGGGGAGGAGTTGAATGCTCCATCTCCTTTTACCGTCATGGATAAGTTCAAATGAAAGCTACCCTTTAGACAGAGGATGACTGACAAAGCTTTCAAACCTCCTTAAAGCCTTGTCTCAAATGACGTTTGTTTTCTTTCCTCCCATTGGTATGTGTACAGTTGAGTTGGGACTAAAGGATGTTACTTGGCAGGAACCAAGTTAAGGTCATGAGACAAGTGGTGGCCCCCCGAACAAGATTTAGGTGCACCTTGGAGACAAGGGTTGCCCACATTCCCTCCAGGTCTCCTGCCTCCTAGCAGGAAGCATACAGATTGTGAACCACTTCTTTTTGGAGGGTCAAAGGGCCAGTCATTTTCTCACCTTGACATTCTGGCTCCCTACGTGCCCCATGTAACAAAAATGAAAGTCTCCACTTTGCAAAAATTGGAAAACTGCAGTGGCAAAGATCCTACGGATGTAAAAGTGACCTCCAGAGTCACCTAGCCCAAAATGCCTCATTTTGTAGATGAAGAAACTGAGTTGCAGAGAAGCCCAACGTCTCAGAGGTGGCAGTCTCTTGGCTACAAATCAAAGGCCTTTCCATTGGACCAGGAAGATGAGAGTCAACAGCAAAGGCATGTGGGGCTCTAGCCCGAGGCTGTGTCCTTTTGAGCACATCCATCACTAAGCTTTTTTCCTTATTAAGTGGCCCATGCTAGAGCTGGGGCCAAGTCTCACCAAGCTGGCCAAGCAGCAAAGGACGTTGGGTTCTTCACACTGTGTCTGCCTGCAAGGGTCACATAGCTTCAGACGTGGATAAGTCCTTTTAAAAGGGAGGGAGGAATCCTCTCTATGCAGAGGTAGAATGTTGCATACAACGGTGGTCTTGGCTGACGTGTGGCCTGGTTTAGTTGAACTATTCCCCTCCCCTTTCAAAATTCTTTGTGGTAGGGGATGATTCTTTCTGGGAGGGAAACTAGGTGTTGAGGGGGATGGGAAAGAGACATATGGGGAAATGTAGGTGATACAAAAATAAAAGATAACCAATCTTTTTTTTAAAAAAAAAAAGGAAGAAGAAGAAGAAGAGAAACTGTAGCCCTGCATTCACTTGATGGACAACCTGGGAAGCAGAATAAGCCTGTTTCTCACCTCGATGATGAAATTGCCAATCTCATCTGGGTTGGCTGGGCGTGGCCGGTACAGGGGCGGAGGGATGAAGGTGGGCACGACATCATTCCTGAGGATCACTTCTGGTCGGGCATCCAGGCCTCTATGAAGCTGAGTAATATCATAGTCCTTTTGGGAAGGAAAGAGAGCGTATGAATATGGGCATCCACCCTTGAATCCCAGACCTACAAACTCTGCCACCTGCCTGTTTGGGTTACATAGTAAAGCTCAACTAGCGGGTCTGAGATTTCTGAAACTCTGGTCATATCTGTATTATATACATGACAGAGGGAACCTTGGGATGGGCAAGGAGAGACAAGAAAATTGACCTTTGGGGTTGGCAGAGATCATAAGGGAATCAAAGGGAACTACCTTTGGGTTATATGGGGATGATCTCTATGGTGGGGTAGCCAATGAATTCAGGAGCCCCTCCCTGACAAAAAAGACCCCCAGAGATGCTCAAAAGCCATGATGAGGGTCACCGCAGCAGTGAGTAGTTGGGGGGGAGGAAGGGGTGGCTGAGGCAGGGAGGGCCCCTCCCCGAATCCCAACTCTCCAAACATCAGAATCCCCAACCTGGTCCTCTTCACCGCCCCCCTCCTCTCCATAGTAGAATACGTTGTCCCGGGTGTCGTCCTCCGGAAGCAGGAGGGGCTCCTTCAAATTACTCTTCCTTCTCATCAACAACATGAGGGCGAACGACAGGACTGGAAGACAAAGAGAGCACATGACTCCAAATCCCATAAGGATAACAGTAATCGTAATAATATGGTGATGACAATAGCAACTAACATTTACATAGCATTTACATGTGCCAGCCGCTGTACTAATCACTCTACCATTTGGTCTCACATGGTCCTCACAACAAGTTGTTATTATCCCCATTTTACAGATGAGGAAACAGATAAACAGATACATAGGCAGCTGGAAGATCAAGTGACTTGCCCAGGGTCACACAGCCAACACAGGTCTGAGATAAGACTTGAACCCAGGACTCCCAGGCTCTGAAGGGTGCCTCTCATAATTCAATATTTAATCATCACTTAGTATAGAGCCTGGAACATATTGGATGCTTAATAAATGTTTGTGGATTGATTGATTAAAAAAAATAAAGCACAAAGCTCATGCAAAAACTAAGATGATTTAGGTGTAGAATGTTCCTAGACTTTCAGCCACTCCCCCCGAAGACACTGCACATAGTGAGCACTCACTCAGCAAAGCTAAGCCAATTCCCATGACAGGCAGGAAGAAGCTGCCCTTCCAGGCCCCTGCACAGACGGTCACGTGGCCCTCACAGTCACACACTTTTGCCTTGATCACGGTCAGCTGGTCTTTGCCGTGGTTGTCAGATAGAGTGAGATGGAGATCATAATCATCACTCTTGAGGAATTTCTTCAGCGACAAGGCCACAGCATCTCCTGTAGGTGGACATTGTGCTCACTGATTGATGGCCATCCTCCTCACTTGGATGGACAAGAGGAGAAAACTCACAGCCTCAGATATCTACACACAAACGCACAAAGTGTGGGTGACGAGAAGCTGGGAGGCATCCAGGGGAAGGACAACCAGGACGGTGAGGGGTCTCAAGAGCCTGCTACGTGAGGACAGGTTCAAAGAACTGGGGATATTTAGCCTGGAGGGTGGAGGGTGACATTAGGGAGGCAGGATACCTGTCTTCAAGTATGTAAAGAGCTGTTTTGTAGAAGATAAATTACACTTGCTCTGCTTGGGCCCCAGAGGGGAGGACTATGAAAGGTGGGTGGGGAACAGTGAGTGGATTCAAGTTGCAAAATGGTGGATCCTGTCTTGATAGCCCGAAAAACTCCTTCCCAATGAGAAGAGAGCTATCCAAAAAAAAAAATGGAATGGGGCAACCTGGGGAGAAGAGGGCTTCTAATGCCCTGGGAGTTTTCTAGCAAAAGACGGTGGGCCATTTGTCAAGGACCTACAGAGAAGATTTTTGTGTTCAAGTACAGGTTGGCCCAGATGGGCTCTGACGTTCCTTCTAACTCTGAGACATGGGGTAGGGATAAGGAACGTTTCTGAGCATTTCCTATTCACAAAGCACCTTCCATGCACTCCCTCACCTCCTACTCATAAGACCCCTGTGAAGCAGGTAATTCGAGTATCATTACTCCCATTTTAAAGATGCAGAGACTCCAGGCAAGTGACAAACTCGAGGTTTTAGAGGTAGAAAGTGGCTCTTCTGGGAGGAAAATGCATCATGATGCTCTGCTTGGGGGCCTAGGGAGCTCAGTACAAGTGATGGACGTGACCTCCCTACAAATATCAGTGCCAACATTTTCTAGGTCAGTCAGGGTCATTACGTTACCTCTCTCATTCATTTCTGCAGTCCAGTAAATATCAGAATCATGAGTGAGCTGGGCCCGGAAGGGGGTGGTATGGGGGGGCAGGTCCTTATCCGTGATGTTGAGCACCTGGGGCACAGTATTTTGGTTGCAGACGGTAATTTGGCGAGGCTCCGGGATGGGACCGTGGTCATTCACATCCAGGACGGTCAGCAAGAGGGTGCCAGTGCCGGTGGCGGAAGGATTTCCTGGTTACAATTACCCACACACATACACATGAGTGACGTTTAATATTCTATGCCTGGGAGCCAATTCACCTTCCCACTTGGTTCAATAGTGGGTTGAATTTCTGGGTTTAGGTTCTGGTATCCAGAAGAAGGTCTAGGCTAGAGGAACGTCTCTCCCCATCCCTCCCCACCAACTTGCATTGGCATCTCTCAGTTCCTCAAATACCCTCCTTATCATTACTCCAGCACTTATAAGATGAGGAGATAACCCTACCCAGGATGCCGGGATGATAAGTGAGGAGAACTCCATGCTTATGTTAGCATAACCAACTGCCACACCTCCATACCCCCATACAACCTCGGAAACCCCCAATAATCCTTTACTACAGTCATTTATGAACAGACATTGAAATGATCATTGAGAATTGTTTACTGAATGAGAATCAGCATTTTCTTACCACATGCCTATTTCAGAGAAACAAGGAAAGGGAGAGAGAATTCTGTTTATATGGCTGGGAATTCTTACCATTATCAGTGGCCAAGACTATGACCATATAGGTATTATTGGTGACAAACTGCTCGTTTTCCCTGTCTAGGAGGCCCTTGGAGGTGATATCTCCACTCTCTGGATGAATCATTAGCCACTCTGCAGGGTCACTCATAATTTGATAGCTGGAAAATAAAAGCATAACGGTAGGTCAGAGTATATTCCTGGAGGGCAGCTCAGCCTACATGGCTGTTTGAGAGTGAAAACGGGGGAAGGAACCTTAGCCAGGTCTAGAAACTCCAATGGAAAGAGACCAAAAGCCTCAATCTTGTCAAATGTCATGACCCCCCCCCCAAGCTCTACCCTACCTAACCCCAAGGGTGGTGGTGGGGGACAGAAAAAAGCAAAATTATTTCAGGGATTTGATTCAGCTCAATTCTATTCCATTCAACAAGCATTAGTATGTCAGGTCAGCAAGCATTTGCTAAGCACCAGGGCTAGGCACTGTGTTAAGCTCTAGTGTTATAAAGGAAGGCAAAAATAGCCCCTGCCCTTAAGGAGCTTAAAATCTAATGGGCATTATGCTCTAATTAACCATTTACTATGTGCCAAACAGTGAACTGGGGTTAAAAAACTAAAAATGTCCAACAGTGAAAGCCCTCAGTGAGGGCTGGGGGGAAGAGAACAAACATGTACAAATATCAGCAAATACAAAGTTCCATAAGTGGGCAGACACTTAGCCTCAGGGTCAGGAAGACCAGGGTTCAAATCCTATCTTTGACACATACTGGCTGTGTGATCCTGGGCCCAACACTTAACTTCTTTTTTTTTTAATTTTTTCAAATTATTTTTGGGCAATTGGGGTTAAGTGACTTGCCCAGGGTCACACAGCTAGTAAGTGTCAAGTGTTTGGTATGAGGCTGGATTTGAACTCAGGTCCTCCTGACTTCAGGGCCGGTGCTCTATCCCCTGCACCACCTAGCTGCCCATCACTTAACTTCTGAGTGTCCTCAGGCCACTCTCAAGATTATAAATTGGTGATCTGAATGCACTGGCAGGAGTTTCGTGCACCAATTACACCACAGAGGAGGAAAAAAAGAAAGTGGAGATGGGAAATCAGACAAGGCCCCATATAGGATCTGAGCCTTACATGGACCTAAGGATTCCAGGAAGTAGAGGTGACAAAGAGTTCTGGATGTGGGGACAGTGTATGCAAAGGGATACAGAATGTCACGAATGAATAAATGAATGAAAAGGCATTTATTAGGTGCCTTGTTGTACAGGGAACAGCAAGCAAACCAGTCTGGCTAGAACATAATGTGTGAAAGGGAAAGTGATGGGAAAGAAGCACGGAAACATAGGCTGGGGCCAGGGCATGAAGGACTTCCAACAGGGATGCTCAAAACATTCCATTCCCTTCCTCAGCAGGAGCCGGGAACACAAGGAATGGGGCTGGGTGCAAAAGGGTACTTCTCAGACCGGGTAGAAGCTGCCAGCATCTGGCTCTGGGCCAAGGCTAATTCTGGGGTACCTGAGCTTCTGATTTTGCTGTCTGTCAGGGTCCTGGGCAGCGTAGGTGCAGATCTTCTCCCCCATACGCACACCCTCGTGGACTTCCACCACTTTAGTGGGTGGGAGGAAGGCGGGTGCTTCATTCACATCCACCACGTGCACCGTGATGGTGGCCGTGGATGTGGGCAGCTTCACCACGAAAGGAACCTCATTGGACACCACGACACGAAGAGTGAACTGGTTCTTGGTCTCGAAGTCCAAGCCCTGAGGGGAGAAGCCAAAGGTTCTCATCCTGAGGAAGGTAACCCTCTGCTATTTCTTGCTTCTGCCAGGACTTTGTCAAGGGGAGCAAGGTCATGGTCAAGTACACCCTCACCATTGCTCTAGGCTTGTGGGGGGTGGGGGGAGCAATTGCATATATGAGACCACTGGACCCTGGAGGCCACTGCTGATTCTCTCCCTTTGCTGCCCAAAGCACCTATGATTCTCCCTAGGGGTAACACATGTGAGGTACTCACAGACTAGACAGAGAGCTATTAGTCCAGACGATTTTTTTTTGATTCAACATACATTTATTAAGTACCCATTATATGCTGGGTACAGATTCCTAGCACTAGGTATCCAAGAGAAAAATGAAAGGAACCTTACTTTGAAGGAACTTATGAGCTTTTTTTTTAAATTTTATTTTTATATCACTTTTCTTTTCTAATATATCAGTCAAGAGATTTTTCTTTAGAATAGATTTTTATTGATGTCTTTTGTTTTTACCTCTCCTACATTTCCCTTATAATTCTTTCTCATTCTCTCAGAGAGTCATTCCTCATAATATATCTTTTTTTTTTCCTTTTTTTGGGTGAGGCAGTTGGGGTTAAGTAGCTTGCCCAGGTTAAGTAGTAAGTGACAACTATCTGGGGCTGGATTTGAACTCAGTCCTGACTCCAAGGGCAGATCTCTATCCACTATGCCACCTAGCTGCCCCTAATAGACCTTTTACCATATATGTATGTGTATACACACACACACTAAAAGTGGAAGAGAAAAAAAAAATGCAGCAGAACCAACCAGTGCAGAAAAAATCTTATATTATTTGCAACATTCTATACTCATAAGCCCTCACCTCTGAAAAGGAGGGGAAAAGAAAGGTAGTGTCTTTATATCTAGTCCAGAGATGTTTTTAAAATAATTAGTTAATTTATTTTTAGTTATCAACATTCACTTCCATAAGATTTTGAGTTTAAATTTTCTCCCTCTCCCACCTCTTCCCCACAGCAGGCAGCATACAATCTGATAAAGGCTCTACATATACATTCATGTTAAGCCCATCAGTCATGATATAAAGAACAATTAGAACTAACAGGATGAACCACAAGAATGAAGCAATAAAATATAACAAAGGAAAAGGAGAGCAAAAAGTATGCTTCCATCTGCATTCAGACTCCATAGTTCTTTCTCTGAGTTATCCAGAGATTTTTTTGTAAAGTGCCAGAAAAATATCTAAAAATCACACTCCTTGGTGAACAGTATGAGGACAGGTTCTCCTGGCTCTGTGAGGGGGAAAAGGACTTCTACCCTTGGCTGCTCCACACTAGGCACGCTTACCTTCTTGGTTGTTAAGATGCCTTGGTTGTTCTCTGGATCTGTAGTTATGGTGAAGTAGCCCCCCTCGTCTCCTTGGGTGATCTGGTAAACTGCTTTCCATGCTGGTGTGTTGGGAGCATCCAGGTCTGTCACATTCAATCTTTGAACTTCAACCCCATCCTTGTTCTCAGGCACCTCAGCTATGTACTGCCAAAAGCAAGGAGTTTCAATTAGTTTTAGACCCAGACTGGCCACCTACCTTGAGGAGCCAAGTGTGACCTCTACCCCCCCAACTCCCCATTCCCCAAAGAAGCCACTTCTCTTGTCCTGATCCCAATCTCTTCAGCCTTGTACCTCTGCCACATCAGGAAGGAGCTACAAATGACCTGAATTCCTGAGGGGATATAGACACCCATATGGTAGGAGGGTCATTGGTCCAGATTACCAAGAGCCTCCTGGGATATAGATATTCATATGGTAGGAAGATCTTTGGTTCAGATCACCAAGAGCTTCCTGGGATACAGATACCCATATGGTAGGAAGGTCATTGGTCCAGGACACCAAGAGCCTCTTGGGATATAGACACCCATATGGTAGGAGGGTCATTGGTTCAGATCACCAAGAGCCTCCTGGGATATAGATACCCATATGGTAGGAGGATCATTGGTTCAGAATGCCAACAGCCTTCTGTGCCTTCTCTTGGGAGCTTGAGGCCTGCTCTCTGGTCAGCTGTGGCCTCTCCTACCCACCCCAGCTAAGGCCCAAAGTACAAGACAAAAGGGTGGTGGGGGCAGAGTTGAGAATGAAGGGCTGGTATGATAGTGTCCCCCTGGCATCAGGATCATAGGCATAGAAATGGAAGGAACCTTAGAAGCCATTAAGACCAAACCCTTTATTTTACAGAAGAAATTGAGGCAGAGGTTAGGTGACTTGCCCAGGGTCACATATACCTGAGGTAGGATTTTGAACAGAGGTCTTCCTAACTGTAAGCCCATCCACTCGATCCATGACCACATGCCACCTTGTGGTCCAAGAGGAATCCAGTGAAGGAGTCAGGAGCTCCAAGGACCGTGTTTCAGACCGTGTTTCAGAATAAGTCATAGGAAGGTCATAGGTGTCACTTCTAGGATTGATATTAGTGGTCATTAAGTCTGAGTCCTTCCTTTTACAAACAAGGAAAATGAAGCTCTAAGAGGGGGGACAATGTCCAATGTCACAGTGGTCATAAATAGCAGACCTAGGGGTGCAAACTCAGGCCCTAAGGCTCCCAATGAAGGGCTCCCTTCAGGAGACTAGACTGCATTGCCTAATATATTGACGTAGTGATTCCAGAACTGTGTGCTAGAAGGCGGCTGGTTCTGAAAATTTCAATCCTCCACGTCCTGATGAGGAAGAAGGATGCTACCTTTTGGGGGTCGAACACAGGCGCATTATCATTGGCGTCTGAAATCTCCACCACGGCCGATGCTGTAGTAGCGAGGCCTTCTCCTTCCATGTCTGCAACCTGGATGGTCAGTGTATACTCAGCCACCCTCTGTCGGGGGAGAAAAGAGAAGAGTAAAGGGCCCAATTCCAGCTGTGGTGGAGGAAGCTCTTACAGGGCTTAGACTGAGATCTGGGAAGAGCCTTACGGAACACCAAGCCCAACCCCCCAGTCAACACATTTGGAAACTGAGACCCACAGAGGTGAAGGGATTTGCCCTTCCTCTTATTGATGCCCATGTGCTCTCCTGTCCAGTGACATTTACCTCTTTGCTGTTCTTTAAATAAGACACTCCATCTTCTGACTACTACGACTGTTTTCTCTGACTGTGCCCTATACTTGGTACTGTCTCCCACCCACCCCATCTCTGCCCTACTGGCTCCCCTGACTTCCTTCAAGCTCAGACATAATCCCACCATCTACAAGAAGCCTTTCTGAACCCCCTTAACGCTAGTGCCTTCCCTCTCTTGATTATATCGCCCATTTACTTTGTATCTATCACATTTGTACAAAGTTGTTTGCACATCGTCTCCCACGTTAGATACGGAGCTCCTTGAGGGCAGGAACTGTCTTTTGCCTTTCTTTGTATCTCCGACACTTAGCACGCTGCCTGGTACACAGTAGATGCTCAATAAAGACTCGTTGACCTGACTTGCCTTGCCTGAGGTCACATGGCAGATCCAGGATTCAAACCCAGGTCCTGATCCCAAATCCTATTCCCTTTCCACTGTGCTAGGCTCCCTCTCAGCCCTAGACTGTACCACCATGACTTGTCTGGTATCACCCCACCATCCCGCTAGGAAACTTGGATTTGGTTAAGTGTAGGAAAAAATACAAGTACCACCAAGGGCTCACCCTCTCACTTCTCTCTTTATGTCCTCCCCTGGGCTGGGCCAAACCCAGAACAGGGATACAAACTTACTACCTTCCCCATCACCCTCCTTTCCCAAATCCTAGTTCCTTGTGGTCATAGCCTTCATACCCTACCAAGAGAGCTGGTCTCATGAATTTTCCTCTCCTCCGAATAAGGGCTGACCTCGGTATAGAAACAGTTCATCCTGGACCTGCCCTGAAGACAGATTGACCATTGGTTTCTGGTCCAAGACTAAACTACAGTCTTGGGAGACAGAAGGGCAATAGTATTCTCAGAGTAATTTGTTATCCCTCCCACATTGCTGGGGGTTAGGGGTGCAGCACCCCTGTGATATGGAAAATCTGCATAAAACTTTTTTGGCCCTCCCTTTGTACCAAAAAAGAAGTCTGAATTTTTTCTTTCATGGGATGTTGATATGCTACAACACTATACACTATTATACAACAATACTATTTTACGCATTTCTGAGTTTCTAAATCTTTTCTGTGTTGTCTGCAGCTTCTAGAAAACTCCCATTTAATTTCTTATGCTGATCTGCGATACATTGAAACACCATCGTTATGTGGAAGGGATAACTATACATCTAGTCAATCATTTGGGACAAACCTGTGAATTGAGGTGTGATATGGGGGTGCGGGATTAGAAAGCCTAAGGAGAAAATACCATCCCCATTCATTTCACAGCGTCTTCTTCCAAAGTTCTGGACGGTTCATTTATTTATTTATTTGCTTAGGCAGTTGGGGTTAAGTGACTTGCCCAAGGTCACACAGCTAGTAAGTGTCAAGTGTTTGGTCTGAGGCCGGATTTGAACTCAGGTCTTCCTGACTTCAGGGATAGTACTCTATCCGCTGCGCCACCTAGCTGTCCCTGGAGGGCTCATTTAGCAACCCACTAATTAGGCCAGCAGGAGGCTATGTTAAGCAACCTCCATTTTCCCTAGAACGTTTATATCCTATCAACTGAGAGCCTAGAGAATTTGGGAAACACTAGGTAATGGTACAAACACCCTCATTCTCCAGCAGGGAAGTCAATGCATTTCTAGGGCGCTGAGCCGAGTTTCTTCAGGAAAAAGATTGATGAGTTTAAGGGTCCAGAGCCACCATGGCTGACTGACCTCTCTGTCCAAGCCACTGGCAATCACACTAATGGCCCCAGTCTCTCGATGGATGGTGAACATGTGGTCATGAGGCTCCTTGGGATTCTGGTCCAGGATGAAGTAAGCGACTGCTCCATTGTGAGTGTTGGGATCGTCTGCATCTGTGGCTGATACCTGCATCACAGAGGTACCTGGAGGACAAAGAGAAGCTGTTCTGATGCTGCCTTTGCTCAGGGAGACTTCATTTCCTAAGCTAGTAAATTATTGAACTGGGGGTGGGAACAAAGATGGAGGAGAGAATAGACTACTATGGACAGATTTCCATCCCCTGGATCCTTCCACCTACTCCCGACTCCCTATTGCTTTGTTTTTCCTTCTTTTTTTTTTAATATTAAACATTTAATTTATTTTTAGTTTTCAACATTCATTGCCACAAGATTTTGAATTCCAAATTTTCTCCCTATCTCACCCCTTCCCCTACCCCAAGACAGTGTGTATTCTGAATACCCCACCCCTCCCCTTCTATTTTCCTGTAGGGCAGGATATATTTCTATACCCCATTGCCCGTATATCTTATTTCCCAGTTGCATGTGAAAACAATTTTTAACATTTGTTTTTAAAACTTTGAGTTCCAAATTCTCTCCCTTCCTCCCTCCCCACCCACCTTCATTGAGAAGGCAAGCAACTTGATACAGGTTATACATGTGTAGTCATGCAAAACACTTCCATAGTAGTCATGTTGTGAAAAACTAACTATTATTTCCTTTCAGCCTATCCCCCCCCCCCCCCCATTTATTCTATTCTCTCTTTTAACCCTGTCCCTTCTCAGAAGTGTTTGCTTCTGATTACCACCTGCCCCGGCTCCCTATCTCCAGGCAGGGAATACAATTCCAATCAGTGGCACTAACTTGTTAGATCAAGGGTATGTTTCTGGTTCTCTCCCTTTCTCCCTCTTACCGGGCATGGCTCCTTCCGTGACGCTTCCCCTAAAGATCTCCTGGGTGAACTGAGGCTTGTTGTCATTCTGGTCAATCACAACAATGGAGATGTTCATGGGCTCTTCCACAGAGGCGCCATTCTCAGATACTGCATGTCCATACAGCTGTGGGGAAAGAAGATACAACGTCACTTCCTCTTCTGGAAAATAACGGTGCTAGATTATATGGTCACTAAGGGCCCTTCCAGCTCTCCCATTCTCGAAGTTAGCGGTCTTCAAAGTGTGGTCTGGGAATAGGAGCTCCTGAGAACCTTTGAGGGGAGGGTCTGTAAGGTCAAAACTATTTTCATAATACTACTAAGACTTTTAATTTCTAATATAGTCAACATTTACAGATAAAACCCACAAAAATGAAAGCTCTTTGTGGGAGGGGAGTTCTCCATAATTTTTAAGAGTGTAAAAGGGGTACATTCTAACACTAAAAAGTTGGAGAACTGCTGCTGTAATCCTAAGACTGAAATTGTAGTAAGTTTATTACAACGAGTATTTGTTGATCATCTGCTCTATCCTACAGATACAAGAAAATAGTCTTTGCTCTCAAGGATTTTACATTTTTTTCAGGGGGTGGGAAGTGTACAACACATAAAAAATTTAAAAATATGTAAATGCAAAGTGATTACTGGTAGGGACCAGGAAGATTGCTAATAATTGAGAAGGCCTCACGTAGAAGGTGCACGTGAACTGAGATCTGAAAGAAACTAGGGGTCTGGAAGGAGACATGAGGAACGAAAGTATTGCATGCATGGAGAACAGCATAAGCAAAGACATAGGGTTAAGAGATGAAATGCCGTGTACTGGCAGCAGGCCAGGTAGGGAAGTTTAGTTGGAAATCGGCTCTCAGGTCCAGGACACAGATTCTAAGCAGCCCTCATTCAGGATGCTCTTCATTTCCATTTCTCTAGGTGGGGCATTTTCTTTTTCTTTCTTTTTTTTTTTTTTTTAAGGTGGGGCATTTTTGAGATCATCCAGGTAACCTACCTCATACTTGGCAATTTTCTCCCGGTCCAGTGGCTGGTTCACCAGCAACCATCCTGTCTCCTTCTCAATGGTGAAGACCCCTTCAGGAGGGCTATCGGCCCCTGGTCCTGTGATGCTGTAGAAGATCTTGGTAGCTTTGTCCTTGTTGGATTTGAGCTGGAGGCAAAAGAGAAGTTGGGGGGGGCAGAAGAGTCACAACTCCCATTGACACGGCACTGAGAGGTTTACCAAGTGAGTGTTATTGTGCCCATTTTAAAGATGAGAAAATGGAGGCTAAGAAAGCCATTGGCAGCTTAATGGCAGTCATATATCTAGTAAGTGTCAAAGCCAGGATAGAAACTAAACAGAAACATCTCAGAAGTGACCCCAGGGGCTGTAGCCCAAGCACCAGAAATCATGCACCTGCAAAATGATGGTTTGGGAGTCACTGAATTAGGAATAAAAATATCTTGGGTTCTAAAGCTAGTTCTCCCACTTGCTGACTGCATCACTTAACTACACACACTTGAGTTTCTCCATTTATAAAACATGAGCAGCAATAATAATATGCAAATACTAGAAGGTTGGGTGACTTCCGTCAGCGAAGAAAATTCCTTGTATGGGAATTCCCTCCACTAAGGAAGACCACAACTTGTGTTTTATTTTGTTTTTCAGTCAGGGCTCTTCCTCCCTTTGCCCTCCAAAATCCCTTTAACTTACATATAGGCTATTCCCCACCTATATACCCCACCTCATCCCCAGCTTAGCATGTAAACTCCTTGGGGGTCTGAGACTATTATCTTTTTAAAACGATCTTTGTATTTTTAGTTCCTGGGCATGTAGTAAGTGCTTAGAAAATGCCTGTTGTATATAGCCTATATCAAATTGCATGCTGTCGTGGGGAAGGGGGAGGGGGGAAATTTAGAACTCAAAATCTTATAAAAGTGAATTTTGAAAACTAAAAACAAATAAATAAATGGGAGGGGGGGAGAAGCCTGTTGAATTGAATCAAGTCTAGCCCAATACAAGCATCAGTAAAGAATGAGTTTGGGATATAAAAAATTATGAATTTCAGTTGGTTCCTGAGTTATTCGATAAGAATTAATGATGATATGCTGGGAATTAGGGGGCCTGGATGCTAGATTACTTTTCTTTTCTTTTTTTAGCGACATCACTTTTTTAAAAATTTCTAATTTTTTCTAATTAATTTTAATTTCTAACGCTCTGGGTCTGAAGTCAGGAAGACCCAAGTTCAGATCCAGCTTCAGACTCTTATAAGCTGTGTGACCTTGGGCAAGTCACTTCACCTCTGTTTGCCTTGGTTTTCTCAACTGTAAAATGGGAATAATAATAGCGCTTACCTCCCAGGGTTGTTGTGGGGATCAAATATGATAATATTTGTAAAGCCCTCAGCACAGTGCCTGGCACATAGCAGACACCATATAAATGTTAGCTACTATTATTATTAGCATTTACCATCTCTTCCTCCCCCTTCCATTCCATTTGAACAATAAAGAAAACCTTCATAACAAACATGCACAGTCCAGGAAAATAAATTCCCACATTGACCATATCCAAAAACGTATATCTGTTTCCACATCTGAAGCCCAACCCCTCTCTCTGTTGGGTAGCATGCTTGATCACCAGCCTTTGGACCCATAATTTATCTCTACACGGACCAGAGTTCTAAAATCTTTGGGTTTTTTCTTTAAAATATTGCCATTTCATAAATTGTTTCTTGGGTTCTACTTTCTCCCCTGTATCAGCAGATATAAGTCTTAGCAGGATTCTTTGATGTCACCTCTTTTGTAATTTCTTAATAATGCAATAATATTCTATTACATTGAGATAGCATAACATGTTCAGCTATTTCCCAATTCATGGGCACCCCCTTAGTTTCCAGTCATTTGCTAATACTAAAAGAGTGACTATATGCACTTTGAATTCTTTAGGGTACAGGTCTCGTAGTGATGTTGCTGAGTCAAAGGGCACGTATGCCCAGTATCCTTTTAGTCATAGTTCTGAGTAAATATGATTCGAAGGAAGTTTAAGTTGTCAAGTTTCATATGCCAGAAACATCCTTTTGGAAGACTGAATATAGCTTTATGATTTGAGGGGGCTTTCCAGAACAGCTGAATCAATTTACATCACTACCAGCAGGGCATTAAGCATGCCTATTTTCTTACAGTACCTTCAATATTTTGTTGTTTTCCTTTTTGGTCATTTTTGCCAGTCTGATGGATGTGAGATGGAACCTTACAGTTGAATTAATTTGTATTTTCTAAGTATTAGTAGTTTGGAACATTTTCATTTTTTTGTTAATAAGTTGGAGTTCTTTTTTTGAAAATCGCCTGTTCATATTTTTTTACCATATATCTTTCTATTGAGAAATAGCTCTTATTCTTGTAAATTTGAATCAGTTCCTTGTTTATCTTGGCTATGAGACTTTTATCAGAGAAAGTTGCTGCAAAGATTTTCCCTGGTTACCAGTTTCCTTTCCAATATTAACTGCGTTAGTTTTAATTAGGTAGAACCTTTCTAATTTTATGTAATCAAAATTGTCCATTTTGTCTTCTGTGATCATTTCTGTCCTTTGTTGGGTCATTAATTCTTCCCTGTCCAAAGATTTAAAAGGTAATTTCTTCCTTGCTTTTCTAATTTACTTATGATGTACCTTTTTACATCTAAATCTTGCATTCATGTGGAGTTTATTTTGAAGTGAGATGTTGGTCTGTATCTGAATTCTGCCAGATAGTTTTCCAGTTTTTTCGCAGCAGTTTTTGTGAGATAGTGAGTTTTTACCCCAGTAGCTGGGGTCTTTGCACTAATCTAACTCCAGGCTACTAAGTTCATTATTTTCTGTATGTTGCACACCCAATCTGTCCCATCCCATCCTCTTGTACTCTCTCCTCTTTTTGCTCTCCACCCTCTTCTTTACAAATAATGTGGTAAAGAGAGGGAGTTTGCCCAACACTCATGATCTATGAATGAAATGGAAATGTTTCCTTTTTCATTGGCAGCTCTTCTCTTCCCCTTGCCCTGCCCCTCATCCTAAGACCTTACTCTTTCTTCATTTCCTCTTGACACATCCCTTCACATTCCTATTTCCAACATTGGAGTTTATTTTGCTTATGACTATTCCCTTAGCCATTCCTGCCCATCCCCTCTAGCTGCCTTCCTTGCCCGGACACCTACTTTTCTTTTGTGTGTAATGTATTTCAATACTGAAGTCTCTTTGTGTTTGTTACATACATACACATGTACATACGTAAGTATAAATGTAATTGGGTTCCATCTTCCTTTACCGAGTTCAGATGGAAGTGAGGTTCCTGAGATTCCCATTCTTTCCATCCTTTCCTCCATGTTTAAATATCCTTCATTTTATGCACCTCTATTAAGTGATAGTGATTTTTCTCTCCTTCCTCTTTCTTTCTTCCTCAGTATAGTCCACAATTCCTCTCATTTTTATCTTCTTCTGAGACCATTAAAATAAAACAAAACTATCCCTAGAGGATACTTCCAAGTCACATGTCCAACAAGATAGAGGACCGGACATTTTTTCCAAACCTCACAAACCTCACAACAAAGAGGGAACTATGCACAAGAGACAAAGGAATTTCAGAAATCTCCACAATTTAGGATACTCAGCACCAAAATAAGGTGAAAACCCAATGAATTTAACAACAGTAAAGGCCAATAATCATAATCCCTGACTCAGCAGCCCAGATGCTGGGATGCATAAGTTGACCCAGAGGCAACAGAACTCAACTCTATATCTTTCCCTCCAGTGTCTTAAAAATCCAAAGGGAAAAAGCTTGCTCAAGATGTGACAACAGCGTATCAGTGACGTGTGCCACAACAGAACTCAGCCAGAGAACTGAAGAACAAAGAAAATTTAGGGGGAGGGGACAGAACCTCATTAAGCCTGAAGAAAAGAGCCCAACGTCTAGCTGGGGACGATTCTGTACCTCCAGAAGGTACTTGAGGCAGAGACCAATGCTAGTAAACTGTGAATTGCCAAGTATAGGAAGAGGGTGAGACAGCTTTGAGATCCAGCCCCCAGGGAAACTGCCCTCAAATGAGAAGGAGTTGAAAGTGAGCAATAGGGAAAAACAAGGGGGAAAAGGCTGAAATTACCAAAGATCTCAAGAGGAAGAAAATTCAGTTAAAGGCTTGAGCATAAGCAGATAAACCAACAGGGAAGATAGTAAGAATAGAAGGAAACATGGCTTCCAGATCAGGGAAAAGTTCAGACATTTATGAATATTTCAAGACCAACACCCAATGAAGCAGAGGGCTCTATGGATTCCCATGAAAGTTTGAAACCATAAGCAGGATGCTCCTGGATGGTTTAAAAAATAAATAAGAATTGTGACAACAGAATTTATGCCTGCACAGCAGAAATAGTCAGCTGAATAGGAAAACTTGAATTCATGGTGGCAAGTTTCACCAAAGAAACAAAAGAGAAAATAACTGATTGGAAATGCAAATATATAGAAGTGAAGGACAATCTAGAAGAAGAAAAGAAAAAAGTAATAACATTAAAAGAAACCATGATCTCCATACAACAAAATGTTGAACTTGAAGACAGGATGTCTAAAGAAAACTTAAGAAAAATGACCCCTCGGCCTTCTGTCTGTCATACTTGTCTTTCTTTATGACTCTCAAAGATACTGGGTTTTAGGAAGAGAGATTTCTTATTCCCCTATTAGCATGTAATCAATTCATCCCCACATAGTACCTTACAATTGAACGTAAGTATATATTGTTCTACGTCTTTCTTGGCTCCTGTGTTTCCATTTGGAAACCTTTAATTTCGTTAAAGATCCATTTTTCCCTATAGGATTATATTTAGGTCTGCCATATCATTTATTCTTGATTACAAGACTTTATATCATTCTCCTTTTGGAATATATTTCAAGTTCTATTCTCCTTTATTGTGGCAGTTCTCAAATCTTGTATGATCCTAACTGTGGCTCCTTGGTACTTAAATGCTTTATTTTTGACTTCTTGTTGCATTTTTCCTTTGCCCAGGAAGCTGGGAATTTTGGCTATGATATTCATTTTGAGTTGTCATTTTGAAGTTTCTTTTAGGAGGTAACTTTTTTTTTTTTGTAGTTTTACTTTGCCCACTCATTTTAAGAGTGCAGGGAAGTTTTCATTTGTAGTTTCTTGAAATACGGCATCCAAGCTTTTTTTTTTTGGTCATGATTTTCAGATAATTCTTACATTATCTTTCCTCGATCCATTTTCTAAGTTGTTTTTGATATTATCTTTCTTACATTTTTTTCTATCTCTTCTCCCCCATTTTTTAATTTTGTTTTTAAATTTCTCATCTCATTGAGTTGTTTTTTATCTGGTTCACTTTAATTTTCAGGGCACTCAGGTGAATAAGGTTTCCCACCATCTGATCTAGGGTATCATTCTTTTCTTGCTAATCTGTTTTGTATCTCATTTCATTTCTTCCAGGTACTCTTGTAATCCTGTGGCTGGGCAATTTTTCTCTGAAGCTCTACTTGTACTTGTAGGACTGCTCCTGCAAGGTTTTCCCTTTGGTCTCTCTCAGTAGAGGGCATTTCATCATTGTGCTTGGTGTTTCCTTTGGTCTTCTCATCTCAGCAGTCTCAGAGCATAGGCCAAGCTCACAAGAGCATGGGCCACGCTCCACTTCTGTAGGCCTGAATAGCATGAGTGGGCCCTGCTTGATGCTGAGTTTTATGGTTTTACTTTGTTTATTTTTTATTTTTATTTTATTTTATTTTGGGGGGCAATTGGGGTTAAGTGACTTGCCCAGGGTCACACAGCTAGTAAGTGTTGGTCTGAGGCCAGATGTGAACTCAGGTCCTCCTGACTTCAGGGCTGGTGCTCTATCCACAGCACCACCTAGCTGCCCCATGGTTTTACTCTTTCAGGAACTGTTTGGGCCTGTTCCTGTTGAGGTTCAGGCCCAGGCTGTCTGATGCTAGATTAGGCTGGAGCTGCCCGAATGACGCTCACGGTCTTTATTCTGCTGTAGTTCAGGGCTCCAGGTGGCCGGGCCATTGAAGCCTTTATCTTCTGCTGCTACAAGGACTCCCAGTCCACTCCCAAACAGGCAGTCCCTCTTTAGCTCTGCCTCTTCACTACCTCTGCCTTTCTCTCCCTACTGACCTCTACAAGCCTCTGGGGCTGCTCTCTTAGTGAGCTCTTGCTAGGGCTCACCCTATACTGGCCTCTCCCTGGGTCTCCCTTTTGCCACGGGGCACTAGGGATACGTTCCCCAAGTCAGGCTCTGCCTGCGGTCTTTGCACCAGCCATTGGGCTCTCTTCCTAGGGCCTTTGTGCTCACTGCTAGGCTCTAGGACCACTCTCTTGCTGGGGTCTGCTTGAAGTCCGTCTCTAATTGACATAAAACACCTTCCGGCTTTTGCAGGGTCTCTAGCCATTATTTCATGCAGATCTGGACTGAATGGAAGATCCTACACTTGATTCTCTTATCTCTATTTTAACTGTTTTAAAGTTTTTCTGGAATGTTTGGGGGGTAGCTGGGCTCTTCTAGGCCCTAATACTCCACCATCTTCCCACAAGCCCCCTCAGAAGGTAAATCCTAGAGACTTGCTAACATGCACACACAAGTGCAGGGCATATGGCTAGAAAGGTCAAAGGCAGGTCATCTTGACTTCAAGCCTAGCCCTCTATCCACTAGCCATGGCTGCTTTAATAATAGTAATAACATCATCAATTATTGTCATCATTATTACTCACTGGACTTCCCATTTCACTGATATATGCAACTCCTCATAAGTAAACTCCCTTTGTGAAAGGAGATTGACAACTATGATATAATAATTAATGGCAATAATTTGTACAGTATCAATAAAAGAGAGAGCAGGCCCCATCAGCCTCAGGCAGCCATAGAAAGCTACACACCTCCTTAGCAAAAAGGAGAAAGATGAGAGATGGATAGGCTTTCTTGGAGCACATGATAAACTGGTCAACACCCCATAGAAATACTTTTTGGAACAAAGAGATCGCTTTTCTGAGCCACTACCAAGGCTGAAAACAGGCATATACCATTAGATGTGTCTGATGGGTAATGTGTAACCCAAAATGGGATGCCTCTGGAAGGAACCTATGAATGGAATCATGGGTGAGATGAAGTCAGATTAAGAATGGCCACTCAGGGCCCAGTCATTGCCACCAAAAACTGCAGAAAGATTATCCTTACGAAGCCCTGACTTAGTAATAAAAGTCAAATATGCAAAGAAATGTTGTAATACAACACTATAGAAGGTAAAAATTCAGCACCTGCTGAATACCCAGCACGATGTGACCTGGTGGCTTAAATGATCCATCAGAAACTCTCCATCCTTCATGGATTGATCCTTACTACAAACATAGATCTCAAAACATCCTGGAGAACTCAACCAGTAAGCCTTATTACAACCAGATCAAATTGCTGCTCCAAATCACCTGCACATAACACTGAGCCCTAAGAATGTTTTTTAGCAGATGTTACATCAAATCCTCATAATCTCCATGCTACAAGGAACAAAAAGCTTTCCAAATAGAGACTTAACAGAGGATGGGGGAATTGGGATGAGGTGCAGGGAGGGGGTCAGAGTCCCAGCCACCTAGAGCATCTGAAGAGAAGGTGGATCCATACCTGATTCAGCTTCTGGGGAAAAGGACCCTTCCCATTTTCAGAAACAGAGATGGGAGGTACGACCCATTCCCTCTTCCGTCTCCGAAGACTGCGTTTGGATGAGGAAGACTTCAGTGCCTGCCTTTCCTAAGAGAAGAGGCAAAGATTCTTTACTACAGGCATAAAAATAGCTGGTGTACGTACACACGTATGTGTACACACACACACACACACACACACACACACACACACACACACCCCTTTCCTTTCCCCGATGGGAATAGTACAATAGGAAGGAGAAAGGAAATAAATAGGTAAGCTTTAGTTATGTTTCCACATGGGATCTGGAACAAAGACAGGGCTGGGGGCAAGTTAGTTTCCCTAGTATTCTCCCCCCCCAGTACTCCCCAGAAAATGAGATGCTCAGGCCTTTCTCTAAGAGCTTCAAGGCTTTTTCTGAAGGGTATAAGTCATTCCATTTATTGTCAACAGCTCCAAGAGGTAGGTAAAGAGGGGCCAGAAATTTTATTTTCATTTTACAAACAGGTTATCTGTGTTCTAAGATCCCTCCTAGTCCTGACTTTCTATATTCTAAGGGCCCTTCCAGCCCTGACATCCCATGTTCTGTGGCTCCTCCCGGCTCTGACATTCTATGTTCTAAGGTCCCCATCTCCTTTCCCCTGATTCCCCCTCCTCCTTGCCCAGCTCTGACATTCTCTGTCCTAAGGGCACTCCCAAAGCTGACAGGGACCTAGAAAATCCATAGTTACTTACATAATAAACTTTTGTAGTCATTTAACCCCTATTTACCTCAGTTTCTTCATCTGCAAAATGGGAATAATAATAGTACTTACCTTCCAGAGTTGTAAGGATCAAATGAGATAATAACTGTAAAGTGCTTTTAGCACAGTGCCTGGCACATAGCAGATGCTACATAAATGCCAACTTACTAGGTAGCTAGCTAGGTAGTACTGGTAGTGGTAGTAGTAGCAGTATGAGGGAGAGTGAGCTTGGAAGCTGTAAGAGTGCTTTGAGGGCAGGGCATCTGGACCCAGGAAACAGGAAGACTGTCACCCCAAAATGCCAAACTGGAGGCCAACGTTCTAAACCAAGGTCTGGCTTATAGCCCCTGGGCCAAATAATTCCAGTCATCTTGGCTGCAAAACCAGGTTTTTTTTTGGTGAGGCAATTGGGGTTAAGTGACTTGCCTAGGGTCACGCAGCTAATGTTATGTGTCTGAGACAGGATTTGAACTCAGGTCCTCCTGACTCCAAGGTCAGCACTCTATCCACTGTATCACCTAGCTGCCCCTGCAGAATCAGTTTTTTAGTGGGCTGTATGAAGCCCAAGGGATAATGGAAGGCCAGCTCCCCACAGGGAGTTCTGACCTGAAATTCTCTGGCTAACACTAAAACAAAAGGTCAGGGACCAGGAGAAGGAAAAAAAAAAAACTAGAGAAAGAACTGATAGTTATGCTTGCCTGCTTATTCACCTATAACACAAAGCTCTGTCCTGACAACAGGTTAATCGTAATAAGCATTATTAGCAATTCTATAACTTCTTTAAAGTTTGCAAAGTGATATAATAATAATAGCTAACATTTCTATAGTGTTTACTATGTGCCAGGTACAATGTTAAGCACTTTGCAAATATTATCTCATTTGATCCTCACAACAACCCTGGGAAGGTAGTGCAATTATTATCCCCATTTTACAGATAAGGAAACTGAGGCAGACAGAGAGGTTAAGTGATTTGCCCAGAGTCACACTGCTAGTAAGTGCCTGAGGCCAGATTTGAACTCACGTCTTCCTGACTCCAGGTCCAGCCTTCTAGCCAGTGTTCCACCTCTCTGCTTTTCCCACTTTCCCATCCTGCTAAGAGCCAATCAGAGCTCAGACATCCCCCCACGATACTACTCAAATGCTAGGTCCTTGCTGTGTAAGGAAAGTGCTCCTATTACCTGATCAGAGGGCTTCTGCCTCCTGATTACTGTCACGGTGACAGAGGCTTCCTGGTCATTTGAGTCTCTGGCATAGATGGAGAAAGTTCTCCTGTCCGGCAGGGACACCGGCTGTTTCACCAGGAGTGTCCCATCACTCCTCATGCTGAAATGGTCATCTGTGCTGAGCAGCTCCAGCCCCTGTCCAGGACACCTGACCAACGCCACTGAGAAAGGAAGGAGAAGAGGGATGTCAGGAAAAGGGGCAATTCCTAAAGGAATTCAAAAAATCCAGACAGGAAAACAAGCTGCAACTTTGCTACTGCCATATTAAACTGAATAAACCCACCCCCAACCCCCCAAACTCAACATGACAAGAGTTCACATACAATACTCTTTAGTTCTTTGTGGACCCTAATGCTCCTATTTATGGATTAGGTGCATAATCAAAAAAGAAAATTTAAGAACAAATGGGGGAAAAAAAGAAAGAGAAGGGGATGTTCCTGGGGCTAGAGGTACTTCTGGGAAAACATTTGATAAGCCAAGAGCTACTACCAACTCACCCCATAGCTACGTAGAGACTTAACTGGGGTATGGCAAGCTGTGCTTTGTTAGGGTGTCACATTTAGAAAGATTTCTCTCTTTCATACCCCCCCCCCATCTCTCTCTCTCTCTCCCTCCCTCCTTCCTTCCTCCCTCTTCTTCCCTCTCCTCTTGTGGGGAGGGAAGCAAATTGGTGCATGGAAGAATCAAGATGGAAGGTGAGTGTGTGCGTGCGCGCGTGTGTGTGTGTGTGTGTACACCCTTGATGCAAGCCTTCTAAATGTGACCCTTGCTCAACACACAACTTACCATACCCCAGTTAAGTCTCTGCAGAGTTATTAAGACTAGAGATGCTGAAACACAGATTTGGATTAGATGACTGCTGAAAACCTCACAAAAGCCAGAACTAAGCAAAAGTCACATCAAGGGTCCAGGCAAAGAAAATGTAAAAATGGTCCCTGCCCTCAAGATGCTTATAATCTAATGATGGAAACAACAGATACAAATTACAACATAATAATTGTAAAAGTTCAGAGTATCTGGAAGCTAACCATACAAGGAATGGCACTAATAATAATAATTCAAATAGCTAACATTTATAAAGCACCTACTATGCACCAGGCACTGTGCTAAGTGCTTTACAATTAGTATCTCATTATTTTACTGATGAGGAAACTGAGCCAAACAGAGTTTAAATGACTTGCCCAGGGTCACAAAGATATTTGATATCTGAGGCCGGTTTTGAACTCAAGTCATCCTGACATCACGTCTGGCATCATATCCTCTGCCCTGTCTAGCTTCTGGGGGAGATCATGAAAGGCTTCCTGCAGGAAGTGGCCTTTGAGCTAAATCTTCCTGACTCGGAGTCAGGAAAAACTGAGTCTGAGGCAGGATTCGAACTCAGTTATTCCTGTGTGACACTGGACAGGTCACTTAACCTCTATGCCTCAGTTTTTCCTCTATAAAATGGGGCTAATAACAGCACCTACTTCATGGGGTTGTTTTGAGGATCAAACGAGTTAAAATGTATCAAGTACTTGTCAAGTCTTAAAGGGCTATATAAATGCTAGCTGCGATTGTTATTATTATTATTATTATTAGAAACCAGGTATTCTAAAGCCAGCAGCATAAACAAATTTGCCCACTGCTATGTAAATGAAATGATCTATTCTCATAGGGTCCTTTTTTTTGTTCATCCTTCTGACACCGATCCTGGAATTTATCCCATTCACAAGATTTAGAGTGAGATGGAACCTTGGGATCACTTCATAAATAAAGCAACAAAGGGCCAGATGTCATAGATTTAGAACTGGGATGGACCTTAGAGTCCAATCCAGCCCAGCCTCCCTTCATTTTACAGAGGAGGAAACTGAGGCCCAGAAAAGAAGTGAGTAGCAGCGCCCAGATTTGACTCCAGGACTGAGGCATTTGCCCTCTGTCCCTTTGCTCCCATCCAGAGAGGGGGGTTTACCCTGTTTCTCCCTTGTGACCAAAGACACAGGTTTCTGGATTTAGGAGGTGCCACCTGTGGCCAAGAGACCACAGAGGAAGCCTGCCCTGGCTTACTGAGTCCATCACCCCCTTGAGGAAGAAAAGACAGAACCAAGGAGGATGTCTCTGTCTGGGGCTGGGGGGAGGAGGAGAGAGAAGGCTGGACGGGAAATACCCCAAACACCTGTGGTGCCTCCAATGGGCCCTAGTCGTGGCTTAGAAGACACCATAGGCTCACACGTGTGACAGAGCGAGACCTTTTGGTGAAAAGGTGAGCCTCTGGGAATGAGCTGATCATGAAGAAACCAGTTTTGCCTCCATGACGACATCTGCCATGGTAGGGAGTGCCAGGCTGTGTGACATGTAGCCTTGGTGAAGGGAAAAGTGGACATGGGCTACATTTAACCCAGGGAGGGATCTGCCTATCCCAGCAGGCCATGGCAGTCAGTCCAGAAGCAGACACTTCAAAGAGGACTGCCATTTTAAGATCCAAGGCCAGGCTTCCCCCTCTTCTTTACCCCTTGGTCTACTGTCCAGTTTTTGGGAACAGTTTCCTGGGAGTTTACACCTGGAAGGACACAGCCCTAGTTGGAGTCAAGGCCCAAGTTTTCATCCTAGCTCCAACACTTACTTGGGGGCAAGTCACATCACTCAAGCCTCGGTTTCCCCATCTGTCAAATGAGGATAATAAGACTTCACTATCTACCCCAAGTCACATCACCTGAGCCCCAGTTTCATCATCTGTAAAATAGGGATAAGACATCTTCACTATCTACCCTCACTGCTTTGTAAGTCTTATTTCCTCTCATTTAATGACCCTAACCCCTGTTTTTCATCCTCATCAAAGACTTCCAATCCCTCCATCCTTCTTTCCCAGCACTCCAGCACTGGTTACACTCTCCTCTCTTCCTAGACTCCTTGGTGAACAAGGTCAACTTGACGTTGTCCTCTACTCAAGTCCCTCGCTACCTCACCCTGTTACCTACTTGGTCTCCCAAGCCCCAGCCTTGCTCACTCACATCATCCTCTGACTTTCTTGAATATCATAAAACCACAATGACTGGGTCCAAATTTGTGTTACGGAATCTCAACGGGGCCTTCACCAAAAGGAGCAAGGCATTCCTTTTATGCTTCCTTCATTGACTCACCATTTTACTCACATGGCAGCTCTTCCACACCTTTCCATCCCTCAACCTCCGCCCCCACTCTCTCAGCTGAGGACCTGGCCTTGTATTTCACTGAAAAACTTGAGGCCATTTGCTGTGAGTTCACTCTACTCTCTTCTTCCTCATCTTCTATCACCAGATGCCTTCTGTCACTACTCTTCCTTCCCCTTGTCTAACGTGAAGAGACAGGTGGCCCTTCTTCCCAAAACAAACACTTCTACAGGCACAAGTGATCCCATTTCATCCCATTTTTCCCAGCAGATTGTCCCTTCTACCTACTTTCATTCATCTCTCTTCTGGCTGCTTCCCTACTGCCTAAAAACACCTGTGTCTCCCTCATCTGCAAAAATTCCTCCCTCCCTCTATCCACCCATCCACCCATCCATCCATCCATCCTTCCCCTTTAGCTGTTGTCCCATATCTCTCCTCCTTTTGGTGGCTGAACTACTTGAGAAGGCTATCTACAATAGACGTCTTCACTTCCTTTCTTTTCTTTTATTAATTTATTTTTATTTATCAACAATCCCTTCCATATGCTTTTGAGTTTAAAAATTTTCTCCCCCTTCCTCCCCACCACCCTTCCCAAGATGGCACACAATCTGATATAGGCTATATATATATACGTTCCTATTAAACATATTTTCAGATTAGTGGTGTTGTAAGTAAAAATTAGAACCAATAGGTGGAACTACCAGAAAGAGGAAACAAAACTCAACAGAAGAGAAAAAAAAATAGTAAACAATATGCTTCGATCTGCATTCAAATTCCATAGTTCTTTCTTTGGATGTGGATAGCATTTTCCATCATGAGGCCTATGGAGATGTCTTAGATACTTGTATTGCTGGGAAGGGTTAAGTTTATCAATATTAGTCATCGCACAATGTGGCTGTTATTGTGTACAATGTTCTCCTGGCTCTGCTGATTTCACTTAGCATCAGACCATACAAGTCTTTCCAGGTTTTTCTGAAGTCAGCCTGTTCATCATTTCTTATAGCACAATAATATGCCATTACATTCATGTACCACAACTTGCTCAGCCATTCTCCAATGGATGGGCATCCTCTCAATTCCCAATTCTTTGCCACCACAAAAAGCTGCTATAAATATTTTTGTACTCAGGTCCTCCTGACTCCAGGACGGATGCTCCATCCACTGCGCCACCTAGCTGCCCTGGATGTCCCTTTTCTCAGTCCTCATTCTTCTTGACTTCTCTGTAGCCTTTAACACTCTTGATCACCCTTTGCTCCTTGAAAGTCTCTTCTGGACTCCACTCTCTTCTGGTTTTCCTCCTACCTACCCAACTACCCTTTGTCAGTCTCCTTTGAGGGATGTTTATCCAGGTCACATCTGTCAACCATGGGTGTTCCTTAAGGCTCTCTCCTGGGCCCTCTTCTCTTCTCCTTCTAGCTATTTTACCTGGTGATCTAATCAGCTCCCATGGATTCAATTATCATCAATTATCCTCTCTATGCAAACAATTTTCAGGTCTATTTATCCAGCACTAATCTCTCACTTAAAACTCCAGACTTATACCTCCAACTGCCTGTTGGACATCTGGAGCTGGATGCTTCATAAACATCTTAAATTCAACATGTCTGAAACTAAACTCATTATCTTTCCCCCACAAAGGCTCCCTACTTCCAAACCAACATCCTCTCAGCCACCCAGGTTTGAAAGCTTCACTTCTGATGGCTGCCATATTCAATCTGTTGCCAAGTCCTGTGAATTTGACCCTCATTACACCTTGTACACCTGCCCCCTTCTCTCTTCTGACATTGTCACTACCCTAATGCAGACCGCATGACCTTAGGGCTAGACTACTACAATGGTCTTTGGTTGGTCTCCATGCCTTAAATCTTTCTCTACTTTAATCCACTCTCCACTCCTCTAAGAAACAGATCTTCCTTAAGGAACAGATCTGACCACACCATGCCTTTATTTGGTAAACTCCTGTGGCTCCCTAGTACCTCCAGGACCAAATATAAAGATGTGATTAGCCTTCAAAGCCCTCTATAACCTAGTGCCTTCCTACCGCTCCCAGTCTTCTTACATCTTATTCACCTCCAAAAACTCTTTGATCAAGAAGTGACTTCTTGCTATTCTTTTCACGAAACACTCCATCTCTCCCATCTCCAAACATGTTCACTGGCTGTCCCCAGGACCCAGAACGCTCTTCCTCCTGGTTTCCTTCCAGTCTTAGCTAAAATCCCATGTCACACAGGAAGCCTTTCCTCATCCTCCCCGCTAATACCTTGCCCTCTGTCGTTACCTTTCGTTTCCACTGTATGTATGTTATGCGTAGCCCTCCCTCACTTAAATCCAGTTTACTTACAAGTCCTGGCATCACCTTCCTTGATGTCATGGTCCTCTTCAATAACAAAGGACAAGCAGCAACAACATATATCTTATACATCCATAGTTGTTTGAACGTTGTCTCTCCCATTAAAACGTGACCGTCTTGAAGGTGGGGACTCTGTTTTTGCCTTTCTTTGTATCCCCAGCACTTAGCACAGTGCTTGGCCCTCGACAATTCCTTGCTGGTCAATGGGTTCACAAGGACATAGATATGCTAATTGTTCCTACACAGGCAGGATCGTTAATATAAAAAAAAGTCCAAAGTTACAAAAGGCTCCCAGTCCTCCCCTATTTATAGAGTTTCACTTAAGCAAGGTGATTTCCATTAAAATCTTCAGTTACCTCATCCTGGCATGGAGATGCTTTGGCCTTCTCAAAAGCTATGCCAGGAGGACACAAGTTCTGGCAAGTTCTATGCCAAGCTGAGAAGGCTTCTAGAGGGGGCCTGGCAATGCCTATTGGCAGGGGACCAACCTAGCTAAGTTTGGAGAAAGGCATACCACCAGGTCGGCCACAGGATAATGAATTTCTTGGCTGAAGTAACTCATGAGGATCACTGGAGGGAGTATTTCTACTGCAAAGATCAGAGGTCTTTGAGTAGAGGAGGAAACTGTTAACAGAGTGAACACATGATTTGCCTAAAACTCTTTAGTCCAAATTAACTCGCTGAGGAACAGCTAAGAAATACAGGCAAAATCAGATAGGGAGGGTGGATAGTGGGCCAGCACAGAAGACAGCATGTTCTGAGCACAGTGAAATGGGAGAGGACTTGTTCCCCAGAATATGGTTTGTGCCCCTGGGGCATGGCTGGCTACCAAAGGGAACGCCCAGGAAAAAGCCGTCACCAAGATATGATCCTAAGGGTGGCGGCTTGAGTGGAACAGCTTGAGAGACCAGGGATGGTACTTGGGGAAGAAATGTTCTCCTGAGAGCCCTGGGGCAAAGCCTCAGTCACCCCACCTTAGTTACATCTCTACAACCTAGTTAGTGATAGAACCTAGAATTCAGGTTTCTTTCTTCTCACCTCACTTTTTCCAATGTGCCCTGATGTCTCTGCTTATACTTTAGTCCAGGTTACCTTCTCCATTCTTAAAACTGTCTCTTTTCTAAATAATGCTTTGGCCTTGGCTATTTGGAGAGGTTATCTAATTGGCTTGTAAGATGCTCCCAATCTGCTGGGACACTGGCCCTATCAAGTCTCCCAGCAGGAAGTTAAGTGGGATCAACCAACTCTTATAGGCAGTAGACCTAGACACCTGTAGTTTCATGCTGCTGTGTAAATCAATTAATCAATCAATAAGCATTAACTAAGATCTTTCTGTATGCACCAGGCATTATGCTAAGCACTGTGGATATCCCCCCCCCAAAAAGGTCAAAAATATTCCCTGCCCTCAAGAAGCTTATATTCTAGGGGGTCAGACCAACAGGTAAATAATTAAATATGTCTACAGAGTAGATGGCCGATAACCTTAGAATAGAAGGCCCTAACACCTGGAGGAGATCAGGAAAAATCCAGGGAGAAAAGCAGAGCCCAACCCAGCCTCCTTCCGGGAAAGCCTGTCATCCTCAGCCTGAATGAGGCAATAGATATGGGTTGCTATGACCTATTGCCACAGACCTGCCTCAGGTAAGGTAAAAGGACTCATCGTTTTCTACACAGAAATTACAGCCTCAGTCAGGCTATATCTCACTGGACAGCTCCCATCCCAGACAACAATCCACAGGGCAGAAGTGGTTAGGCATCGTGACAGAGAAGTGATGCTGGGAGGGACGGGTGTCATCTCCCCTTCCTTCTTCCAAGCCAAGCATTCAAAACCTAACAAGCGTGAGGATCCAGCTCTCTCACTTCCAGTCACCATCCACGTAAGCTCTCTAAGAGCTGAAACTATTTTTCTTCAAGGGCATCTAACAGAAGCAGCAGGTGCTTCATAAACGATTGGTCCCTCTGCTTTGACAACAAGCAGGGAATACTGGTCTACCTTGACAGAGAAGCTGAAACACAGGGAGGGCTGGGGGTAGCTTTTAGAATGGGGTGGCACAATCAGGACGATGGATCGGCTTTTGAGGGTGGGGGGGTGGGAGGCAGCTACAACAGCAGCCCTGCCCCGGATGTTTGCTCAGATACTTGTAAGAAGAGGAGCCGTTTCCCTGAAGGCAGACCACTGAGTCACTGGCTAGGCAGCCTGATGGTAAACCCAAAGCCTCAGGGCCACTTTTAGTACCCTTTGTGCCAGTTCCATTTCCTGTCATCTGATTGCATCATCCCTTTAAACATGAAATTGATTTGAATTCCACCTTTATCATCACTCATCCCCCTTCTCCCACTAGTCAGTGATGTAATGCCTCGGAAGAAGCTGGATTTCTATTTTCACCAGCAGCCTTGGGCAAAAGCAAGTCCAGTCAGCCCACTCGGACCTCAGCGGAGTCATGGGGGCCAAGCTCTGCCTCCTGCCTTCCCCCTGAGAAATAAACACTTCCCAAGCATGGGACCAGGGCTAGACCACAAGGCGCCAATGCAGGAGAGCTCGGGATCTGGCTAGTCATTTAAATGTGGAAAGGAGGGCAGACATCCCACCGCTGACAGGCAGTACCAGTGTGACCTTGGGCAAGTCACTTCATCCACCATCAAGTACTTAGGACCCACCTCCTATGTGCCAGACTCTGTGCTAAGCCCTGGAGATAAAGCTCTCAAAAGGCTTACGTTCTAATGAGAGAAGCTGTACGTACATATATACACAGGTGTGTATATGGTGCCTACCTTGTGTCAGGTGCTGCAGCATAACAAATATTTCACTTGGTCTGAACACGTAAGACAAAAGCAGACAGAGGGGAAGCCTCGACTTCCTCAGCCTCAGTTTTTTCGTAACAACAATAACAGCTAACATTAAGATAAGTTTTTTAAGGATGGCAATCACTTCATTATTTCATTTGATCCTCACAATGACCCTGTGAGGCGGGTGCTATTATTATCCCCATTTCACAGATGAGGAAACTGAGATTAAGAGAAGTTAAATGATCTGTCCAGGGTCACACAGTCAATAGGTGACTGAGGCAGGACTTGAACTCTGTTCTTTCTGATGCCAAGTCCACTGCCTCCCTTCCAGTTCTAGAATTATGAAATATGATGATGCCTCAGTATTCTAATCCATAAAGTGGGGCTTAAAGGACCTGCCCTGGGCGTCTAGGTGGTGCAATGGATAGAGTGCAGGATCTGAAGTCAAGAGGACTGAGTTTAAATATGACCTCAGAAGCTTATTAATAACTGTGTGACCCTGGGCAAGTCACTTAACCCTGATTGCCTCCAAAGAGAGAAAGAGAGAGAGAGAGAGAGAGAGAGAGAGAGAGAGAGGAAAAAGGAAGGAAAAAAAAAGACCTGAGTTCAAACCCTTCCTCAGCCACTGCTAGCTGTGTGACCATAGACAAATCACTTAACTTCTCTGGGCCTCAGTTTCCTTGTCTGTAAAATGATGAGACTCTACTTGGGGACCTCAACTAGTCCCTTCCAGCCCAAAACATACGATCCCATGAAATGAAAGCATAGAATTAAAGACAATAGATGCCAAGTTAGACGCACTGTACAAATGCAGGGTGGTGGGTGAGAGGGGGCTTCGTGAGCCAAGACCTGAGTGTTTCAACTACTTCTTAAAACTCTTGGTGGGCTTGCAGGACAATCAGAGCATTCTCTATCCAAAGAAGAAGGAAAGTCAGAGGAACTTGAAAGTCCCTGGATGGTTTTCAAAGCTCCCCTCTAAATAATGCAGGGCTCCCTTCACCCATCCGGGGAAATTTGGCCCTACATCCTGAACAGGAGCCATGAACACAACTTGGGCAAGAAGGCACAAATCCCTGGAGGAAGAGAGCCCCAAGGAAGTGCCAAGCGCCTGTGAGCTTATCGGGACTGAAAACCATGGGGCGAGACCTCACCCAAACTCTCTGCTCTAGGGTGATTTATTTTTTATCCTGGCATTATGCAAACCCGCCTACTGCTCCTTCCAGGGAGGGCTAGGAAACTGGCCAGTCTGGGATCCTGAGCACTGCATTTCCTGTATCCAGGCCTCTATCTTCTCAGCTGGAATATGGGCATACCCAGCCTACCTAGGAGGAAGATATTGAGGAAAAGAAAAGATGTTCCTTGTGACAAACAGGTTGGCAGGAAGGGACTAAGAGACAATCTCAGCCCTCTCATTTTACCAAGAGGTAAACAGAGGCAGGGAGGGGTTAAGTAACTTGCTAAAGGTCACTCAGATAGTTATCATCCAGGGCCTCAGTTTCCAAATCTTTCTATTACAGCCCATAGAGCCAAACCCAACAAGCCTTGAGTTTTTAAGGAAGAGCGGTTAAGACAAAGGGGAACCAGAGACTTTCTTTCTGTAGAAGAGCTCCCATCTACACAAGCCCTTTCCAAACATCCCTCTGAGCCTTGTGACAGTCCTGCGAGATATGAAAGATGATTATCTTCATTTCACAGATAGGGAAACTGAGTCCTGAGAAAGTGTAACTCCCCAAAGTCACACTGGTAGTAAGCGTCTGAGGTGGGATTTGAACCTAGATCTTCTTAACTCCAAGTCTAGTGTTCCACACCCACTATGCCACGTGGTATAGATAGCTCCCATTAGGAGCTTATCAAGCAAGACTCAGGGCTTAATGGAGAGGGGATCTTAGCATTTCTTCCACATTAAAACTTAACTGTTAGAAAAGCCAGTTGGATTAACACTCAGGAAAAATGGGAGAAAGAGAAGGGTAGTTCCCTGGGAAGATCCTCTTCTCTCCAGAGGGTCATCCCCAGGGCACATTCCTTACTGCTGTTCCTCCCTGACCCCTAGAGAGCAGGGCCATCCCTCCTGTTCCCTGATGGGGATGAGACAGCAACAGAAGACACTAACCCACGTAGTTCACCAGCCCGTTGAGATTTGGGCTTGGCCTCTGCGGGACTGCTGCTGCCTTCTCCCAGCTCTACATCAAGACTATTACTTGCTTCTTCTCTATTGTGAGACCCACACCCTGAAGCTCCAGCCTTTTCTGGGGATTTTGAAGATTGAGGAACCAGAGCCATTCATTAGGCATCTGAATGTTCAAAACACCAAAAGGCAGTCTGGCATATGGGGGCAAACAGGGGACTGGGTGAGGGGGTCAAAGGATCTGAATTCTAGCCTCACCAGCTACATGACCTGATTTCCCTTCTCAGAATTTGTAGGATCTAGAGCTCAAAAAGAAGCTTAGAGATCTTCTAGACTAGACCATCCATTTTACAGATGAGGAAACTGAGACCTAGAGAAGCAAATTGACTTGCCCCAAATCACCCAGGGCTAAGTAAGAGGCAGGATCCAAATCCTGTCTCCTGACATCAAACACAGCACCTCCTGCTATAGACCACACTAGCTCCTAGACTGTAAAATGAAGGGAGTTGGCACTTTTGTTGAAAAGGTGGGGGACTCCAGGCATGGAATGTTGCATATTCTGTCCATCAGCTTTGTCAAACTTTTTTTTTCCTTTGAAACAAGAGAAGGCTACTGGAGGGGCTTGGGGGATGTGGAGAAGGGGTATATACAGAAATAACTGGGAGGGAAAAACAAGAGGCCATCAATGAAACTTGAAAAGAAAAAAAATGAAGGGGTGATGTCTAAGATTCTCTCCAGTTCTAAAATTCTGTACTTCCATTTGTTCAGTGCATGATCATGGGGTAGAGCCTCACTGCTCACGTAGGAGGATAGCTGGCCTTTGAAATGTAAGCAGTGGAAAAGTCAAGCCTGGCTGTTACAAGTTGGTTACTTCCTTTTTCTTAATCATTGTGACCATGTTTTGGGGAAGAAAGAAGGGGCCAGGGAGGGGTGTAGTAGAAAAAGGAGAAAGCGGGCAAACTGGGGAGAAGCAGAAGAGAAAAGACGATGGAAAAGTGGAAAGGAGAGGAGAGTCATCCAAAGTCAGATTCTAGCTCATGGATTGTGCCTTTCTATCTGAAATCTGTCTGACCAGAGCCATGACCTCTTTGTGCAAGAGAGGGCTAGAGCCTTCACTCTCCTCCTGACTGCAATGGCGTAGGAAGCCTTGTTTCTCTTAACTGCCCTGCGTGGGATGGGCCAGAGAGACTGATGGGTTTTTTGCTCTCCTCCTGCAGAAACATGATGAGACCTGTCTTGCTTTAAGGCCTTCACAGAGAAGGAAGGTTGGAAACACTGGCCAAAATTTAAGAAGTCTGCCATGGACTTTGAGACCTTAGCTGGGTCCTCACAACTATGAAGGCTCTTCCTTTCCCCCACCTCCCAGGCCCACTGCTTTCTTGCTAATTATGAATAATAGGATTTCAAACCTAAGATAGCCTTATGTGTGTGTGTATATATATATATCACTTGCTAAAGCACTATGCAATGATGTAAGAGAGACTACAAAATTTCCTTGAACTGTGCAGAGGAAGTACTTGGCTTCTCCAGACCCCCAGCCCCAGCCCCAGCCCCACCTACTATGTCAGATTTCACAGAAGTATATCCTGATTGCCTAGATATTCCTACCAGCCCCCCTGGATCTGGGGATTGAGAGAAACATGAGAAGATAATAATAGCATTAATAATAATAACTAACATTTATATAGCACTTTAAGGTTTGCAAAGGAATTTACATGTTATTGTTTCATCTTCTTAACCACCAGGTGAGGTAGGTACCATTATGATTACCATTTTACAGATGAGGAAATTGAAATTGAGTGAAGTTACACTGCTAATAAATGCCTAAGGTAGGATTTGGATTCAGGTCTTCCTGATTCAGAGTCCAGCAGAACAAAAGATTGGCATGGACTCTGACCAGCTACAGGTATGATTCTTCTGCTGACTGGGCATGGCATGTTTGGGGGAATGAGAGACTCAAAGAACTTTTGTATGCAGGGATAGCTAGAGCAGGGAACTTGTGGGTACTCCAGAAACCTTTGTCACCCACCTCCAAGGTTGAAGTGTCCCCTTCAGAGAATGGCGACAGGGACGATGGGAAGTCCAATCCAGAAAAGCCAACATGAGCTTTCCCTGTACTGGGAGGGGCAAGCTGAAGTGGGCATTGGGAGCTACAGAGTGTAGGCTGAGTAATGAGGATGGAACACAACGGAAAGAAAGACCCTCAAAGCCCCTTCGAGGGAAATATACTGCAGAAGCATTAGCTCCAGAGACCGCTGCTGGACGTCGATGGAATAAGGGTTACTCCCCGGCCATTCTGGTTATTTTCTAGGGGCTCTGAGACAAATCTCTTATAATAAGCTTGTAAGTCTTTCGACCCTCTGGGCTACAAAGGGAATTGGTATCCTGGGGGTGCAGCGGGAGTGGGGGTGGGAGCAGGATACCAAATACTTTTGGTTTCAGATTCTGGGGCAGTTGGGGAGTGGCACTAGAGAAGTAAAAAACAATTTTCCCAAAGTGTTCACTTTAGGACAGAGTCTCTGACATCAGTAACAATAACAAGAGTTCACATTTCTCCAAGTTTTCCTAAAGGTCAGGTCTGACCCTGTCATCTCCACCCAATAGTTAATCAATCCAATAGACATTTATTAATAATAACAGTTAACATTTATATAGTACCTACTATGTGCCAGGCAGTCCTCTGCTAAGCACTTTATAATATTATCTCCTTAAAGTGCCTACTATGGGCCAGGCACTCCTCTGCTAAGCGCTGTACAATTATTTTCTCATTAAAGTGCCCACTATGTGCCAGGCACTCTGGTAAGCACTTTATAATATTATCTCCTTAAAGTGCCTACTATGGGCCAGGCACTCTGCTAAGTACTTTATAATATTATCTCCTTAAAGTGCCTACTATGGGCCAGGCACTGGGCTAAGCACTGGGGATACAAAAAGCATGAACTCCAGAGGTTCCCTGTTACCCCCAGGATCAAATCCTCTGGCATATAATGCCCTTCACAAGCCTAGCCCTTCCCTTTCTTCATTTCCCAGTATTCTCACCTCTACACTGCACTGTCTCCCCATGTACAACTACTGGCTTCCTTCAAGACTGAACAAATTCTAGTTTCTCAGGAGGCCTTTCCCCAGCCCTCTCCTCAGTGCTCTCCCTCTAAATCACCTTGTGTTTGCACTATAGATCTATATATTTATCTCTTTCTGCAAACCTGTAAGCATTTTCTGGATGCTAGCTATGATTGTCTCTTCATAGTTATTTGTATATTATCTCCCCCGCCTCCTCCACTCTGAGCTCCTTGAAGGAAGGGATCAGGCTCTTTTGGGGGGGGGGTGACTTTCTTGGTACCCTCAGCACTTATCACGGGACCTGGCACAAGTGTTTGTGAACTGGCTAAAGAATTTTAACATTAATAAAAGTGCCTGGCACATTGTAACTGTTATATAAATGTTAGTTAGTATTATTATTATAGCGTCTTGGACCTGAAGTCAGGAAAACTTGGGTTCAAATACTGCCCTGGACACTTAGTAGTAGTGGAACCTTGGGGGCAAGTCACTTAACCTCTGCCTGCCTCAGTTTCCTCATCTATAAAAAGAGAGGGTTGGGGGGCAGCTAGGTGGCGCAATGGATACAGCACCAGCCCTGAAGTCAGGAGGACCTGAGTTCAAATCCAGCCTCAGACCAAACACTTGACACATACTAGCTGTGTGACCTTGGGCAAGTCACTTAACCCTGATTGCCTCACTAAAAAAAAAAAAAAGAAAGAAAGAAAGAAAGAAAGAAAGAAAGGGTCGAACTTAATGGAATTTAAGATCTCTTCCAGCCCTAAATCTACGATATTATGATAGATCCATTGTACAAGTGAACAAAGTAATTACATTATTATTTATGTAATTATATTATAATATATGAAAATGCTATTATAAATACATAACAAAATATATAAAATCATACTTATATAATATAAAAATAATAATATAATACAATATGCCCTTGGCCACACGATAATAACCAAGTTTACCATTCCTTAGTTTAAAACTTTTTTTCCATAGGAGACAGGTCTTAATTTCTCCAGGACGGTACAACTAGAAACAGACTTCTTAAAGGCGACCCCACACACACAGATGCCCCAAAACACAAATGCCAGTTTTTAGGAGTAACCATGAGACAGACTCCATGTGATTGCACCTAACTCTTATTCTAAGCACAGGGGTCTGGCTCTTCGTCTGTTTGCCGCAGAACTCCGAGCAACCTCAGCTGGGTTCCAAATCCAAAGTGTCAGGGGCCTTGCCCAGTGGCAGCCCTTTTAGACCAGGTCTGAGGCATCCCATCAGTGAAAATAATAGCAGAGGGATGATGGACTTGCTCTCAGTTTCCCATACCCATGCTCCCACCCCCACACTAGAATTCTGCTCCTCCACTCAAATGTCAGCAAATACTCTCTCACGGTGTCCTTGAGGCAAGGGGAGGGGGAGGTAGGAGGGAGCTTTGGGGTTACATTCCAATACCACTCTGGAGGGACAGATATTGGCATGGATGACAAATGCAACTTTAAATAGTTGTCAAGCCGTGGGATCCAGCCTCAACTCCTGACCAGTTACCCTTCTCACCCTACCCCACCCCCTTCCTCCCCAGGTACTACAGTAAGCCCCAGGTTAATAGCTGTTGACCTGTTCTCCCTAGCAATCTGATCCCTGCAGCTGATGGTTCCCAAGATAAGGACAAAATGGCTATAGGGCCCCCCATCCCCAAGCCCAAGAAATGGAATGCACGGGCTTTCATGCTTTAAGTGGAAGGGATGTGATGGGAGTCAGGGGGCCAAGGAGGGCTAGAATTTCAAGTCAAAAGTTAACTATTTCCAACCTTTCCGAATAGTCTCACCTTCTCAGGCCTGGCTTTGGAGAGATAAAAGACTTTGCTTTCATTCTCCCAACTCCCCTTCTATTCTCCAAAGGTCCCTAGTATATCTCAATATTTGACACGCCCAAGACCAGCCTTTTCTATATAAAGTTAATTCATCTCAATAACCTTGGTTTCATTTGTAAAATGAGGGAAGCTGAACTCCATGGCATCTCAGATCCTTTCTACCTTGAAACCTCCAGAGCTGTAAACAGTTGAGGTTGTAGGACTCGTACCAGAGCCCTTTACTGGCATCTCTGCTACTGTGGTGGGTAGCGCCAGGTGACTAATGGGGGGAGAGGAAATGAAAACACTAGCCTGAAGTGAAGGACAAGTCAGTGGGTGGGTGTAGACAAAAAGCAACAGCTAAGCCAGCCTGGGACAATTAAGGCTGTTTAGCGCTATTAAAGACCTCAAGAGATGGTATGGGAAAAGCATATAACTTCAGGGAACCAGTTTAATCTCTCCGCTTGTCCAAACCACAAAGCTATTGACTTTGAAGCTCTGGCTGCTAGTGGCCAAGAACGATCCCAAGTAAAGAATGTATTCTTGTATTTAAAATCTAAATTCTAACTCTAAAATGTTCCCTAGAGAACATCTAATGGGAGATGGGACCCTGGTTCTTAACATTTTGTATGTCACAGAACTCTTTGGGAGTTTGCTAAAGCCCCTTCGAAGGATCACATTTTTAAGTGCACAAAATAAAACACTTAGGATTACAAAGGAAACCAATTATATTGAAATAGTTATCAAATTTTTTGTTTTTTAAAATTCACAGATCCTAGGTTAAAAACTTCTGATGTGGTCTGACCTCCTGTTTCATAAATAAGGAAACTGAAGGCCAGCAAAATGAATGGGTTTGCCCAGGTCACCTAGCTGGTTAGCAACAGCTTTTGGCCTAGAATCCAAGGTCTCTAGAATCTAGCAAAGTGGTCTTTGTTCTGTACCAGACTGCCTGGACCATCTTTAGTGGAAGAGGCCCAAAAGGGCCAGGAAAAGCTATGCTAGCCACCTCCCTTCACCTCTGACTCCCCATTTGGACACTAAGGAACAAGAGACGCTGAACATTTAAGTAGGTAGGTCTTTTCTCCTAAATACTATGATTGAGTGAGAGAGCAGAGACCTTCCCAGAAACACTAACAAAACAGCCCTTTTCTCCAGATAACATCTCACTTAGGAAATTTCTTTTTTCCCTGAAAAGAAACATCCAAGACCACTTGAGAATGAGAATGACTTTTCTTCTTTAGGGAAAGTTCTGGGAATTCTTATTAATGTCCCATCACAAGTTGCAAGTAATGGTTACATTGTCCTAAAGGCAAGATGGCACCTTCAGCATAAACAGGGACCTGAACACACACCCTTGGGGAGAAGGGGGTGGGGTAGAGATAGGCAAAGTCAGAATGTTTTGTAGACTTGGGCAAAAAAATAAATCTACACAGCCAGACGAAACTAGAGGCAGAAACCCTGAAACTACTTCTTAGCACATGGCCCTGGGCCAGGAGGCACATAGAAAAAAAACATTAAAAATTCATCCTTTGCTAATCAGACCACAGCTCTCTGAATGGAGATAATTTGTCCTCAGTACCAAATACTCTGAAATGAAATAATGTCAGAGAAAAAACCACTCTCTCTGCCTCCCCATCTTCCTATATAACTCTTACGATAATAACCAATATTTAGTTAAAATTTTTAAAGTTTGCAAAATGCTTTAGCATTTTGAACCTTGAAACCACCCTAGGAGGTAGGTAGTAGAGAGGTATCATTAGCTCTGTTTGAGGTTCTAACAGGACAAGCAACTTGCCCAGGGTCACATAGCTAGCAATAAGTCCAACAGGGGATTTATAGCCAGGTCTTCCTAGAGTGCTCAGTCTCATTGACCTTGATCAAGAACAACAAATCAAAATTAAAAAAAAAAAAAGAATGTTAAAAAGTGTCTTCATATATAATTAGGAAAAAATAAAATATTGCTAAAAATAGAATAAAAAATCTTCCTAAGGAGAATTGGGATTTGGGAGTCCTAAATTTTACCCTTTCGGTGATAAAGATAAAATCACAATCCAAGGGCCCACTTCAATGGGGGCCAGTACTCTACCCATTATACTACAGGGCCTCTTTTATGTAGGCTCCGACTCATGCCCCAGCTTCAGAAGTTCCGGAGAAACTCCTTCCTTTCTTTCCCAATGGGAAATGAAGGGCACCCAGGATTCGGTAGCTTAGAAACAGGAAACCCTGCAATGGGGCGGGAAGGGAGACCAGAGGTTTGGGACCTGTTCCCAGAGGCACTGATTCATGATGAGACAGGAAGGAGTTTAGAGCAATCAACAGCACTGCTGCTGAAAAGCATGACTTTCCCATGGCAAAGCTATAGAACGATGCCTTCTAAGGTGTGGTCTCCTACATGGCAGATTTATGGCGCTCAAAATTACTCTTGTGTTAAAAATTCAGACTGGGCAGCAAATGCATCTTCAAGCCATCCAGCATGGCAAGGCAGACTTCATATTCCAGGGGGGCTTTGGAAGAACCACTTGGAAGCTCCCTTCCTGTTCTTAGGACTGGAGGCCTCTGGCCAAATACAGTTGTGCTCAATGATAATGCACTAACCCAATGTTGGCGGGCCAACCAGCCCAGGCAGGAGCCACTGTTCAGCACCATCAATAAAAGGCTTTTTTTTTTTAAACTGTCATTATGAAAAATTTCCTTGGAGTTACCCTCTGACTTGGTGAGATAATATTTTGAGTCTATCAAAAGACATATTACTCAGAGTACTAATCAATTCAGATCAGCTTTCCTCCTTCTGGCTTGTTTCAAGGGCTTTAATATATATAGCTCTGGTCACTCCACGTCTACCTTAACAGCCTACCAGAATTCACTGCCTTCATTGCCCTCTGCTCTCTCTGAGTCCCCTTATAGATGTAGGGACAAGTACCTGCCTCTAGATTCATGATCTTAACTTCACCAATCAAATCTCAGTAACTCAACAGTAGCGTAGAAGGGACAGTTCATTACGAACCCTGGGAATAGGTGGTTTTACTTAGACCCTAGTCCAAGTGGAACCTAGAACTCCCAACCCCTCTTCTGCTTAGGAAATTTATAACTAACTATTCCTGATCTGGATCAGTGAGAATTGTACACTCAGGGAGAGCTTTATTTCTAGAGATTCTCTTCTTAAAGAAGACTCTCTTCTTGAAAAACAAAATACACCGCCAGCCTGCTTTCTTCCTTCCCAACACAAGTACCTTGAGACCCAGGATTCTTTCTTCCCCCTCCGAGACCCTACCTTCAGAAAAAGACAAATTCATTCATACTAAGTTGTCAATGACTGGTTAGGATCCCGGTGCTAACCTTCTGACTTCTGCTCTGTTTTCAAAAGTGCTGTCTGCCAAGACCCTTGCGGGGGTCCCAGGATCAAAACTAGTTTCATAATAATGCTGACCTCATTTGCCTATTAAAATACTCCTCCCTATTCCAACTATATATCTGTGAGGCTAGATTTTCTTTACATACTTCAACCACGACAACACATCAGTATGAGTCTGGATTTTCTTCATATACTTCAACCAAAACTACATTTAAAAAATCCAAATTTAATACAGAAGCAAATATGTAAATCCAGCTATCCCTTCTATTAAGCCAGACATTAGAGAGATTTGGAAAAATATCTAAAATGATAGCACTCTTCTCACTAAATTTTAATTGGGAAAAATTATTTTTATTTAAAATATTTTTATTTATGTTAACATATAATAGTTTTATTACTGTTAATTTTAAATGAATTAATAGATCTTTTAAAAATTTATCTGTTTTATTTTCTAATAAAGTAAATAGTGATCATACCCACACAAACAAAAGCTCTTCGAGTTCCTCAATAATTTTTAAGAGAGTAAAGGGACCTCAAAGTTTGAGAATTACTGCTTAACAGAAAAAAATGAATTTTTTAATTAAAAAAGTTCAGGGATCTGTAAGCAGGCCAGTGGGAGAAGAAAGTTCCCTGTACTCCAGACAGAGGAAGCATAGGATTTGGAAGAAAACTTTGGCTATCACCTAGTCCAAGCTCTTTGAATTCTAATTTCTATGCTCCCACTTTATGCTTTTTTGGGGGGGGAGAGGGAGAGAAGAGGTTTGGGGGAGGGAAGCTAGGGAGATAAAAAACAGGATCACAGCAGTTAAAGGGCTTTTGAAAATAAGAAACACCATACAAATGCAAGGTATTATTATACTAGAGAAGGCTTTTAGCTCAATTTGTGGAACAAAGGTGGCATGTGTAGCCTCCAGGCTACCAGGAACCAAAGAATTTATTCCACCTCACTTGCTAGAAGGGTAACAGGTGAGCTTTTCAGAGCCAAATTGAGAACTCAAGCTTTCTCTATGCTTTCATAATCACTTTGAACTAGGAATAGGCTGTCCTAACCAGTGAGTCCAAGTACAGTTAGTTAATTAACTAGTTGGCAACATAATAGGAGTTGAAAGAACATGGGCATAGAATTGAGGGGAGCAGAGTTCTTCATACACGACCTTGAGAAAGTCACTTATCTCAGGTCTTTGTTTCCCCTTATTAGTGAAATGGAGAGTTTGGACAGATCAGTAATGAAAAGGATCCCCACCTTGTACCTAGTAGAGAGGCAGTGTAGCCTAATGAATAGAGTACCACACTTGACCACAGGAAGACCTGTTCCCAACTGTGACCACAGAGTAAGTTACTTAACATGAGCTTCAAGCAAATCCCAAAGATTTATCTGCTAAGAAACAGATGCAGAGATCCTTGGTTTTTGTTCCTAAGTGCTCTGATGAAAAAACTTAGAATCCTGTTCTATTAACCAAATAAGCAACTTCTTGATTCAAAATGATCCTGAGTAGTCGCTGGTCTTTTCCTTCACAAAAAGTCTAGTATATGACGTGCTTTCAGGTTGCAGCTAGGTTGGGGCAAAGCTGTTTCTAGGATCACCCAGAATTCCACCAGAATCCCAGCGTGGGTGCCGAGGAGAAGTTAAGGTAAGGGGGAGTGAATCCAGCTTACTGGCTGGACAAGTCTTTGTTTTATTGCAAAGCTGTTTTCCTGGCAGCTGGTACCCATTTCACTACCACAAACCAGACAATTAAGAAAACCGTATTTCCTCCAAAGGTATAAAATGCCTGACGTGATTGGGAGGTTCTCTCCAGCACAAACCTCTCCCTCCCTCACTAAGCCAAGTGTGAAATGTACCCTTCTCCTCCTCCTCCTCCCAGCAGTCTCAAACTTCAAATTGTAGGAAGAGACCATTATCCAAATCCTTCCTGCTGGTGCATAATGAAGATAAGGCAGGTAGATAAAGCATGGGGCTCTACTAGGAGACTGCAGCACACTCCCTGGTACTTCTATGGACAAAAAAATAAAAATTAAAATTAAAAAAAAAAAAAAAACAAACTCAACCCGAGGACCCAATCTGCAGCTCTGAACAGGGATTTGGCAAAGCCTTAGACTGGTTAGCAATAAAGCTTCCATGGGGAGCCGGAATTTGATTTGGGACGTTGCCCAAGTTAACATTTTACAGGTTGGCGTGGTTACAGTTTGTTAGCCCGCCAGTAATAAGCCTGCACTCAAGAATTCAAAGTTTATGAGGCATGGCCTCTTAATGCCTTTCCTCTGGACCCCACAGCAGAGGGTTTAGAGAACTTTTCTAGCAAGGGTGTTAATTGTTCTGACAATCTGCTAAGTTATTTAGGGAAAGGCTTGCAAAGACTCAAAAGGCTTGCAGTTGAATGTTTTAGAAGACAAAGGATATATTCATTCTGATCTCTCCTACATAGGGCACCCACGAAAACCAGTCATATTTTAGCTGCCAGAAGCATCAGAGCATCTGAAACCAGCTTTGCTACTGTGTGACCTTGGGTGACTTTGATTCTCTTGTCTGGACCTTGGTTTCCTCTTCAGTAAAATGCAACACGTCCTGCCACCACTACCTCAACCTACCTCAGCACTCTTATGGGAGAAGCTCTTGGCAAAACTTCAAGTGTTACAGAATTGTGAATTATTATTAAAATGAATAGATGGTTTCTGAGGTCGAGTTTCCTTCCCCAGCTTTTTGGAACTTAGAAAAATCCTACGCAAGTTGCTTCTCTGGAACAAGGTGCAGGAAGGGAGAGACAGGAACACTGAAGGCAACGTGGTATAACAGCTCTCTAGATTTGGAATCAGTTGAGCTAGGTTAAAATCCCAACTAAGTCACCTACCACCCCTATGATCTCGTTCAAGTCATCAGCTTAGAGGTTTCTTTCTCTGTAAAATAAGCCAGTTGGAATAGAGATGGCCCCTAAGTCCCTTTCAGCTCTAAATCTATGAATACAAATTCCAAAAGAAGAAGCCAACACTGTAAGTCCAAACCAGAAGAAAGAACAATTTCAATTCCCTGGTGATTCTCAGCACCAGGGCTGACCTCCCCTCCGGTCCACAAGCTTTCTGCCATCCTTCGATTCCAGCTTTGTACTAGGTATGAGTGACCCAGTAACTACTGGGAGATCAAACGTGTGCTTTGATCTCCAGTTCTTTACATTAACCACTCTTACCAGGCAAGCCCTCCCCCAGAAACCTTCCAGACCCTTTGCTATTTACATAACATGACCAAACTATAGCCACTGGAGGGGTCTGCTGGGTGAGTAATAGCTTTCACCCTGGCCCAGAGAGAGGTGTCCTGTTGCAAAAGTTTCCAAGGATGGCTTTGGGTGAGAAGTCACTCCAGCAAGGGTAGGGTTAAAAGTGCATTCCAGCTGCTGGGGAAGGAGGGGGTGCAGAGAGCAGAAACAGACCTCCTCTGTTTCAAACACAATGTACATTTCACAAAGCCCCGGCCCCCATTTGTGGCAATTAGGAGCCTAGTAGGGGAGCCTGGCTGTGCTCATCCCCACACCTGCACTTTGGGTCTGCGCCCGCCCCTGGAGGCTGCGAAAGGAATGTTGGGCAGAGCTGCCCGAGCCAGACCCCGAGGGCGAGGCAAAGATAAACCGTTTCCTCCGCAGAGGATCAAAGCCCAAAAAGGTTCAGCTCAGGCCCACGCCGGGCTGTCCTGGGCTAAAGCCAATGCCTGGAAGAGCTACCCAGGGACGGGGGTGGGCTGGAGGGATTACGGGGGTCGGGAAGAGAGAGGGCACAGACCTTGGAAGCTGGTAAGGGCACTTTACAAAGGAAACAGACTGCCCCGAGGTGTTCCCCTAGTTGGGGGAGAAAGGCTTTGCCCCCGGGGTGCAACGGTCAGAGCCAAAGCGGTGGCTCCAGGGCCCCCCTCTAGAGCAGTTCTTACTCTCCACTCTGGGGGGCAGGAAGAGCTGGAACCGGAGACTTACTTTCCCCAGTGTCTGGTTCTTACTCTCCGCCCCGCCCCCCCCAACCCTAAGCAGCAGAGAGGGCAGGAAGGGGCTGACAGCAGCCACCTCCCAGGGGCGGAGTCCCGGGAGCTTTGTCCAAGGCAAGAGCGAAGAGTCAACATGTTCTTCCCTACATCTCCACCCCTGGGGCACCTGTGCCAGGTGTGAAGGAGGTCCCACTCACACCCTACCCCCCTTCCCCATCCTCGGACTGCGTCTGGTGAAGGTCCAGGTCCCATTCTGGCTATGCATCAGGAGGGGGTGAGGGGTGGTGGTTCTTACCTTGCCCCAGTTCCTGGCCTGGCTCCAGCCGCGTCTGTCCAACAGCGAAGGTGACCTCGGTCTCCCCGAAGCCCTCCCGGCATGGCTCGGACTCCGCGTAAAGAGCCCCGCAAAACTGTGTTGGGGGGGAAGGGCAGAAATTAGAGCCCAATCCAGGCTCCCCAAACTACACTCCTCAGTTAGCACCCCCGGCCTCTTCTCATCCCCTCGACCCCCCCTCCGCCTTTTGGGTTGCCCCTAGCCCCCATAGGTTCCCGACCTTCCTTAGCTCCCCGAGGCTCTTGGGAGCCCCCACCCCCAGGCTCTTTCCTATGACTGTTTCCGAAGGAGCTGGGCGCCTCGATGGGGGCCCCCCTGGGGGTAGCGCCCTCCAGTCCACGAGGGAAGAGCCTCCCCAGCCGGGCTAAGGGATAGCAGCTTTCTTTACCTGGAGGAGGACGAACAGGAAGCCGCCCTGGGTGAAAAGCCTCATGGTGAGAGAGAGGAGGCGCGGCGGGCACTCCAGAGTCGTCCCGAAGGCTCCGCACCCCGCCGAGGAGTCAGGATGCGCACCCCACGACCGCGCTCCAGCTCTCAGCAGCAGCGAGGGCTACGAGGAGAAGGAGGGAACCAGGTAAGCGCCCAGGCGCGTGCTGATTGGCCCAGCCCCTCGAGGCCCCGCCCCCAGCTGGAGGGGCCCGCAGGTGGGGCCCCAGCTCGGGGGGCTGGCGCGGGGGCGGGGGCCAGGCGTTGGACGGAGAAAGCTGTAGAGCAGCTCGCCCTAAAGACCCTCCCAGTGGTCCCCTTCTGGGTCCCCAGGGCCACCACCTGGGTCTCCAGGGAGAGGGGCGGGATGCTCGGCCCTTCGTCAGGCTCCCAGCAGCCTCGCCTGCTGAAAGACGTAACTTGCTAAACCCTGGAGAGGCGCCTAGGATGAAAGGAGAGGGAGGAGAGCTAGGCTTAGGCAGCAGAGTAGACCCATTCATCCCACGCTGGGCGGCGTGGATTCTCCGAGGTCTTTCAGTCCCGTAGCCATCCAGAGCTCTGAGGAGGCACCAGCGAGTGCTCCACTCCCTCCCCCCCCACCTCTAAACTGACCATCCTGGCTCCCCAGACTCCCGAAGTGAGGCCAGTGTGGGATTAACGCTGCGCCAGTAACACGATCGCTGGAGAAACCATCGAATCCAACGCCTTCGTTCTACACTGACGCTCACAGAGACGTAATTTGCCCATGGTCATTAGGCTAGGGGAGCCAGCAGAGAAGGGATTAGAACCCAGGCCTCCTGGCTCCAAAGCCAGTGCTCTTTCGATTGGAGAATGGCTTAACAAGTTATGATAGATGAATGTAAGGAATATGATAGTACTATAAGAAATGATGAAAGGGACGGTTTCAGAGAAAGCTGGGAAGACTTCTATGAGTGAAGAGAACAGAATCGGAGCGATCCAGTAACGACTTCGAGAGACCCAAGAACTCGGATCAGGATCAGCCGGGATTTCTAAAGCATGATGAAGCATATTGCCTACCTCCTGCCAGAGAGGTGATAGACTCGAGATGTGGAAGTAGACATACATTTTCAGACGTGGCCAGTGTGGGGCTTTGTTTTGCTGGACTATGCATATTTATTTGCTAGGGTTTTGTTTTTCTTTATTTCAATGGGGGAGGGGAAAAGAAGAAGAGGGGGAGGGATCAGGGTTGCCAAACAAAAAGAAAGAATAGAGAGAGAATCGTTGAAGCATTTTTTTTTAAAAAAATGCACAGGGGAGAACAGAAGTCCAGAAAGAATCACAGACAAGCAGGACAGCTTTGAAAGTTACATGTTGAATTTATACTATGTATTATTTATATTATTAATTTTATATTAATATTTATTTAATATACTTTAAAAGAAAAGCAAACCATGTAATAGGGATTCCCAGTCTCATTTTCAATCCTCTTTTTCACTTTACTATGGACACAGAACTGCTAATTTAATTTGTTGTTAAGTTCAGAATTTTTTTTTAATAAAATAAATCAATTGCCTCTATGGGATTTAGATTATCAGGGTTGGATTTGACCTTTACTTAGTCACTTGCTACCTGTGTGACCTTAGGCAAGTCACATCACTTTTCTGGGTTTCAGTTCCCTCATCCTTAAAATGAGAGGGTCAGCTCTAAAATCTTTTAACAACTAAGAATTCAGTGGTCTGGGCTGTAGGAAACTCTCCAAGCTCCAGGAAACTCCTTCCTTAAATGACAGAAGGGGGCAAGGAGGTGAAAGGAAGAGAAGGTTACCTTTTGCTTTTGTTTCCCTGACACATCTTTAAAATGGGTAGTTTTCATTAGATTCATTCAACAAGCATTTACTATGTGGAAAGTTGAAGGTAGAAAGTCTAGCTAAGGCAGGATCTATGCCCTCATTTTTGTTGAGCTGTTTCAGTAGGACTCTTTCACCCCCCATTTTGGGTTTGGTTTTTTTTGGGGGGGGTGGGGGCAAAGATACTGGAGTGGTTTGCCATTTCCTTCTCCAGCTCATTTTACAGATGAAGAAACTGAGGCAAACAGGGTTAAGTGACTCGCCCAGGGTCACACAGCTTAGTAAGTGTCTGAGCCTGGGTTTGAACTCTGGAAGATGTCTTCCTGATTCCAAGTCCAGTGTTCTATCCTCTGCTCTACCTCGATGCTCCTATGCCTCCATAAAGTTGGCTTAAAAATTGGAAGACCTTTCACAATCCTTGGTAACACTAGCATCTGTACTTTTAGGTTAGCCTCAGCAGGGAAAGAAGGGGAAAGCTAGTCACTCATTTATATAGTTGTCTTGAGGGAAAAGTTTGAAACTATTGGCTGACATGAAGTTTTTTGGATTATCTGTGGATTTAACCTTATAGTTTTCCATTTTATTTTTCAGTGAACAAGCATGTATATTCTCTCCCTTTCTCTCCCACCTCCAATTTAAAAGAAAAAAGAAAAACAAAGCCTTTGAAACGAATATGTACAGGCAAGCAAAACAAATTCCCCCATTGTTCACGTCCAAAAGTGCTGCATTCTGCACTCCATTCTGCACCCTAAGTCCACTTCCTCTTTGTCAGGAGGAAGGTAGCATGTTTTATCGTTGGTACTCTCTCTGGAATTGTGATTGGCTCAATGTTGCATGATCAGTTATAGATTTAAACTTTAATCCAGTATTAAGGTGGAGTAGTGGATAGAATGCTGGACTGAAGAATGAAGGAGACCTGAATTCTAATTCTCCCTAATACTCTCCAGTTCTTATTGACTGTGTGACGGTAGACAAGTCACTTAACTCCTCAGCCTCAATTTCCTCCTTGGTAAAATGGAGATCACAAAAGCACCTACTCTGAATGAGATTATCTATATAAAGTACTTTGCAAACCTTAAGGCCTTATAGAAATGTTTGCTATTTCCCTCATTTCCTTCTAGTCCCAGCGAAAGTCCCTCCTTTTGCAACAAAACTTTGGTTTTCCTTAGTCTCAGTGTCTAACTTTGAGATCACTCCCAATTTATATCGGAGATCTTGTTTGTACATGGTTGCTCAAAAATTGTCTCTCTCATCAGACTGTGAGCTCCTGGAGAGAAGGGGTTGTTTCTGAGTTTCTTCATATCCCCAGTGCCTGCTATATTTTGTTGTTGAGTTGTGTCCAACTGTTCCTGAGCTCATTTGGAGTTTTTCTGCCAAAGATACTGGAGAGGTTTGCCATTTCCTCCTCCAGCTCATTTTACAGATGAAGAAACTGAGGCAGACAGGGTTAAGTGACTTGCCCAAGGTCACACAGCTAGTAAGTCTCTGCAGCCAGATTTGATGTCAGGAAGATGAGTCTTCCTGACTCCAGGCATGGCACTCTTATCCATTGGGCCACCTAGCTGCTTGCCTAGTATATAGTAGGTACTTAATAAATGAGAATTGAATGAATGCCTAAAGAGTGAAGGCTGATTTCCCTGGATTCATCAATCAATCAACATTTATTAAATGCCTACTGTGTGCCAGGCATTATGCTAAGAAAGTGTTGGAGATACCAAAAAGGGAAGAAGACAGCTGCTGCCCTCAAGGAGTTTACAGTATAATGAAGAAATTTACAACCTAATGGATTACAAATCGCATCTCATCTTCTGCCTGAGGCCTTTCCTGATGCCCCTGAACTGCTGCCTTCCATTTCGAGCTCACCTTCATCTAATCTGTGTCTTATCTGGTATACTACTAATATAAAAACACATATAAACAATGTCTCTTCCATTAGAATGTGAACACCTTGAGGGTAAGGTTGGTGGTCTTGCCCTTTGTATACCCAGTGTTTAGCCCAGTGCCTGGCACATAGTCAGCATTTAGTAAATACTTGTTGACTTAATACATTGAAGCTTCCATTGAAATACTTGTTAGCTAGGGGCAGTTAGGTGGCCCAGAGGTTAGAGCTCTGGCCTTGGAGTCAGAAGGACCTGAGTTCAAATCCAGCCTCAGACACTTGGGACTTACTAGCTGTGTGACCCTGGGCTAGTCACTTAACCTTGATTGCTTCTCAAAAGAAAGAAAGAAAGAAATACTTGTTAGCTGACTCAATGGAAGCTGGATGACAACTTGGGGGAGAAGGGTTATGAAGGGGATCCCTAGATGTCCACCAGTAGAACTAGGTGACTTTCAGAGTCTCCTCCAATTCTGAGGTTCCAATTCTGGGATTCTGAATGGGCCCGTAGGAGAAAGCATCACAAATCCCTGCTTCTGGGGAGGGGGTAAAATTGGATGCTTGCAGGCAGTCTCATTAAAGGCATGAAGTTTGTGCAGGGTGTCTGAGCACAGAATGCTAGCTGTAAAGGGAGCAGAAAACTCATTCCCATTCCCACCTGGGGGAAGCTTTATGAGCCAGAGAAAGATGTTAAATAAATGCAAAGTAGCCCCTTCCTCTCAAGTAGCCCATTCCCCCAGGAGTAGGACCCTGCAGTTACTTTCTGCTTATTCCTGACCTGCCTCCATCCTCTGGGGGTGGGGTGGGGGAGGTGCTGAAGCCTTTAGTCAGATAGTTAAACATAAACTGGGCCTGGTGAAACAGCCATCGTTAAGTAAACACCCTGCTGGAGAGAGATTCAGAGCTCTCATTTCCTCCCAGACACTTAGCATCCTTTTCAGTGGTCAGATGGGAGGTCAATTTAACACACCAATAAATTGAAAAATCACCCTTTTGGCCACATCACTCATTCCTCCATGCCTACCATCATCAGAAATCACACAACATGTATGTCGATAAACATTTACCAAGCACCGATTATATGCCAGGCACTGGGTTAAGTACTGGGGGATACAAACAAAGGTAAAAGAATAACTGTACAAATAAGGTATATAGAGGATGAAGTAGAGATAATTGGTAGAGGAAAGGTGTGAGCATTAAGGGAAGGTCAGGAAAAGCTTCCTGTAGATGTGATTTTTAGCTGAAAAATCCAGAGGACTTGAAAACAAATTGGGTGAGAGAGAGGGGAGTTGAGAATGACTCACTTAGGTCCTAGGTTCTTGAGGATGGTGTTTGCCCTTGACAGTAATAGAGAAGTTTAGAAAAGGGAAGGGTTTGAGGAGAAAGATAATGAGTTCAATTTTAGATACATTGAGTTTAAGATGTTTATGAGACGTCTAGTTTGAAATGTCAAATAGGCAATTGGTGATGTGAGACTGGCAGTTAAGAGAGAGGTTAGGGCTGGATAATTAGATCTAAGACTCATCAGCACAGAAATGACATATGAATCCATGGGAGCTGATGAAATCACCAGTTAGATCTCAGAATCATCAGCACAGAAATGACATATGACAGAATGGAAAGGGATCACTTGTGTATGTAGAAGGGTTTGCCTTGGCAAGGAGAAGGGCCACCTCTTGGTGTGAGGCAGGGACAGAAGATAGTGGCGGAAGGCATCTGGGTGATAGGAGATGAGGAAGAGGTGATGAGGGATCATCAACAAATGGCCTGTTTTTTCAGTGATACATGAGACAGGGTTTCCAGCTGAAAGGGTAGACGGGGGAGAACCATGGGAGGTTTAAGGAGGTATGAAAAGGTTTGGAAGACCTGCTATGGTGAGTAGGAAATGAGTTAGAGAGGTGTAAAAAGATTGCCTTGCCAATGGGGAAGGTCCAGTTGGGGTCACGGAATATAAATCTGTTGTGACCCCATTCATAAAGATTTCGTGACTTTCTCCAGCTTTATTTAGTGGCATGCATTTAGGAGAAAAGGCAGTGAATGGCAGGAATGATCCAAGCAAGACAGGCAATACTATGAAATGGCAAAAGACTCAAGAGAAGACAGTGTGCTGTTGAACTGGTTCATCAAGGGGTCAGAATGGGAAAGGGAAGAAAGTGTAGCTAGTGCAGGGGTGATGGCCTGAGAAAGAACTGAGGGGTCAAGGAAGTGGAGGTCACAGGGGGGTTGAAGAACAGGGTTTGAGGTGGGCAAGGCAAGGGGAGAGGTGGACTAAGAATAGATTATGATCAGTTAAGGGAATTTCAGAGTTTGTGAACATGGAAGTGTATTTGTGGGTGATCAATAGTGTGGTCATCTTTGTATGTGGCTAAGATGGAATGGAAGTCATGGGAAATGAGTAAGTTAAAGAAGTGTGAGTTTAGGGTATTTGATGGAGTATCAATATGTATGTTGATGTTTCCTAGTATGAGGGCAGGAATTGGGGAGGTAAAAAGACTAAGGCACTAGACTTGTTGAGGAAGAGGAAGAATGTCTTGGAGGTTAGTAGATAACAGCTACCAGGATTTTGATTGGGTGATAGAGGTAGATTGAGTGAACATCAAAGGAGGAGAAGTTGCTGATTGATGGGTAGTGGGAGAACCTGGAAATGGAAATATTGGTAATGATGAGTTGAGGGGAATGAGTGAAAGTATAGCCAGTCCTAGAAAGGAGGGCCAGGGAATCTGTCCCATTGGGAGTTGGCAAGGTCTTAGTGAGAGCCATAGCAGGCATTGGATTCAGGTGTTCTGACTCCCAAGTCCACTGTACCACACTGCCTCTCATGAAGCCCATTTCCTAAGGCACAGAGTAGGGCTTCAGTTGTCCTACACAGTAGGAGAACCTATGCTAACAAAATGCAACAAAACTTCTCTGTGGAGAAGTTTTCAGGTCATGCCAGAGAATCATCAGCATTTCCCAATCATTCTGATCTGTAAACTTATCTAGAAAAAAAGTACTGGGACAGCGTCGGACAAAGATGAAATCTTTCCCAATCCTCTTCTTTCTGTCAGCTTCCTTCCTAGTGAATGGAGAACCTGAGTGCCCTTTGGACACAAGGCTAGACTGAACTCCCCAATGGAATGTTTTCTAAGCAAACGATTTAATGATCAGCTCTCTCACTGCCCATTGGTGGGGGCAAATGTTCAGATCAGAATCAGAATCAGGAGTGGCTTCAAATCATTGCCCCAGAGAAACTGACACATTAAAATTTAACAAACATTTCTTCTGCAGCTTCTCCGTATGTTGTCAGGCTGGGTGCTACGGATGCCATGAATAGGGATTCCCTCAGCCGTAACTAGGGTGGGACCTTCAGTGTAGCTTTGCTACGGGGTGGAGAATTTAGAGGGCTCCAGAAATGACTAATAATAGCTAGATTCTAGTAATAGCTTAAGAAAAAAGAAAATAAATGACTTCCTGAGTTTTCCTATCCCCATCCACAGTTCCTCCCCTGCCTGACCAATTAGATTATCAGCAGGGTCTGTCCTTCTTTTTCTTATTTGTAACCCCAGTGCTTAGCACACTGTCTGCCACATATTGTTGTCGTTTCTCAGTTGTGTCCAACTGGGGTTTTCTTGGCAGGGATACTGGAGCCATTTTCCGTTTCCTTATCCAGCTCACTTGACAGATGAGGAAACTGAGGCAAACAGGATTAAGTGACTTGCCCAGGGTCAAACAGCTAGTGTTTGAGGCCAGATTTGAACTCAGGTCTTCCTGACTTCAGTTTTGGTACTCTATCCACTGTGCCACCTAGCTGATCCTTTGTCTCATAGTAGATACTTAATAAACGTTTATTGAATTTTGAATTGAAATGACCTGTGCTACATTGGGTGTGTGTTGGGGAGGGGCAGCAGGGAACATTTTCTCTTCATAACCACTTAATCCTCAGCTGCAGTTTGGTCCCTCATCAAAGCAGAAACTTCAGGGATGCCCCCTCCCCTACTTCACTCAAATGATTACTTTTAGCTCTGCTTTCAGGGGTGTAGACCCATTTATTCCTTCTTATCCTTTGAGACTCCTGTCATGTTCTAATGTAAATTCTCCATACCCTGCCCCCTCAATGTGCTATATAAGCCTTTCTCTAGCTCTCTTGACATTGGGAGGATAATAATGTTTCATGCAGGCTCCCTCATTAATTATCCCTTGTTCCTTTCACTGACATCCTTTCCTGGCAAATACTTCTCTGGTGATCTCCCTTTTGCTGATTCTCTTAAGCAGTTCTCTGGTAATGCATTAGAACCTGCTCTTATCTGCCACTCACTTGTTCCTCCACAATCCTTCGGGTGACCTGAAGCTTTAATTCTTTAAAGCCTATGCTGTTCTGTGACTAGCAGCCCTAGCACCACCCTGGGAGAATAAGAATGTTAAAAGGATGGGCTTGTATATCTGGGAGAGGCTTGGAGTCATTAAAAGCATGGCACTATTCTCCATAGGCAATGAAGCCCACCATCCTTTTCCCATTAAATCCTTCACCCAACTTTAGGGTCTCTCCAAGATTGATGTCCATCCACCTGCCTATCATAATCTGGACAAGTGCTGGGGAAACAGGGAAACAGGAAAGAGGATCCTGCTTTCAATGAAATCTTATTCTACAGGAAGGACTAGTACGAAGAAGAAGAAGAAGAAGAAGAAGAAGGATGAGGAGGAGGAGAATGAGGAGACAATTATTAGGAATGATTTCAACTCAAAAACATTGGGGCAGCTAGGTGGTGCAGTGGATAGAGCACCAGCCCTGGATTCAGGAGGATCTGAGTTCAAATTCGGCCTCATGCACATAACACTTACTAGCTGTGTGACCCTGGGCAAGTCACTTAACCCCATTGCCTAACCAAAAAAAAAAAAAAAAAAAAAAGGAGCTATTTCACCCAGCTATGTGCCAATAAAACTGACAATCTAAATGAAATGGATGAATATTTACAAAAATACAAATTTCTCAGAATACTTAAGTAACTCTTAGACACAGAAATTGAATGTCATAAGTGAATTCCCCCCAAAAAAAGAAACAAGGATTTGATGGATTTACAAATAAATTCTACCAAAAAATTAAAGAACAATTAATTCCAAGACATAAAATATTTGAAAAAAAATAGGTTAGGAAGGAGTCCTACCAAATTTCTTCTATGACACAAATATAATCTTGATATCTAAACCAGAGAGAGTCAAACTAGAGAAAGAAAACTATACACCAATTTCCCTAATGAATATTGATACAAAGATATTAAGTAAAATACAAGCAAGGATATTACAACAATATTTTGCAAAGATCATCTACCATGACTAGATTAGATTTATACCAGGAATGCAGAACTGGTTCAATATTTAGGAAAACTATGAGCATAATTGACCATACTAATAACAGAAACACAAAAGCATATTATTTCAATAATAAGAATCAGATAATAATAAAATTCAATAATAATAATCAGAAAACTTTTGACAAAATACAATATTCAGTAATTTTTTCCCATTACTTTTAAACACTAGAAAGTGTATGAATAAATAGAGAATTCTCTCAAATGACAAGTAATATTTATCCAAAACCAAGGTCAAGTACTATCTGTAATGGGGATAAGTTAGAAGCCTTTCCAATAAGACCAGAGGTGAAGCAAAGTTGTCTGTTATCGCCATTATTTTCAATATTATATTGGAAATGCTAGCAATAAAAGAAGAAAAGGAAATTGAGAGAATAAGTATAAGCAAAGAAGAAATAAAAGTATCACTTTTTGTAGATGATATGATGAGTTATTTAAAAAATTCTAGAGAAACAGTTAAAAAACTAAAACAACTAACAACTTCAATAAATTTGCAGAAAATGAAATTAAACCACACATATCATCAGCATTTCTGTGTATTTCCAACAAAACGTAGCAGGAAAAGAGAGAAATTCCATTTAAAGTAACTGTGGACAACATAAAATATTTAGGAGTCTACCCACCAAGAGAGAAACAGGAACTATAGGAACACAATTACAAAACATTCTTTACACAAATACAGATCCAAATAATTGCATAAATATTAATTGCTCATGTATAGGCTGAGCCAATATAATAAAAATGAAAATACTATCTAAACTAATTTACTTATTCAGCACCATATCAAACTGCCAAAGAATTGCTTTATAGAGCTAGAAAAAATCATAACAATATTCATCTGGAAGAACAAAAGGTCAAGAATATCACAGAAAACAATGAAAGAAAAAAGGTGGGAGGACGAAGGAGGCCTAACAGTACCAGATCTTGAACTATACTAAAATCTGTAAATTGTAAGAAAAAAAAATTGTGCTGGGTAAAAAATAGGTTGATCAGCGGACCAGATTAGGTACCTAATATATAGAAACAAATGAATATAATGATCTAGTATTTGAAAAACCCAAAGATCTGAGAAATTGAGGCAAATACTCACTATTCAAAAAAAACTGCTGGGAAAACTGGAAAGCGGTCTGGCAGAAACTAGGTATTGACCAATATCTCATGCCATACACCAAGATAAACTCTAAATGGGCATATGATTTGAACATAAATTAATGGAGCATGGAAGAAATTACCTCTCAGATCTATGGACAGGAGAAAAGTTCATGATCAAACAAGAAATAGAGAGGTTCATAGGAGGTAAAACGGATAACACATAACATTAAATAGCTAATTTTATGTAATTAAAATTATATAAAATTTAAAAGGTTTTATAAAAAATACAGCTAAAACTAGAAGAAAAGCAGGAAACTGGGGAAAAAGTAAGTTTCTCTGACAGATCTCATTTCTTTCTTAAAAAATTATTTATTTATTTTTAGTTTTCAACATTCACTTCTGTAAGATTTTGAGTTTTAAATTTTATCCCCCTCCCTCTCCTCCTCCCCCCACAAGATGGCATGCAATCTGAGATAGGTTCTACTTATACATTCATATTAAGCATATTTTCCCATTAGTCATGATGTAATGAACAATTAGAACTAATAGGAGGAACCATAAGAATGAAGCAATAAAACAAAACAACAAATGAAAAGGAGAGCCAATAGTCTGCTTCCATTTGCATTCAGACTCCGTAGTTCTTTCTATGGATGTGGATAGCATTTCCCATCGTGAGTCTCTTGGAATTGTCTTAGATCCTTGCATGGCTGAGAAGAGCCAAGTGTATCAGTCATCACACAGTGTCGCTGTTATTGTGTACAACATTCTCTGGTTCTGCTCATTTCATTCAGCATCAGTTCATGTAAGTCTTTCCACGTTTTTCTGAAGTTGGCCTGCTCATCATTTCTTATAGCACAATAGTATTCTATTACATTCATATACCACAACTTGTTCAGCCATTCCCCAATTGATGGACATCCCCTCAATTACCAATTCTTTGCCACCGCAAAAAGCTGATATAAATATTTTTGTACATGTGTGTCCTTTTTCCCATTTTTATGATCTCTTTGGGATTCATTTCTAAGATTTATAGGGAGCTGAGTGAAATTTACTATAAGAATAATTTCCTAGTTGATAAATGGTTAAAGGATATGAACAGGCAGTTTTCAGAGGCAGAAATTCAAGCTATTCATAGACATATGGGGGGGGAAGTGCTCTAAATCATTAATAATTATAGAAATACAAATTAAATCAATTCTGAGGTACACTTCATACCCATGAGGTTGGCTAAGATGACAAAAAGGAAAGTGACAAATGCTGAAGAGGCAGTGGAAAAACAGACACACTAATGCATTGTTGATAGAGCTGTGAACTAACTTTATCCAGCCATTCAGGAAAGCAATTTGGAAATATGCCTGAAAAGCTACTAAATTGTGCATTCCCTTCGACCCAGTGATACTGTTATTAGGTCTAAACTCCAAAGAGATCAAAGAAAGAAGAAAAGGACATATATTTGCAAAAGTATTGATTGCAGTTCTTTTTGTGATGGCAAAGAATTGAGACTGAGGGGTGCCTATCAATTGGGAAATGAATGACTGAACAAGTTATGGTATATAAATATGATGGAATACTATTGTGGTTTAAGAAATGATGAAGGAGATTGTTTCAGAAAAACCTGGGAAGTCTTGGATGAACTTTTGCAAAGTGAAGCAAGCAGAACCAGGAGAACAATTTATACAATAACAGCAATATTATAGAGATAATCAACTTTCAAAGACTTCGCATCTCTAATCAATGCAATGACCAACCAAAATTCTGAAGGACTCATGATGAAGCATGCTATCCACCTCCAGAAAGAGAACTGATGGACTCAGAGTACAGATTGAAGTATATTTTCTTCCCTCCCTTCCTCCCTCCCTCCCTTCCTTCCTTCCTTCCTCCCTCCCTCCCTCCCTCCCTTCCTTCCTTCCTTCCTTTCTTTCTTTCTTTCTTTTTCTTTCTTCCTTTCTTTCTTTCTTTTTCTTTCTTTCTTTCTTTCTTTCTTTCTTTCTTTCTTTCTTTCTTTCTTTCTTTCTTTCTTTCTTTCTTTCTTTCTTCTTTTCTTCCTTTCTTTCTCTTTTTTCATGGCTAATGCAGAAATTTATTTTTTGCGACTATACATATTTGTAATGTGTTTTGTTTTCTTGCCTTCTCAATGACTGGGATGGGGAAAGGAGATAAAGTGAATTTGGAACTGAAAATAAAATAAAATAAAACAGATTTTTTTTTAAAAAAGGAAATGCTTAAAGATGGGAGATGGGGTGTCTTGTATAAAGAGGCCAGTGTCACTGGATCACAGATTATGCACAGGGGAATGAGGTCTAAGAAGACTGAAAAGGTAGGAGAGGGCCAGCTTATGAAGGGCTTTAAAAGCCAACAGATGATTTCATATTTGATATTGGAGGTAATAGGGAATGACAGGAGTTTATTGAATAAGGAGTGACATGATCAGAGCTGCATTTTAGGATGAACAATTTGTCAGGTGAGAGTAGTATAGACTGGAGTGGGGAAGAGGATGATATCTAGCTTTTGAACCGGGGTGACTGAGAGGATAGCAGTACCCTCAACACTAATAGGAAAAGTTTAGAAGTGGTGAAGGTTTGGGGGAAAGAAAACAACTTTAGTTTTGGACATGTTGAATTTAAGATGTCTGTGAGACACCCAATTCCAGATATCCAATGGATAGTTGGAGGTGTGAGTCTGCAGATCAGATGAGACATCAGTGCTGGATAAATGCATCTGAGTCATTGAATCTATGGGAACTGATGAAACTACCAAATGAAATAGTACAGAGCAGGGGTGGGGAACCTTTGGCCTTGAGGCCACGTCTGGACCTTTAGGTCCTCAAGTACAGCCCTTTGATGGCATCCAAACTTCCAAAGTGCTGCACTTGAGGACCTAGAGGGCTACACGTGGCCTCAAGGCTGCAGGTCCCCCCCCCCCCATAGAGGGAGAAAAGATTACAATAGAATGTGTTAGAGAACAAAGTGATTTGGCCCTTCCTCCCTCCTTCTATGATGAAGGCGAGGAAAGAGAAGGGACTTTCTAACGTGCTTAATAAATATTTGTCAGATTGAACGGACTTGCCTGAGACTGCAGACCCTAGTTAGGGGTCTGATAACCAGAGAGGAAAGAGGGAGGATTTGGATGGAAGGAACTAGGAGGGCAAAGGGGAGCAGGAAGGCACTCAGTATGTATAAACCAGGAGGAGAGGAGGAGAGCTGAGGGAGAACAGAACACAAAGGAATGTAAATATTTTTACTGATATGGGACCTTTCCCTCCTTGAAAGATATGCTTCGTAGTAGTATTACTGGGACAAAGGATGGGTACAGTGCAGAGCTGGAAGGCCCTCAGAAGCCTTTTGGTCTTACACTCGCCCCTCCCATTTTACACATGACATAACTGAGGCACAGGGATTAAATGACTTCATTGAGGTAATAAGCATCAGAAGTAGCTTTTGAACACGATTCCAGAGCCAGTATTCCTTCCATTGTTCCTGTCTACAGAGTCTGTCTCCTTCCCACCCCCCCACCCCCACCCAAGCCATCCTGGGCGACTTTATTATTCTCACTGCTGACTTTTCAAACGTTCTACCCTCCAGGTTCATTGACTTTCTCAACTGTCATGCGTCAGTGTGTGCGTGTGTGTGTGTGTGTGTGTGTGTGTGTGTGTGTCTGTAGTCTATGGCCCTTGATGTTCTGAGCCCTCAATGAATACCATTTGTCACTTGAAAAGGAATCAGGACTCCCTGAACCCTCAGAGATCCTCTTCCCCCTCCCCTAACAAAATCTTGCCTTTCGAGACTCTGTTTTCCCGGCAGTGATAGGAAGCCAAGCCCCACTAATGACAGATCCCAGCAATGGGAGAATTAGCTGCTTCTGTTCAGAGTTCAGGACAAAATGGGGAGAATGTTCAATCTGCAAAGACTGGGCATGGGTGGTATGGGGTGGCAAACTGATGGGATGAAAGGGATAGGAAGCCATGTTTGTATGCGTTGGCACTGGCTGTCTCCCGTGCCTCTTTATCGACATCTCTTAGAATCCCTCATTTCCTTTTATACAGCTTGAGTTACCTTTCCTGATCCTCCCAGTCTTTCCCCCTCCAAAATTTCGTTTTACTTATTTTCTATATTTTGAACCATAGCTCACATATGATCCTCCATTTCCCATTTCTACACCTTTGCGTTGGCTATACCCCATGGCTAGAATGCACTTTCATCTCACCTCCAATGCTGAGAATCCTTCCTTTCTTTCTCAACTCTGCTGGAGCCATACCTTCTATACGATGAAATCTTCCTGATCCCCTTATGAGCTAATGTCCTCCCTCCCCAAAATTACCTTATATCTCTTTTGTGTATGCTTATTTATGTATATGTTCCCCCCCTCCAGAATGTAAGCTTCTAGAAGGCAGGGGCCAGTTCATTTTTGTCTTTGTGTCTAGTGCAAGGGTTCTTAACTGTTTTTATGTCCTGGACCCCTTTGGCAGTCTGGTCAAGCCTGTGGATCCCTTCTCAGAATAATGCTTTCAAATACACAAAATAAAATGGAGAGGATGACAGAAAGCAATTATAGTGAAACAAAGATGTCGTTGTTTTCACCAACTAGGTTCACAGACTCCCAGAAATCTGTCCACGGTGTCCATGGACCCCAGGAGCCTTGCATGGTTCTTAGCACATAGTAGGTACTTAATAAATGTTGATTGATTGAAAGAGAATAGTCCAGAAGGAAAGTGGAGAAAGGAATGCCATTGGCAGCTAGGTGGCACAGTGGATAGAGCACTGGGCTTAAAGTCAGGGTGAAAGACTCATCTTCTTGAGTTCAAAGCTGGCCTCAGACACTTACTAGCTGTATGATCCTGGACAAGTCACTTAACCCTGTTTACATCAGTTTCCTCATCTGTCAAATGAGCTGGAGAAGGAAATGGCAAACCACTCCAGTGTCTTTGGCAAGATAACCCCAAAGGGGGTCACAAGGGGTTGGACACAGCTGAAATGACTGAACAACCGCAAAACCTGATGGAGAGAGAGGACAAAATGAAGCATGCCTTAAGAAAGAAGAAAGATTAATCCACACTGTTCATGGATGGTATAACATGCAAATAATTATGCACATTTCCTAAGGGTATAAGAGCAGTTGTAATGGTGAGGCCTCCAAACAGTGTCTTTCAGCCTTGCTAATGCTCATCACAGGGGGTAGAGACTGATGTCCTCCAGTGTAGTGAGCTGGGGTTCTAGTCTTAGCCCTAAAGCACCTCACCTGTGATTTCTTCAGCGTGCCCCCAGATGCCTTTGTCCCTGCTTCACCATCTCACAGGGGTCCTGGCAGGCCTCAGTAGGTTGGGCAGATCAATGAACATCTCTCTAAGGAGGTCTGAGCCCCTCTGCTTGAGGTACTCTCCACTGGGCTCAGAGCTCAAGATTGAACCCCATTCCTTGGTCCTCGATCTGGTGTTATTAAATCATTCCTTATGCAACTATGGTTTTTACCATTTCCCAAGAAGACAGTGGGATGTTTCCAGAGTCAGTCATGTTTATTCTGAAGGCTCCTCTGTTTAAGGAGGAGAATGAAGAAGGGGTCCTTGGAGTGCTTGCTCTGCCTTCTCCATCCAGCATTATGGCCTGGGGGGGAAGGAAATTGTTGGTAATAAGGGATTCTTTCCCTTCTTTCTTCCTTCCCCAGGGACTACAATTAGAAGTTTGTTGGTGAGGGTTAACTCATCCCAGGACTGCCAGTGGGAAGACAGAATATCTTTATTTGGATTAGATTAATTATCGGATGCCCTTCAAGCGTGTAGAGGATCAAAAGAGGCAGCTCCATCGGTTTGCCTGAAGGCATGATGCCAAGCGCAAGCAGGGGGCCTGGCTCCAGGACAGGGATCAGGTGGTGATGTTGGTTACACCCATCCCAGCTCAACTGCCAGTGGGACAGCTTTGAGTTATAGAGGCGGTTACAAAGTTCTTTACCAACTTGGTCCCTAAGTAAGGCGCCATAGCCAGAAATTCTGGGCCTTCCATCAGAGTTCAGGAAAAAAAGTCCTTTTGCCAGGTGTATGGGATGTAGCACCGGGCTGGACACCAGATTTGAGTTCTAGGTACGGATGGTCATGAGCCCTCCCCAATGATCCCAGAGTATCAGAGTCAGAGGGGAACTTGTGGCTATATGTGGCCTTAAGGCGGAAGGTTCCCCACCCTTGATCTAGGTCATACCCACTAAAGGCAGGTGTTCCCCAGGACTCTCTTCTGGACCCACTTCTCTTTGTCCTCTATACTATTGCTCTTGGTGATTTCATCAGCTCCCATGGCTTCAATTATCATCTTTACGCTAATGTTTCTCAAAGCTATCTCTCTGCTGTCCTCTAGGCTCACACCTCCAAATGCATATTCGATGTCTTAAACTGGATGTTTCATTTTTTTTAAATTTTTTAAAAATTTTAGGGGCAGCTAGGTGGCGCAGTGGATAGAGCACCGGCCCTGAAGTCAGGAGGACCTGAGTTCAAATCTGGCCTCAGACCAAACACTTGATACTTACTAGCTGTGTGACTCTGGGCAAGTCACTTAACCCCAATTGCCTCACTAAAAATAAATTTAAAAAAATGAAAATGTGGGGGTTTTTTTTTGGATGTTTCATTTTAAGCTTAACCATCTTAAGTTTACCTTGCCTAAAACTCATTTCCCCCCCAAAACTCTCTCAGTCACCAGGCCTGCCACCCACTTGTCATACTCAACTCATCACTCTTTCTTAACCTCCGCCCCCATCGAAGCTGATGCCAAGTCCTATTGATTTTACCTTCTTAACATCTCAAGTGTACATCCCCTTCTCCCTTCTGACACTGCCACCACCCTGGTACAGGCCCTCATCACCTCGTGCCTAGACTATTTTATTGACCAACAGTTTTATAGTTAAGGTTTGCTGAGTACTTTACAAATATCTCATTCTGTCCTCACAACGACTCTGGGTAATAGGTGCTATTATCATCTCCAGTTTGCAAATGAGGAAACTGAGGCAGATGGCAGTGAAGTGACTTACCTAGGGTCACACAGCTAGGTCAGATTCGAACTCAGTTCTTGCTGACTCCAGATGCAGGGTCCTATCCACTGGGCCACCACCTGCCTTTTCTAATAGCCTTTTGGTTGGTGTTGCTGCATAAAGACTCTCCCCATTCCAGTCCACCCTTCACTGAGCTGTTCAATTATTCTTTCTAAAGCCTAGATCTGACCAAGTCACCTATTCAATAAACTCCATTGGCTCTCTCCAGGACCCAATACAGAATGCTCTGTTTGGCATTTTGAATGCACTTCAAAACCAGCCCTCTTCCTACATTTTCAGTCTTCTTACACTTTACTCCCATCTATAATATTTGTGATCCAATGATTCCTGCCTTCTTGTTATTCTTCCCACAAAACCCTCCATCTCTTGACTCCAGGTGCTTTCTCTGGCTGTCCTCCATGCCTGGAATGCTTCCCTTCCTCATCTCCATGCCTTCCCTGGCTTCCTTCAATTCCCTCCTAAAATCCTACCTCCTACAGGAAGCCTTTCTTGATTCCCTTTTTATCCTACTGCCTTCCCTCTATGATTATCTCCAATTTATCCTATCTACATATTGTTTATATCTGGTTATTTCACATTGCCCTCTCCCTCCCTGTTAGACTGTGAGCTCCTGGAGAGCAGGGAATGTCTTTTGCCTTTCTCTGTATCCCCACCCCCCAGCACAATGCTTAGCATGTGCTGTCATTTCAGTTTCAGTCTTGTCTGATTCTTCATGACCTCATCTGGGGTTTTCTTGGCTATAAAGATACTGGAGTGGTTTGCCATTTCCTTCTCCAGCTCATTTACAGATCGAGGAAAATGAGGGAAACAGGGTTAAGTGACTTGCCCAGGGTCACACAGCTAGTAAGTGTCTGAGACCAGGTTTGAACTCAGGAAGATGAGTCTTCCTGATTCCAGGCCTGGTGTTCTATCCACTGTACCACCTAACATAGTAAATATTTAATAAACATTTTTTGATTTATAATTACATTGTAAATTACATAAATTACATTTACAGATATCTCATTTGTACATGTACAATTACACTATAAATGTATGTAAGTTACATTTATAACACATTGCTCTAGCCTGTCAAGATCTTTTAGTTCATCATTTAATTAAGAAAAGTTTAAAGCCCAAGACCAGGGTGTAAATGAGGCTTCAATTCACCAACTAGCAAACAAAAACCCCTGCTATTTCAGGGGCTCCTAATAGTTTTTGTGTAATGAACACTTGAACAGTCTGGTAAAGTCTAGGGACTTCTTCCTAGTAATGTTTTGAATGCATGAAATAAAACACAAAGGAAACCAATTATAGTCAAGTGCATTTACCCAAATATTTTAAAAACCAAGCCCACAGACTCTGGTTTAAGAACACCTGCTCTATTTGAAGTCGAGAGATGTGGGGTCAAGGAATTCTCTGGGGCTCTCTCCTCACTGGAAACATGGGTAGGTGTTAAGGAATGGTCTACGTTGGTTGGCTTTGCCAAGTATATTTCATATCTGTGACCCAACTACACATCACATCTCTCCAGGGTAGTCCCATGATGGGGGTGGGGGAGGGAAGAGGGGAAACAAACTGGTTTAAACGCTGTGAGCAGATCAGGATTTGCCAAGGACTTATATTGAAATTCCTATGAATTTGACAGCCACTGATGATATTTCACAGAAAATTCCAACGTTTTCTGCCTGCTGCCGGAAGCTTTAATTATGAATCACTCTGTATGGGAGGAACAGGACAGAGCTTGTCTGTGGAGCTCAGCTACCATTACTGTCTGCTGGGGTTGCGCTGTTGTGGTTTATAATGTCTTGTCAAGTGAATTATAACCTTATGTGCATTCCAGGCCTTTTGGTCTCTGCAGATGACCTATGGTAGCTCCAGAATTGAGCTCTCAAATTCAACCCGGCCTTTTAAGCCTACCCAATCAATCAGGACATGGGCCAGAGCAGCAGTAAGTACAAATTGCTGATACAGAAAGACATCCAGGGCTCAGAGTAACTCAGCCCCCTGGAACCAGCATGCACCAGGAACCATGGGGGATTGATGCCTTCCTCCCACCCCCTCGTCACGATTCCTTGGCTCTGTTTTTTTGCTGGAGGTGTGTATCTCCCTCAGTTGGGATATTTGATGCTTGAAATTAGACTGGAAGATTCTCATCAAGCTTAAGACTTTTGGGACTAAAAAAATTAAAATGTAAAAAATTTTTAAAAAATTAAAAAAAGAAAACTTTCAGGACTAATCAGTTTCTCCCACCAAATCAGCCCACCCTTCTAACTTCTCTATTGATGTAAACAGATTAACAATTCATAATAGTTATCCATGCTCCCAAACTCAGTCTCTCCTTCATTATCCATATTCTATCACTACTCACAGATATTATCTTTCTTTCTTTCTTTTTCTTTTTTCTTTCTTTCTTTTTCTTTTTTTCTTTCTTTCTTTCTTAACTTCCTTTCTTTTTGATTCTTCTTTCAAAATCACTTTGTTATCCATTCTTTTTACCCCCACTTCCACTGCCAAGTTTTGGGTGTTAGCACATCTCTCTTCGGGTCATTACAATGGCCTCCTACCAAGTCTCTTTGTGTTCTCACTCTCCCTCTGTGCTGAGCTCTTTACAAATATTATCTCATTGAATCCTCACACCAACCCTAGCAGGGAAGTGCTATTATTCTCCCCATTTTACAGTTGAGAAAACTGAGGAGAATAGAGGTTAAGTGACTTACCCAAGGTCACATAGCTAGTAAATATCTGAGGCTAAATTTGAACTCAGGTCTTCCTGACAATAGGCCCATAATTCCATATTTCTTGGACAGGCTCTTCTGATGCACAGTGAGCTAGACTTTGAATTAAATTCATGGAAGAGGAGGCTCATTTGCCTTTGACAACCCCAAGTTTCACCCTGAAACAAAAATTCATCTTTTTTAAAAATTCATTAAAAAATTATTGAAATATTTTGTTTTTACATCACCTATACTTCTCAACATTTCCATCCCCCATCCCTCCTCTCAGAGAACCATTCCTTCTACAGCAAAAGAGAGTGTGGGGAAAGGGGCAGCTAAGTGGCGCCATAGTGTGTAGAGTACCAGGTCTGGAGTCAGGAAGACTCATCTTCTTGAGTTCAAATCTGGCCTCAGACACTTACTAGCTGTGTGACCTTGGGCAAGTCACCTCCTCATCTGTCAAATGAGCTGGAGAAGGAAATGGCAAACCACTGCCAGTATCTTTGTCAAGAAAACCCCAAATGGGGTCACAGAGAGTTGGACAAGACTGAAAAACGACTGAGCAACAACATAGAAGGAAAACAAAAAGAGTTTAAAAACCAACCAACACATCAACCCAATTCAACGTTGCCTATAGTTCCCCACCTCTGCAAAGCAGGGAGAGAAGCGCCCTCTTCTATCTCTTCTTTGGGGGCAAACTTGGTCTTTATCATTTCACAACATTCATTTTCAGTTGTTCTTTTCATTTACACAGGAAAGCTCATCTTTTTAACCACAATAATTTCCCAGGAATGCTGGTTGCAACACCACCATCTCTGAAGAACCAAAATGGAGGTGGCCCAGAGGACAATGGAGAAGGGCATGGAGAGGTGCAAGGAGACTGTAACATTACCAACAATGTTGTTGTTCAGGAATTTTTCGGTCATGTCTGACTCTTCGTGACCCCATTTGGGGTTTTCTTGGCAAAGATACTGGAGCGGTTTGCCATTTTCTTCTCTAGCTCATTTTACAGAGGAGGAAACTGAGGCAAACAGAGTTAAATGGTTTGCCCAGGGTCACACAGCTAGTAAGTGTCTGAGGCTGGATTTGAACTCAGGAAGAGAAATTTTCCTGACTCCAGGCCACCACTCTATGCACTATGGTGCCACCTAGATGCCCTGTTACCAACAATGACTTACATGCAAGAAGTAGTAAGAGAAATACCATCCTGGAAGTGTATGATCAGAAAAGATGGTGGGCTGGTCGTGAAACAAAGGGCGAGGGGTTTGGGGTGGGCAGACAGCGCGTGAGCCGAACTGGTCCCCACAAAATCACCTACTGCTGGGTCTGCCTGCCCAAGCCTTTCCCCGCTGCAGTCCACCCTCCGCTCAATTGTCAAATTAATCTTCCTGAATCACAGATCTGACGAGGTCCCTGACCCCCCCTCCCCCAATAGACACACTCGATAAACTCCGGTGGTTCCCTATCACTTCCAGGATCAAACGTAAAATCCTTCATTTGGCATTCAAAGCCCTTCATGATCTGCCCTGCCCCCATACCTCCTCCCCCACCCCCACCCCACTCCCGCTTTCCAGTCTTCTTACACCCCTCCCAATCCCCCCCATACTCTGTGATCCGCGGCCTCCTCGGTGTTCTTCCCAAGACCCTCCATCCCCCAGCCCTGGGCATTTTCACTGGCCAGCCCCTATGCCCAGGAAGCTCTCCCTCTTCATCTGAGTTTCCCCCACTTCCTTCAAGTCTCTGATAAAATTCCACCTCCTAAGAGAAGTCTTCCCTCTGTTGATTGCCTCCAATTTATCCTGTCTGTATCATGTTTGTACCTGATTATTCGCATGTTGTCTCCCCCATTAGACGGTGAGCTCCTTGAGGGCAGGGGTTGTCTTTTGTCTTTTTTTTTTTTTTGGTATCTCCAGAGCTCAGCACAATGCCTGGCACATAGTAGGTACTTAATAAATGCTTATTGACCGACTGATGGATATTGTGAAGAGGCCCAGAAGAAGTTCTTCTGGCATGCTAGGCAGATACATGGGAGAGGGATGATGAAAGGCCATGCATAAGAATAATACGGGAAAAGAAGGCATGAGATCATGGAACCTAGGGCCAAAGATTTGGACATGTATCCCCTGGAGGACCAACGTAAGGATTCTGGTAATTGGGGTCCTTATGTGCCTGCTTTGAACCCCAGCTCTTTGTACCTCATTTGGGGTGAAAGTTTATACAATAGTCTCTGTTTGCACCCTAAGGTGGTTTGATTCTGTTTGCAGAGATTCATCCATTCACTAAACATTTAAGAACCTACAGAGGCAGCTAGAGTACTGGTCATGGAGTCAGGAAAACCTGAGTTCAAATCCTTCCTCAGACACTTCCTAGCTGTGTGGCCCTGGGCAAGTCATTTAGCCTCTGTCTGCCTCAATTTCTTTATCTGTAAAATGGGAATGATAATAGCACCTATCTCCCAGGCTTGTTGTGAGGATCAAATGAGATAATATTTGTAAAGCACTTTGCAAACCTTAAAGTGATATACAAATACTATTAGAATTGTTATTGGGCTACAAAGATGAAAAATTATGTCGTCCCTGCCATCAAATAGCTTACTTTCTACCAGGGGAAAAAGGCAAATACACAAATAAAGATAATGTAATTAAGATTATAACATAATATAATATGATATAATGTAATATAATATATGATGTAATGTAATGTAATATAATATAATGTAATGTGATATGATATGATATAATTATAATATAATACAATATAATATAATATAATAGTGATTAGGGATAAAGAAGAGATCCAGGCTTGATCATGAATGATAAGAAGGGGCCAGAGACCAGATAGTTCAAGCAAAACTTCCATCCCCAAAAAGATATCCTAAAACACACTCCCTGCATTGATTAAGCTTTCTGTTATTCTTCTCGCTTCTAACCAGCTAGGTGGCACAATAAATATTGAACTAGACCTGGAATCAGGAAGAACTGAGTTCCAATTCAACCTTAGACACTTATTAGCTGTGTGACCATGGCAAGTTACTTAACCTCTGCCTGTCTCAGTTTCCTCAATTGTAAAATGGGGATAATAACAGCATCCAGTACTGCTGGGTTAAGGGTTGTGAGGATCAAATGAGATAATATTTGTAAAGCACTTAGCACAGTGCCTGGCCCATAGTAGGCGTCATAGAAATGCTTGCTCCCTTCCCTTCCCCCACCTTCCTCTCCTCATGCCTTTTCCCCCCTTCCCCTTATCTCACCTCAGAGGCTCATGATACAAAATAGACCTGTTACAGAGTGTGTGTAATGATGTATGAGTGAACCATAAACTATGGAACAAAGACTCAGTTACAGCTATTTGGAGAAAAGGTGCCGGGAGTGGGAGGTGGGAGGGGAGGTGACTGGACAGGAGGACAGAATTTCATCTAAACCTTAGCCTAACAATTGTACCACCTTGTGGAGTCCACTTCAAGTCAACTGTAATAACAATAACAATAACAACAACATCTAAACAAAAAACTGAAAGAAGTGAAGAGATGAAACAGCCACTGTAAAGGATCAGTAGATACTTGTGTTGGCACAAGCCTTGTAGGTTTCTCCCCAAGTCTGGTGTCTTTACTCCCAGAGGGCAGGGACCACAGCTGCACCTGGGTCCTGTTCACTAAGTAAAGATTAAACAACCACCAAGAATTTTCTTGGAAGGGATATCAAAAGGGGCTCAGAGTTGGACTAGCCTACAAATTAAATCAGGGAATGGCAAAGGCTTGGTAGAATGGGTATGGCCATAAGCTAACTGATTCCCTTAGAGTATGCAGAGGGGAAGGAGAGGATTGGGTGGTTGTTGGAGAGAAATGAGTTATTTGAGTAGCTGAAAAGGCTCTCAGATAATACCTTCAATTCCAAAAGTTAAGTGTAAACCCACAGTCTCAGCTGAAGCGGTTGGGTTAGTGGTGGGGAGATGAGTGTGGTATAGAGGGAAAAAAGCCCCCAGGTTGGTAAAGTGCGTTGAGATCCTAAGTAAAGGTGGCAGAGAGATTAAAAAAAAATAAAACAATTTTTTTATTGGGCAGTTGCTCTTGCCAAGTTCTTACTAATTAATGATGATAAAAGTGCTTTGAAAATATGAAGAGCTGTAGAAATGCTAAGCATGAATTATTTATGTCCTGGCGTATACTTAGCTTGAGAGGTCCTGTGGTCTAGGGGAGCTTGGCCCTGGGGGTCAGGAAGCTTGGGTTCTCTCTCTCTCTCTCTGCCTCTCTCTCTCTCTCTCTCTCTCTCTCTTTTTTAAATAAAATTCAATTTATTTTATTTTCAGTTCCAAATTCTCTCTCTTCTCCTACCCGTTAAGAAGGCAAGAAAAACAAAACCCATTTCAAATATGTATAGTCATGCAAAACAAATTTTCAAATTACCCATGTTTTCCACTCCCCCCCTCCAAAAAAATGATAACCAAGAAAGAAAAAATATGCTTCAAACTTCACTCAAAATTCCCTCAGTTCTCTGTCTGGAGGTGGATAGAATGTTTCATCATGAGTCCTTTGGAATTGTGTTGATCAGAGTTACTAAATCTTCATAGTTTATTATCTTTATAATGTTGCTGTTACTGTGTACATTGTTCTCTTGGTTCTGCTTACTTCACATTGCATCAATTCATACAAGTCTTCCCAAGCCTCGATTCTCTTTTCACATTTTTCCTCCTCCCCCATCTTTGGATCTGGGTGAATGACTTTGATTCAGTTTACCTAGGGGAAGTGACTTTGGGCAAGTCACTTAAAAATCTCTTAACCCAGCAGTACCACTATTAGATCTATACCCCAAAGAGATCAAAGAAAAAGGAAAAGGACAAAAATATTGGTATCTCTTTTTGTGATAGCAAAGAATTGGAAACTGAAGGGATGTCCATCAATTGGGAAATGTCTGAAGAAGTTATGGTACCTGAATGTGATGGAATGGTTGCTGTCCTTCCTTCTTGAAGAGGACCAAAATGATATCACTATGTGGGAGTCAATGTACAGTGTGTGATGGAATACTGTTGTGCTATAAGAAATGATGAAAAGGGGCAGCTAGGTGGCGCAGTGGATAGAGCACTGGCCCTAAAGTCAGAAGGACCTGAGTTCAAATCCAGTCTCAGACCAAACACTTGACATTTACTAGCTGTGTGACCTTGGGCAAGTCACTTAACCCCAATTGCCTAAAAAAAAAAAATGATGAAAAGGATAGTCTCAGAAAAACTTGGGAAGACTTGTATGAACTGATGCAAAGTGAAGTAAGCAGAACCAGAAGAACAATTTATACAAAGACAACAATATGGTAAAGACAAAAAACTTCAAAAGAATTAGGAACTCTGATCAATACAATGATCTACCACAATTCCAAAGGACTCATGATGAAAAATGCTATCAACCTCCAGGTGGAGAACTGATAGACTCAGAGTGAAGATTAAAGCATATTTTTTTCTCTTTTAAAATTCTTTTTTTTCTTTTCTTTCTTTGTGTGTGTGTGTGGGGGGAGCACGGTTAATACAGAATGTGTTTTTCATGACTTCATATAGATAATGGGCATTGTATTTCCTGCCTTTTCAATGGGTGGAGGAGGGATAGAGGGAAGGAAAGAATTTGAAACTGAAAACAAAATAACATAAAATAAACTATTGGCCACATTTTTCTCCTCTGTAAAATGAAGGCATTGGACTAAGGCTAAGCAATCTCTAAGTTCTCTTGTAGCTCTAAATCCTAAGATCTCTTTTCTCCTGGGTTCTAAGAGACTCCTCCCTTTTCTCAGTTCCCAGAAAAGATAGGAAAGCAAAACTATAGAAATATCAAATGTTAAAGTTCCATCTACCTGTTTCTGGTAAAACGCTTCCTGCCCCTCCACCCATTCCATACCTGGGGCAGTGGTTGAAAAGGCCCTTAAATGGCAGAGTGGAACAAGGCCTCAACCTGTTTCTTTCAGCCCCTCCCAAATCCTAAAAGTCCCTGGCCTGACTCCTTCACTGTTCCCTCAGATCAGGGAGCCAGAAACTAGTTCTCTCTCTCTCCCTCTCTCTCTCCCCCCCCCCCCTCTCTCTCTTTCTCTCTCTCTCTCTCTCACACACACACACACACACACACACACACAGAAGTAGGGAGGGAGGGAGGGAGGGTCCCAAGGGTGTTCACATTCTCTCTCATCACCACTTTCTCATCACCCCAAATGAATTTTGTCTCTTGCCTCCCTACCACTTCACCCAACTGGGGGATGCTAGGAATTGTCCAGGAACTGGGTGGTCTGGCTCAGCCCCAGTTCACCTTGATCCAAAGGCAGCCCCTCCACTAGTCTGTGCCTAGCAGTAGGTTCGCTTTAAGGTTACTAAAGGGAGATATGGGAATTCAGAAATGGTGAGCATGAGAAGATAAAGGACAAGAAACCTTCCAAAAACATCACACATGCAAATCAAATAAGAATAGTTGATTGTAAAATGAAGCACCCTACAGCAAAGACTATAACCTTTAATATCATTTAACATGAAACTTTTTTTTTTAATTCCTACGGAGGAAGGGGGTCAAAGGGATCTCAGGTTGGGAGGATGTGAAGAACAGCAGAAAGATTGCTGGATTTAGTTATAGAACCTGGGTTCAGTTTCCATCTGTGTCACTTACTATTTTATTTGTTATTTTTAGAGGCAATTGGGGTTAAGTGACTTGCCCAGGATCATGCAGCTAGTAAGTAGCTGAGGCAGGATTTGAACTCAGCTCCTCCTGACTCCAGGACCCATGCTGCACTCACTGAGCCACCTAGCTGCCTCTGTCACTTACTATTTTGTGATTGGGAAAGTCACTTCTCCCTTCTGGGCCTCAGTTTTCTGATCTGTAAAAATGAGGTGAGTGAATTTTCCCTAAATCAATGATCCTAAGAAACTTTAAAATGCTTGTCTGGCAGATATCCCAAGGGATGTCCTTTCCCTTTCCTGAAACATCAGGAAACTCCAGGTTTTGGAAGATACTGGGGCCTCTCAGGTTTAACCATCCAGGGTTACTGAGACTAGAAATAGAAGGCAGTGGCATGATCTCTCCTTGCCTTAGTTTCCTTATTTCTAAAATGAGGAAAGATCATCCTAAGGAGATAGTAGCTGGAGTCTGCTTCAAATGTTGGGGCCAAAAGGGTGCCCTGAAGGCAGAAAGAATATTCTTGGCACAGAAAAGAGATACGGAGTTTATACCTGGTTTTCCGGCACAGGCAGGTTAGTCTACAACACCTGTGCCTTATTTTAAGTTAACCAGAGAAAGGAAAACCAATAACCACAAAATGGATAAAAATTAGAGATTGGTTATTTACTTCATAAGACGACTGATTTTCTTCAATAGCATGCTCCTACTATGCATTTGAATACAGCAGGTTTACAAACAACTCTTCAGGAGCATAAGTGTTGTATAAAGCAGGGCAAACCTTTGTTTTTATGCCAATCCCTCAAAGGCTAAGCACCCACCTAAAGCTGTCATTGCTAGGCTATCTACTTCTTCTGTCCTTGCTCCTTTCTACTGACTGTCCTGCTCAGGTTTGGGGTCTATGATTTGTTGTAGTGATTACACAGACCTGGGAATAAAATATTCCTTGATTTGAGTACCCACTCAACTCTGGTGGTGAGAGTGATGATGACCCTAATGACCCTTCCCTCACAACTAGAGAGGCTCTTGATCCTGATACCACCTCAGAAACTCCAGATTTCCCTGATCCTTACCCTCAAGCCTATTTTCAGTTTCTTATCTCTAGTCTCTTTCCTTCCTCTCCAATCTGTTGTCCTCCGAAGTCTCTCTAACTTTCCTAAGGTACTTGTTCTGATCATATTTCTTTTTTTTAAATTATGTTTAATTTTTTTAATCAGAAAGAATTCACTTTCTCTCCCTCACAGCATAACCTCCCACCCCTAGTTGAGATCGAAAAACAAAACCCTTTTGTTTGTTATGCTGTTATAAACAAGCATAGTCAAGCAATAAAAAAAAAATTCTGCATTGGCACTGTCCAAAAAAAATGTGTCATTCTGCATTCTGAATACACCTCTTTATCAGGAGGTATTAGTCTTCCGGAATTATGACTGATCACTATGCTGATCAGAATTGCTAATTCTTTCAAAATTGTTTGCTTTGCCATATTGTTGTCTTTCTATAAATTGCTCTCCTGGCTCTGTTCACTTCAGTCTGCATCAGTTCATACAAGTCTTCCCAGGTTTTTCTGAAACCATACCCTTCATTATTTCTTATAGCATAATAGCATTCCATCATGTTCATATACCATAACTCATTAAGCTTATCCCCAATTTAAAGGTACCTGTTCAGTTTCCCATTTTTCCCACCTCAAAAAGAGCTATGAATATTTTGTACATCTCTAGTTAGAGTTTATTTTGCTTAAGACTAATTCCTCCCTAAGCTACCCTCTTAATTTTTTGTATCCCTAGTGCTTATCACAGTGCTTGGCACATAGCAAGTGCTAAAAAAAATTTTTATTGATTGATTTCCCCTTTTCCCCTCTCCCCTTTTCCTGTTGAGTGAAATGTATTTCTGAATCCAACTGTGTGTACATGTCTATTCTTTCTTTCTTTGATCAGTCTACATGAGAATGAAGTTCAATTGTCAGCTGCTCCCTCCCTCTCTCTGTTTATTTCAGTGTCTAGCTGAGCACCCTAATTATGTAAGATAATTTTACCTAACCTTCCTTTCCTTTCCCTCCCTCCCCCAGCATATTCCTCTTCCTTCTCTTTACATTCTTCTCTCAAAATCATCAAGACATAATAGAACCATTACCCAGTCATTGAATCTAATTAGACTCCCTCTATGACCCTAGATGATGATAGGGTTCAGAGGGAACACATGTATCACTTTGTCATATTAGAATGTAAGTAGTTTATTCTTGTTATCCCTTATCATTATTCATTTGTGTTTACATTTTTATTTTTCTCTTCACTCTTGTGTTTGTACTTTAAAGTTTCTCTGAAGCTCTGGTGTTTTCCTCAGGGAAGCTTAGAAGTCTTCTATTTCATTAAAGATCCATTTTTCCTCTATAAGCACAGGAAACTCAGTTTTGAAGGACAAGTTATTCTTGAACTTATTCTATCAACCCATATGCTTTGTCTTCTGCAAGATCATATTCTGAGTTCTTTGTTTCTTCATAGTGGTGGCTGCTAAATCTTGTGTAGTCCTGACTGTGGCTCCTCAAAACTTGAATTCTTTTTGGCAATTTGTAGTGCAATTTGTAGTATTTTTCTTTTGACCTGGAAGCTCTGGATTTTGGCTATAAAGTTCCTGGAAGTTTTAATATGGAGGTTCCTTTTATATGGTAACCAGTGTATTCCTTCTGTTTCTACTTTGCCCTCTTGTTCTAAGAGATCTGGACAGTTGTTTTTTTTTTAATATTTTTTGAAATAGGATGCTCAGTCTCTTGTTCTGACATTCAGATATTGAATGGTCATGGCATTCAGGTATTCTGATGATTCTTAATTTTTTTTCTCCTATTTTCCAGGTCAGTTATTTTTGCTTTGAGATACCCTACATGTGTTTCTATTTTTTTCTTTTGATTTTGCTTTTAATATTTCTGGTTGTCTTATGAAGTCATTGGCTTCTATTTGGTCCATTCTAATTTTCAGGGATTTTGTTGCTTGGGTAAGGATTTGTACCTCTTATGCCAAGCATTAATTCCCTTTCTAATTCTTCTTCCATAGCTCTCATTTCTTTTCCAACTTTTTTTTAATTTAGCACTCTCATTTATTAAAAAAAAACTTTTGGTGGTCTTAGATTTCATTATCATTTCACTATCAATTATGGATTATGCTAAATTAGCTTGATCTTCAGAGTTGATTTTTCCATTTCTTCCATTTGAAGGTATCAATTAGGCTAATCATTTGCAAATCCACATTGCTTCAGCATCTCACTGAATTTCTCAAATAACTTGAAGTCATCTTGGTTCTAGGTACACTTTAACAGTTGCTTTATCTTGTAGTATCAGGGGCCAAATTGCTGTTGCTGGAGGTACCCTGTCTGGGTTACTTGGGGTTCCTGGTAAGTGATGTCAGGCTTTGAAAGATGAATGTTCTTTGTGCCACTGAAGCCACCAGTAATGTCATGACCAAGCGTGTGCTCAAGAGCTGAGCCCACTACTACTCCTGCTATAATGGTAGCCATTTGGGGCATCAAACTTGGCTGCCTCAAGGGCAGTAGGAGGAGGTGCAGCTGCAGATAGTGGGGCTGCTACTGGAGGGTGACTTATTGGTAATGACCCAGCTCTCACTGGGGATGCCTGGTGACTGGGAGTGAGAAAGGATGCCATCTGGGAGGTTCCTGCTACCACAAGGCATTGTTTATTCTCAGGGACAGGGTTCCAGGGGTAAGAGAAGAGAGGCCATGGTGCTTCCTTAGCAAAAACATTTTTTTAAATGTTTTTATTGATGTCTTTTGTTTTTGACATCATCATATTTTCACCCAGTATTTTCCCTTTATCTGTGCCAGAGAACCAACTCATAACAAGCAGTATTTAACAAAATAAAAAAAAAAAAAGAGAGAGAGAGAGAATAGGAAGAAATCAGCACAACAAATCAATACATTGAAAAATTCTAAAAATGTGCAGTGTGCAACACCTATGGACTTCCCACCTCCACAAAGGGGTGGGTTGGAGGTATCTTCTCCTATCTCTTCATATACAAATATTTTAACTCTTGCTTCATCTCTTCCAGGAATTCTGGTTGAATTTGTGCCCAAGATATGCTTTACCTTGAGGCTTTGCTTGTGAATGATTCATAATCATTCTCTCCTTCTGGTTTGGGTCTTGAGTGTCCCTGTCACCATAATAGCTTTTTGTGATGGATTTTTTTTGGTTTGTTTGTTCATTCTTCCAGCCCACTTCTTGACTTCAATCTTATTTTAGGGCTGGACTCTGTACACTTCTGGAGGGAAGGTCTGGATTAGTCCTGTTGACGTTTTCTTGGAGGTATTGAGTACTGTGTTATTCCAGGATCTCAGGGACAGCTCTAGCTTGGACTGGTGAGCTTTCAGTGCTCCCAAAGTGGTCTAATAGGGGGCAGCTAGGTGGCACAGTGGATAGAGCACCAGCCCTGAAGTCAGGAGGACCTGAGTTCAAATTCAGCCTCAGACCAAACACTTGACACTTACTAGCTGTGTGACCCTGGGCAAGTCACTTAACCCCTATTGCCTAAGAAAAGAAAAAAGAAAAAACCAAAGTGGTCTGATTTAGGGCAAAGTTGATTGTTGCCCTCCTGGTCTGAGCTCTGCAAATTTCTGACCCAAGTTTGGTTCTGAGCAACAGTGGATGCTGCTAGTTTGTTGTTGTTCAGTTGTTTCAGTCATGTCTGACTCTTCATGACCCCATTTAGGGTTTTCTTGGCAAAGATACTGGAGTGGTTTGCCATTTCCTTCTCCAGCTCATTTTACAGATGAGGAAACTGAGGCAGACAGGGTTAAGTGACTTGCCCAGGGTCACACAGCTAGTAAGTGTCTGAGGCCAGATTTGAACTCCTGACTCCAAACCCAGTGCTCTATCCACTTTGCTACCTAGATGCTGTTAGACTCAGCCCCTATTAGCCAGCCAGAAAGTCCTATTGGTTCTAAGTGACAGGACTGCAGGCTCCCCTTTGGTCTGGGATTCCTGCCCTGGCTATTCCCTCTTCAGATTGGGCTAGAAGCTAGAACTGAGATCCCGCTCTGCTCCTAGGGTCTGAGCCACACAGCTGCTCTTTGCTTCTGGACTTGCCTCACCCAGGACCCTGCAGTTGCTTCATACCCCAGAATATCACCCCTGGGCACAAATTGCCTCTTTAGCCCACCCTGCATCTATGACCCAGAACAGAACAAGCCTCCAGCTGCCCCTGGGTGGTGTCACATTGTGGGCTTAGGACCTCATTTTACCCTTGGGCACAGTCCCTCAGCACTGGATGCTCCTCAAGTGGCCAGTTCCCAAGCGCCCACGGACCTCTCTGTCTCCTGATGCCGACCCAGACTAGAAAAGTAACTCACTGTGACTTTTACTTGCTTGAATCAGGATTCTGTCTGCAATGTTTTCTGGAACTGTTTGGAGGAGTTGGGAGCAAGCTAGTAGAGGGAAGCTCACTGTAACTCTTCCTGCTACTCTGCTATCTTCCATATTGCCTTTCTAGTAAATAACCTTCAGTGCTCCTGATTACCTTTGCAAATAAAACATAAGCTGATCTCGGCATTAAAGTTTATCTTAACTTGGCTCCGGTTTATCTCAATAACCTTATCTCATACTTTATCCCTTTGTGTACTTTTCATTCAACCAAACTGGATAACTCTCTAACCTCTGTTCTCAATGTGGGTAGACTCCTCCATATCTCTCCCATCTCTATCTGTTGACTCTTTCCTTCCTTCAAGGCCCAACACAGGTGCCACCTCTTCCATGAAGCCCTCCCTAACACTTCCAAGTGAAACTGACCTTTCCAGCCTCAAAATGCTCATAGACCTTTATTTAACTCTCTCCTTTGCATTTATCACACTTTCTCCCTTGCATCATACTTATTTGGGTGCATGTTAGACCCCCATTAGACTGCGAAATCTTTGGGAACAAGGTCTGCACCATCTTGGAATCATAGAATGAAAGGTGAAAGCAAAGGTTAGAGATCATTTATAAGTATCTTTGTGTCCCTACGGTGTTTTGCACGAAATAGACTCAAGAAGTGTTCTTTGGAGTGAAGGAGTGAATGAATGAATTACTCTCCAGACAAGCACATTCTGCAGCTGCTCTAAGACCTGCCTCCCACCAAAGGACACCAGTGGAGCTTTCTTTTTTTTTTTAATTTTAAATTTTTTTTATTTTTAACATAATTTAAACATAATTTAAAAGAGTAAATAGCATCTATCTAAAACCTTCAGCAAGCATAATATGTAATGGGGACAAGCTAGAAGCATTTCCAATAAGATGGGGGGTGAAACAAGAATGTCCATTATCACCACTGTTATTCAACATCATATTGGAAACGTTAGCTTTAGCAATAGGAGAAGAAAAAGACATTGAAGGTATTAGAATAGACAAAGAAGAAACAAAGCTATCACTCTTTGCAGATGACATGATGATATGCTTAGAGAATCCTAGAGAATCAAAGAAAAAGCTACTTGAAATAATAAACAACTTCAGCAAAGTTGCAGGCTATAAAATAAATCCACATAAATCATTGGCATTTCTATATATTACCAACAAAGCCCAACAGCAAGAGATAGAAAGAGAAATTCCATTTAAACTTACTGTAGACATTATAAAATATTTAGGAGTCTACCTCCCAGAACAAACCCAGGAACTCTATGAACACAATTACAAAACACTTTTCATGCGAATAAAGTCAGATCTAAATAATTGGAAAAACATCAGTTGCTCATGGGTAGGCTGAACTAATATAATAAAAATGACAATTCTACCTAAGTTAATTTACTTATTCAGTGCCATACCAATCAAACTACCAAAAATTATTTTATAGAGTTAGAAAAAATAATAACAAAATTCATTTGGAAGAACAAAAGGTCCAGAATATCAAGAGAACTAATGAAAAGAAATGTAGGGGAAGGTGGCCTAGCCATTCCAGATCTTAAATTGTATTATAAAGCAGCAATCATCAAAACTGCTTGGTCCTGGCTAAGAAATAGAGTGGTGGATCAGTGGAATAGGTTAAGTATGCAAGACACAGTAGTCAATGACTATAGTAATCTATTATTTGATAAACCCAAAGACCCCAGCTTCTGGGATAAGAACCCACTCTTTGAAAAAAACTGCTGGGAAAACTGGAAAAGAGTATGGCAGAAACTAGGCATAGACCAAAATCTCACACCATATACCCAAAATAAAGTCAAAATGGGTACATGATTTAGATATAAAGGCTGATACTATAAGCAAACTGGGAGAGCAAGGAATAGTTTACCTGTCAGATCTAGGGAGAACAGAAAAATTCATGACCAAACAGGAGATAGAGAACATTACGAGCAGCAAAATAGATAATTTTGATTACATTAAATTGAAAAGTTTTTGCACAAACAAAGCTAATGCAACTAAGATTAGAAGGAAGGTAGAAAATTGGGGAAGAATTTTTACAAGCAGTCTCTCTGATAAGGGCCTCATTTCTAAAATAATAGAGAATTCAGTCAAATTTATAAGAATACAAGCCATTCCCCAATTGATAAATGGTCAAAGGATATGAACAGACAGTTCTCAGATGAAGAAATTAAAGCCATCTATAATCATATGAAAACATGCTCTAAATCACTATTGATTAGAGAAATGCAAATCAAAACAACTCTGAGGTACCACATCACACACACCTATCAGAATGGCCAACATGACAAAACAGGAAAATGATAAATGTTGGAGAAGGTGTGGGAAAATTGGGACACTAATGCATTGTTGGTGGAGTTGTGAAATGATCCAACCATTTTGGAGAGCAATTTGGAACTATGCCCAAAGGGCTATAAAAATGTGCATACTCTTTGACCCAGCAATAGCACTTTTAGGGCTATGTCCCAAAGAGATCACAGAAATGGGAAAAGGACCTATATATACAAAAATATTCATAGCAGCTCTTTTTGTGGTGACAAAGAATTGGAAATTGAGAGGATGCCCATCAATTGGAGAATGGCTGAGCAAGTTGTGGTATATGAATGTGATGGAATATTACTGTGCTATAAGAAATGATGAACAGGCTGACTTCAGAAAAACCCTGGAAAGACTTGTGTGGTCTGATGCTGAGTGAAGTGAGCAGAACCAAGAGAACGTCGTACACAATAACAACCATGTTGTGTGATGACTAATATTGATAAACTTAACCCTTCCTGGCAATACAAGGATCTAAGACATCTCCAGAGGCCTTGTGATAGAAAATGCTATCCACATCCAAAGAAAGAACTATGGAAGTCGAATTGCTATTTTTTTTCTCTTCTGTTGAGTTTTGTTTCCTCTTTCTGATGGTTCCTCCTATTGGTTTTAATTTTTACTTACAACATCACTAATGTGAAAATATGTTTAATAAGAATGTAAATGTATAGCCTATATCAGATTGTGTGCCATCTTGGGGAGGGTGGTGGGGAAGAAGGGGGAGAAAAATTTTAAACTCAAAAGCATATGAAAGTGATTATTGATAAATCAAAATTAATTTAAAAAAAAGGAAAAAAAGAAATTTTTTTATTTTTAACATGTGTTTTAAAAACTTTGGGTTACATATTTTCTCCCTTCCTCACTCCCCACCCACCCTCATTGAAAAGGCAAGCATCTTGGTACAGGTTATAAATGTGTAGTCATGCAAGACACTTCCATAGTAGTCCTGTTGTGAAAAACTAAGTATATTTCCCTTCTTCCTATCCTACCCCCCATTTATTCTATTCTATCTTTTGACCCCGTCCCTCCTCAGAAGTGTTTGCTTTTGATTATCCCCTCCCCCAATCTGCCCTCCCCTCTATCAACCCCCTGCTCTCTTGTCTCCTTCCCCCCTTATTTTCCTGTAACGTAAGATAGATTTCCATACCCCATTGTGTATGTTATTCCCTCTTTAAGCCAAATCCTATGAGAACAAGATTCACTCATTCCCTCTCACCCTCCCCCATTTCCCCTCCACTGTAAAAGCCTTTTCTTCTCTGTTTCATGTGAGATATTTTACCTCATTCTACTTCTCCCTTTCTCTGTCTCCCAGTATAATCCTCTTTCACCCCTTAATTTTATTTTTCAGATATCACCCCTTCATCTTCAACTCACCCTGTGACAAAGGACTCATGAGTTACAAATATCATTCTTCCCTGCAGGAATGTAAACAGTTCAACCTTAATAAGTCTCTTATGATTTCTCTTTCCTGTTTACCTCTTTCATGTTTCACTTGAATCTTGTATTTGAAGGTCAGATTTTCTGTTCAGCTCTGGTCTTTTCCACAGGAATGCTTGAAAGTCCCCTATTTCATTGAATGACCACCCTGGATTATACTCAGTTTTGCTGGGTAGGTGATTCTTGGTTGTAGTCCTAACTCCTTTGCCCTCTGGAATATCATACTCCATGCCCTCCGGACCCTTAATGTAGAAGCTACTAAATCTTGTGTTATCCTGACTGTGTTTCCACAATACTTGAATTGTTTCCTTCTGGCCGCTTGCATTATCTTCTCCTTGACCTGGGAATTCTGGAATTTGGCTACAACATTCCTAGGAGTTTTCCTTTGGGGATCTCAGGAGGTGATAGGTGGATTCTTTCAATTTCTATTTTGCCCTCTGGTTCTAAAATATCAGGGCAGTTTTCCTTGATAATTTCTTGAAAGATGATGTCTAGGCTCTTTTTTTGATCATGACTTTCAGATAGTCCAATAATTTTTAAGTTCTCTCTCCTGGATCTATTTTCCAGGTCAGTTGTTTTTCCAATGAGATATTTCATATTCTCTTCTATTTTTTTATTCCTTTTGATTAGTGTTACAGTGACTTGATTTCTCATTGTCCCTAGCTTCTAATTTCTCCATTCTAATTTTTAAGGAAGTATTTTCTTCAGTAAGCTTTTGGACTTCCTTTTCCATTTGGCCAATTTTGCTTTTTAGGGCATTCTTCTCCTAATTGGCTTTTTGGACTTCTTTTGCCATTTGGGTTAGGCTATTTTTTAAGGTATTATTTTCTTCAGTATTTTTTTGGGTCTCCTTTAGCATCACTCTCAGTTTTTCCTCTACTTCTCTTATTTGCTTCTCAAAATCCTTTTTGAGCTCTTCCATGGCCTGGTACCAATTCATATTTTTCTTGGAGGCTTTGGATGTAGGAGCTTTGACTTCATTGCCTTCTTCTGATTGTATGTTTTGATCTTCTTTGTCATCAAAGTAAGATAATACAGTCTGACTCTTTTTGCACTGCTTGCTCATGATCCCGGCCAATTACTTGAGTTATAAACTCTTTGTTAAGGTATGGGTCTATTTCCAGAGTGGAGAATGTACTGCCCCAAGCTTCAGGGGTTTTGTGCAGCTGTGTTTAGAGATACTTCTAGGGACCTGTAAATATTCAGTTCTTCCAAGGTGCTATGATCAAGGGCGAGGTGTTTACTCCTTTCCTGGCCTGTGCTCTGCTCTATGAGTGACCACAAGCACTTTCTTCTGGCTTGGAACTGTGAGGATTTCCTCTCCACAGCCACAAGCTCTGCCATGCCAGTGCTCCTCCTCGCCCCAGGACCGCCACCCAGAACTGTGACCCAGATCCAAGCCCGGGCAAAGCAGGAGAATCCTGCACAAGCAGAGAGATCCCTGCAATCCCGCTCTGATCAGCCACTTGATTCCCCCTTAGTCTGTGGGCTGGAAGCTCAGGAAGCAGCCACTGCCCCAGGCCGAGTTTGGGAATGGGGCTGGAATTCCACCAGCTTCTCTCTCTCCCCACTGACACAGACTTTTCCCACTGACCTTCCAAGTTGTCTTTGGCATTCATGAGTTGAGAAGTTTGGAAACCACCACAGCTGCCCTCGATTCAGTCCTCTGAGGCCTGCTCCAGGTTCACTGCGGCCTGCGCACCCACGTCGAACTGTGCTCCTTTCCCTGCCCGGCGTGATATGCCTTTCCGATCAACCATCCAGGCTGTCTTGGGTTGGAAATTTGTTTCACTCTGTCTTTTTGTGGGTTCTGCTGCTTTAGAATTTGTTTAGAGCCATTTTTTATAGGTATTTGGAGGGATTTGGGGGGAGAGCTCAAGCAAGTCACTGCTCTTTCACATGATTTTCTCACATGATAAGAAGCCTCCAAGTTCACTTCTGAGGAATTTCTTACTTCTTTGCCTCTGTCTAGATAATCTTGGAACTTAATTATCTGATGCCAAGCTGTGTTGCCCTCAACCCCTTAGAGATGCAAGATTCACAAGACTCAAAGAATGAATTGCCTTATTTACAAGTCAAAGCAAACAAATACAGCTTACAGAGAGTAGCTGGAAAACAATGCCACTCACTTATGGCCAATGGTCTCCCAGAGGCTCCAGTCTCCTAGTCATAGTATGGACAGCCACTCAGCAGCTGTTGCCAGTAGTATATGTCTCCTACGAAGGAGCAGATAATTACTCTTTGTCGGGAGCTCCCCCAGCCAGCTACACAGACAGCATTCATCACCTACCGGTCTACCTACAGTTCTCCCAAGTTCCCAGCAGATGGCAAGGGGATGCCATTCCTCATCAGGGTTCGAGCCCCACTGGTCCTTCAGCGTTTTTCTGCCTGGAGGTCACTGGCCCTCTTTGGCCACTCTCGGTTAGAAGTGTCCCACTCAGGCGTCAGTCCCACAGCCCAGGGACGTCTTCCAAATTTCCTTTATCTTGGAGAAGACACTTAACCTCACTGCCTTCAGATATGGATGCAATGTCACACAAGGGGTCTTCATTCTAGAGTTCTATTTCCGCTCATCTCCGTTAGATGGTGTGCTCCCTGAGGGCAGGGATTATCTTTTGCCTCTTTTTTGTACCTCCAATATTTAGCATAGTGTCTGGCACATAGCAGGTGCTTAATAAATGTTTATTGATTGACTGGCTATGCTCTAGCCTCAAGGAACCATCTCTAGTGGCCAGGAACATTCAGCCTCTATACACCCAACATCAATACCAAGTTAGGTCTGCATGGTCCCACGGTCCTATACCCTCTCTCTCCCAGTATACAGACAGTACTCATCTTGTCCACATCAGTACCTTGCATGGGTCTATACTTGGTACTTTTAATCATGACAAGGGAGCAAGTATTGGTTCTGGAGTTAGAGGAACTGGGTTCGGGTCTTGCCTCTGACACAGCCTTTGTGACATAGGGCAAATCACAATCTCTCCAGGCTTCAATTTCTTCATTGTAAAATGAAGGCATTGGACTAGATGGCCTTTAAGATCCCGTCCAGCTGTTATGATCCAATGACCACTCCCCTCACGTCTCCATGTCTTCCCCCATTACACTGTAAACTCCTTGACAGCAGGGACTGTCTTTCTCATCCCCAGTACTAAGCACAGTGCCTGGCACGTAGTAGGACTTAATAAAAGTTTATTGACTGTTGAAAGTGCCTTGGTCTCCAACTGGGTATGGCTCTTCAAATGAACCAAGGCTGCTTCCTATGCCGTTTGGGACAGGCAGATGGGAGTGAGAATGGGGGTGTGCCAAGTATTTCCTTGGCATTGCCACATGAGAGGGAAAACAAAGTTTTGCTGTCCATATGGCTTTAGAATCATAAAGTCTGAGAGCTGGAAAGTATTGCAGAGATCATCTAGTCCAATTCCCTCCTTTTGCAGATGACGAAACTGAGGTCCAGAGTGGGTGAGTGACTTTTCCAAAGCTAGTAGCAAAGATTGGAGCTTTCCACCATACCACACTCCCTCTATTTGCCTGCCGATAAAGACGGGCAAACTCTGGAGACTTACTATTTCAACTGAACAAACTCTGGGAAGAAAAGAATCAGTTATTACTGAAACAAATAGAATGACTCAGAGCCCCTCCTTTCTTCCCCCTTTCCATCCCCCAGGCCCTTAAGGCACAGGGAGTGAGTCAAGGACAATGCAGACTACAGTGTTTTGTGGAGAAGGGAACCTTCTCAGGTTTCAGGGGGAGTGACTTTCCCCTCCCACTGTCTTCCTAGGGCCATCACCCAAATGTGCCTATCCACAGACCCAGCCTCTTACAGAGAGAAAGTTGGAGATGGTCACCCTACAATGAATCCATCCCCATATGCCTCCCTGTGTAGTAAACACTCCATAAATGGTGCTATAGACTTGTCTCTCCACCTTCTAGAGGTCAGACTCATTTGACGCATCTTCTGAAATCTGGGAAGGGAATGTTAAAACCCTAAGAGTGGGAAATGGGTGACGAGGGAAGGAGGAATAGCAGGAACAGCAGATTTCGGCCAGCCTCTAGGACAAGCCATAATTGCTGAGCTCAGGTGCTTTCTATATGCCGTTCTAGACTGGAAACAATGGCCTTCTTGGAGTGGGCCAAGAACTTAACCTAATTAAAGCTTTACCTCCAACTAACCTCTGCTATCTAAAGGGCAGAAATTCGGTTTATTGCTTCCATGATGAGGATGGAGGTGCATCACCATTCTTCTCCAACAATAACTCATAGTATTTTAAGGTTTATAAAGTATTTAATTCTGGAAGGTAGGGTTAGTACCCTGGTAGGTACAAATACCAAAGGATTGAAGTGATTTGTCCAAAGTCACACAACCAATGGATTTGAACTAGGATATGAATCAAAATCTTTTCTGACCCTGGTTCAATATTCTTTCCACGACACCTCTACAATTCTTGTCCACATCTTGAAATATTTATCCCATATATCTACCCAAAGGCATTTTTGATATTTTCATTTATATTGGACTCCAGTGTAGCACCCAGGTTGTCTATCTGTTATGTTTTGTTCTCACTACATCATGGACCCATCTTTAGTGACCATACACATTCCTGATGGCGTCTGTTAGGCTCCTCTTTGAGGACCCTCCATATGACAATATGGTGCAGCCTGCTTAGGGCCAACATGCATTTTCTTGTTGCTGTTGGGGTTACTCTGGGTCTCTGTTTCTCTTCGACACATCCCTGATTCTCCACTCACACTGCTGACCATTCTCCTGGATGGCATTAAGCTATTAGAATAACCTATTTGGTCTCCCCATGTCAAACTCTTCTGCCGTTCCATCCTCCACATGACTGCCAAAGTCATTTCCCCAAAGCACAAGTCTGATCATGTAACCACCTTGTTCAACAAAGTTCAGTGGCTCCTATTGCTTCAGGAATCAGATATAACCCCCCTTTTAGCATTTAAAGCTTTTTCTTGATTTCATGTCCTCTAACTGTTTTGCTTTTCTTACACTTTGCTCCCCTCTTGGAACACAATTCTGACACACTGGCTTGCTTGATATACTGTACCCAGGACACCGTATCTCCCGTCTTTGTACCTTTTTTGCATTGGCCATCCTCCATTCCTGTAACACATGCCCTTCTCACCTCCATCTCTAGGAATCTGAGTTCCTTTCTTTCTTTCTTTTCTTTTTCTTTTTTTTTTTTGTTGAGGTAATCAGAGTTAAGTGACTTGTCCAGGGTAAGACAGCTAGTAAGTTGTTTGAGGCCTCATTTGAACTCAGGTCTCTCCTGACTCTGGGGCCAGTGTTTTATCCACTGTCTAGTTTTCCCTCTCTCAGTTCGTTAAAGACTCAGCAGAAGTGCCACGTTCTATGAGAAGCTTTTCCTGATTCTCACTGCCCCCCTCTCCCACTAATGACTTCCTTCTCCCATAATGACCTTATATTCATTTAAAATAAAAAAAATCATAAAAATATTCATTAAAATTTACATACATATATATAGTCTCCCTCATTAGAATGGAAGCTTCAGGAACCATTTCACTTTTATCTTTCTGTATCTCTAGAGCATACCACAATTCCTTGTATACAGTAAGTGCTTAATAAAATTCCTGAAGAATGATGTATTCATTCTTCTAAAAGAAAGGTATTCAAGGAGAATGCTGGTGTTTGTTTTTTTTTTGTTTTTTTTTTTTTGTTTACTTGTTTGCTTTTTTAGGCAATTGGGGTTAAGTGACTTGCCCAGGGTCACAAAGCTAGTGTCAAGTGTTTAGTCTGAGGCTAGATTTGAACTCAGATCCTCTTGACTTCAGGCTGGTGCTCTATCCATTACACCACCTAGCTGCCCTGAGAATGCTGGTGTTAAAGAGACGGCCTCTTGCAGTCCATGATGGATGACAGTCTAGCCTTAGGAGACTTGCACTTGCCCTCCGCACAGCCTCTTGGATTTAGGGCTTGGAGATCACCTGACCCAACGTCTTCGTTTTATTCATGAGGGAACTGAGGCCCAGAGAGACTGACTAACTTGTCCCAGGTCACACAAGGGATATGGGACAGAGCTGGAATTTGAACTCTGCTTGTCTCATTCCACTTCTAATCCTTTCCATCGCACCATAAGCTAGAGGCAGCATGGGGTCCTGGATAACAGTACTATACTAGGAGTCAGGAGGCCCTGATTTCAAATCTTGCCCCGGAGTAAGGTAAGAATCATGAAGTGATGAGTGACTATAGGAAAGTCAGCCCATCTCCCTGCGCCTGTTTCCTTTTCTGCAAAATGAGAGGGTTGGATTTGATGACCTCCTTCTGGGGCTCTTTCCAGCTCTAAACCTAAGATGCTATGATCCTAGAAACTCCTGGAGTAGAATTTTGGGCATCACTGGGAAGGACAGAAAATATTTTTTGAGGTAGAGGAGGCTTTCCCCATGTAGCTGAAATCACATGACTTTTTAACGATGACCCTGGCTATGCTTTTGAAGGTTATCTCCCTGTCCAGAAGAGCAGGCCCTATAAATGCCACCTGTTACATAAAAACCCCTTCCAGGGTGACAGGAAAGGGAAAGCTGATGGGGGCCATTCTCCTGATGAAGAATAACCACAGGACCTGCTTTTCTCCAGCCCCAGACTCAGCCAGGAAAATGCTCAAGAAGGGACAGATGTCAATGATGAGCCAAACCAGTCTGTCCTACGGCCTTTTTCCAAAGGAGGAAGCTTGTGGAAAGTATATGGAGGGCAGGGGTTGGGGAAAGAGAACTAAAAAAGAATCCTTTATTAGACTGGAGCACCATGGAGACTGGCAGCCGGGAGGGGCCCTACCTCCCTGTTTCTCCTCCCTAGAAAGAATGAGGAAGGAAGTGGAACAAGGAGGCAGCAGTATCCCCTTCGTGGGACTCAGGGCTGCTGGGAAAGGTATTTTCACCCAGAGCCAGATGTGTGGGAACAAGTTGTAAATTGTTAGACTGACTTCATCCCAGCCATGCCCGGAGGGGTTTAGGTAACTGCCGCAGATGAGCAGATGACAAACTGTAACAGCACAGTCAAGGCTGAGCACGAAAGGCAAAAACTAATACCTAAGATCTTGGAATTCACCATTCAGTTCTAAATTTCCTCATGACCACTGGCGGATGGTTAGGACAGATCTGAGGCCAGAGCTTAGGGTAGCTTCCTTTCCTGCCTTTGAAGGGGATGGCCTTATCCCTCCCCCTGGTGGTTGTGAGAAGCAATGCACCTTGACAATTCTAACCAGATAATGAGACGATGCTAAATAAACTTTATATATTACACACACACATACATACACAGAGTAAAATATAATATATGCATAACAAACTAAATAATAAATACTTAAATACTAAACTGGTACATGTATACATAAATATATCTAAAATATATACATAAATATATCTAAAATATATACACATACTGATATGTGTGTATACCAAATATATTCATAATAAATGAAATATTAAATAAGCTTGTATAGATATACTAAATAT
>NW_020945064.1:4356008-4387532 GCF_900497805.2 Vombatus ursinus
AAATATATACATAATAAATGAAATATTAAATAAGCTTGTATAGATATGCTAAATATATACATAATAAATGAAATATTAAATAAGCTTGTATAGATAAACTAAATATATATATAATACATGAAATACTAAAGACTTAAATATCAAATAAATTAAAGCATATACCAAATATATACATAATATCTACACAAATATCTACATACTATATACTAAATAAAATGGTGGCACCTAGAGTCCAGGTCTTTTGAGTCTAAGTTCAGTGGAATCTACATTACATCAAGCTGCCTCCACAGGGACATGTTATTATTCCTGCTTTAATCAGTGAGTTTTTCCTTATCTGTTGGTATCTAAATATTCTTACTAGAAATGAAAACCAGGGGCTACTGCTGACTAAAAGATTTTCTTGGACAGGTAAGTAAAGGGAATGGTTTTTAACCATGTATCTAAAGGCAATAAGAATTTTATGGGTCATCTTGTTATACAGGGCTTATGATGAGCATGAGAAAAAAGCAACCCCTCTCCCCAAATAACTATAGTTTATACAATAACGTGACAGAAGAGAAATTCTATGAAGGACTTAATATGAACCTCCAAATTAAATCAATACAATTATTCCTTTCACACCTCAGGGTTTAGAGGGGTGTGGCACTCCTGTGATCCGGAAAATCCACATTAAATTTTTTGGCCCTCCCTTTGTACCAAAAGTCTGAATTATTATGGTATTAAAAGATAAAATATGTTGGTATTATACAATACTATATATACACACTTATATATTTTATGCATTTCTGAGTTTCTAAACTTTTTCTGCATCCTCTGATGGCCTTCATGGGTCATCTGCAGTTTCCACAAAACCCCCAAAATTTCCATTTCTTTTGCCAACCTGCAATATATCAAAACTGTGATGGGTAAAGTCTCGATGTGGAAGGGATAACTGTATATACAATATATATTTAAATACTTGGTGACTTCAGTGCAAAGATGAGTATAAGAAAGGATAGCCAAAACAAACAAACAAACAAACAAACAAAAAACAACAGGTTGGGAAACATGATTTAGGATCAAGAAATGAAAAAGTTCGTAGACTTGTAGATTATATAGAAACCAGATCTATATATGATGAATAGTTTTCTTTTTTTTAATTAGTAAAAAATTATTTTCTCTTCCTCCTGGCTTCCTCTGCCCCAACTAGAAAAAAACAAAACCTTTATGTTCTTGCATAAATTGTTCTTCCGTTTACACTCATTTCACCCTGCATACAAATCTTCCTTAGTTTTTCTGATACTATCCTTCTTTATTATTTCATTCAGTATAACAATATTCCATTAATTCACTTAATTTGTTCAAATCATTCCCCCAATTATTGGCACCCCTTTCGTTTCTAGTTCCTTGCCACTACCAAAAAAAAAAACCCTACTATAAATATTTTTTTTTTGTACATATGGGTTCTTTTTCTCTTCCTTTGGTCCTCTCTGGGTAATTAGACCTGTCAATGGTATCACTGGGTCAAAGGTTATACACAGTTTAGTGACTTGGAGAACATATTTCTAAATTCATTCCCAGAATGGCTGGAATAATTTGCAGCTCCACTGACAATGCATTAATATGTCTATTTTCTCACAGCCCCTGTAACATTTGTTATTTACCCTTTTTATCATGAATCCTATTTTCCAAGAAGAGGCCCAGAAGGTGCTGGACATGGCACACATTACATAATTTTTTAAAATGAAATTTACTACATCTTGAGGGCAATGTCTGATTACCAATGTATCACTTCTCACGCACCTCTGTTCAGTTGAGACCATCCGAGTAAAGATCAAAATAAACACCAAATGAGAAGTTTGAAAAAGAGATAGCTACAGCATGAAATTAAAATAGCCTTGATTCTGGCCTATTTAAACAAGCTACTGATGTTGAAAAATGGGAAACATAAAGGAACAGATAACCATATGGACTATCGCCATTTTGAAAAGAGGCTTAACTAACAATGCAAAGCATTGTGTGATAGGGAAAAAGGAATCTACAAACCAATTCAACCTGCAAATATTTGATTTTCTTTCTAAAATTATGGCAGCCAAGGACTGATTTAGAATATTAAAACCTTTTGCAAATTCTTATAAAGGACTGTGATCATTTGTGAACAGTATTATTTTATAAAATACAAAAGCTGTGGAGGGAAAATTTATTTTTTTTAATTTAGCAATTTGTTTCTCCCCAATTACACGTAAAAACAATTTTTAACATTAATTTTAAAAAATTGTTGAGTTCCCAATTCTCTCCTTCCCTTCCTCCTCTCCCCCAACCCTCGTTGAGAAGGCAAACAATTTAATGTAAGTTATACATGTGCAGTCATGCAAAACATATTTCCATGTTAGTTGTATTGTATAATACTGACAAAAAAAACAAGAAAAATAAAGAAAAAATATGCTTCAATCTGCGTTCAGACTCCATCAGTTCTTTCTTTGGAGATGGATAGCATTTTTTTTTTATCATAAGTCCTTCAGAATTGTCTTGGATCATTGTATTGCTGAGAATAGCTAAGTCATTCACAGTTGATCATCATACAATATTGCTATTATTGTATACAATGTTCTCCTGGTTCTGTTCATTTCACTTTGCATCAGTTCATATATGCCCAGGTTTTTCTGAAAGCATCCTGCTCATCATTTCTTATAGAACAAGAGTACTCCATTACAATCATATGCAACAACTTGTTCAGCTATTCCCCAATTGATGGACATCCAGGGGAAAATTTATTAAGTGTCTCTTCAGGCACTGTGCTGGGCACAGGGGAAACAAAGAAAAAATTGAAATTCCCCCTGCCTTCAAGAAGCCTATACTTTATCGGATGAAACAACACACACATAGTTAAGAACAAAATACGTATAAAACAAGCATAAGGTAATTTTGAAGGGGAGATGAGTAAAGGCCTTATGTTGAAGGCGAGCCTTGAAGGAAACTCAGGATTCTAAGAGATGAAAGTGAAACAGGAGTGCATGCCAGGTGAGGGGAACTGCCTGGGCAAAGGCGTGGAGACAGGAGTGCCATGAGGTCAGTTCGGCTGGAGCGTTGGCTGGAATGGCAGGTTGGGGACAAGATGTATACAGCTTTACATGTCAGAGAAGTTTATATTTAGTTCGAGAGGAACAAGGAGCTACTTGGGTTTGTTGAATAGGAGAGTGACGTGGTCAGATCTGCACCTTGGGAAAAACATGGCAGCTGTATGGTGGATGGATAGGAGAGATGAGGCAGGGAGACAGGAAAGAGGTCTGAACTAAGGATCTGAACTAGGGTAGAAGATCACATGAATACAGAAAAGAGGCCACATACGAGAGATGCTATGGAAAAAGTAATGATAAGATTTGGCAACTGATTAGATACGTGGGGTCAAGGTTAGTTCGGTGACTGGAAAATTGGTGGTGGCTGGTGGAGTTTGGGAAGAAAAAATGAGTTCTCTTTTGGACATGTTGTGTCTGAGATGCTTTTAGGGTATCTAACACTAAAAGCATATGCTTTGGTTATAAATCATGGAGCACCACAGTCTCCAAGGAATAAAAACTTAACGACTCACCCAAAGGCCAATGGAGGCACATATGTGGGGCACAAGTCAACTACAGCATTGCTAGGATTTCAGAGGAAAGAAAGGTCATTTCCAGCAGAAGGAATCTAGGTATATTTCATGGAGGCAGTGGCATCTAAGCTGGGCTATGAAGGATGGGCATCATTTTGACAGATGGATTTGGAGGGGTGGTATTCCAGATAGAGGAAATCGTATAAGCAAAGATACAAGGGTAGGAAAACATCAGAAAAGTTTGGGGAAAGCTGAGTTTAGTATGGCTACAGTTTATGACAGAGTGTAATGGAAATAAATATCCATTTACCACGTGCTGCTACTCACTATTGCTACCCTAAGCTAACTGTGTTTTTTCAGGGACAGAAGGATACAGTTCAAATCAATTTAATTCAATAGGCATTTATTAAACACTTATGTGCAAGGCACTGTTATCGGTACCAGAGACACAAAGACAAAAACAAATTACTCTCTGCCCCCAAGGAGCTTACATTCTACTGGGAATGGAATTTTACCAAACAACTGGCTAGACGCTGATCCAGAAAACGTGGTCATATTCTACTCTGGACATTCTGAATGGAGAACAGAGAGAAAAACACACAAAACCTACAACATTAGTGGTAACAGGCTAGCTCGGGTACCATAGAACCATGGAGGGTTTGAATGTTGTCAGACTATATTTAGTTTGTGACTTACCATGTGTAATTTCCTGAAAAACCTTTATTATTCTGTTAAATTGTCCAGATCCTGTTTCCCCATTTGGGGGAACTCTACCCCAAATTCTAAGACCTGTTCGTAGAAAAGGAATTTGATAAACTCTTTATCAACCAGTATCAAGCCCAGATTAGGGAAACAGGGTAAGGAATCCTACATAATTGCAAGAAAACCTCTGAGGTTGGTTCTACCTCAACTTGTAAAGAAAGTACTATATAAATATGAATTATTATCATTAAACCACTACCACAGGGTTATATGGCCAGAATTTGACACCTTTAATCACCATAGGTAATGAGGTTCTGTGTCTCTCTCTCTTTCTCCATGGGAAAGGCTACTCCAGGTAAATTCAGCTCCATATGCGCTGATTAAATATTGAGAAAAATCTTGTGATTCCAAGAGCAGAATGTCTCTGGCCCCCCACCCCACCACACCCAATGATTACCTGGTCTTTCTTCAGACTCTCTTCTTGCCATGGACATAGGATGATCATGACCTCACACCTGAAAGTCGAAAGTGAGACATACACCAGAAAATCCAAAACCTCAGATCGACCTTCCAATATCTCTCCCTTCCAGGCACAGTGAATATTTGCAGCTTAGGCAAATTCAAGGTGTGGTTATCTGAGCCAAGGGTACTCACTTAATTGGAGGGTGGAAGGATGGAGATGCAGGTGACCCTTAAATTTTCCTCCATTATTATAGTTTTGAAGAGTAAGTTTTTCTTTTTCTCAGTTATTAGTGGTTTTTGGAGTGTGGTCTCCGTCCACTTGTGATGACTGGGGCCTTCAGATATCTGTGTGGAGGCTGAGCCAAGATGGAAGAGGATGGGATGGCACCTACATGAGGTGCCAAGAACCAGAAAAGAGAGAGACAGAGACAGAGACAGAGACAGAGACAGAGAGACAGAGACAGAAACAGAGACAGAGACAGAGAGACAGAGACAGACAAAGACAGAGACAGAGAGACAAAGACAGACAGACAGAGACAGAGAGACAAAGACAGAGAGACAGAGACGGAGAGACAGAGACAGAGACAGAAACAGAGACAGACAGAAACAGACAGAAACAAAGACAGAAACACAGAGACAGAGAGACAGAGACAGAGAGACAGACAGAGAGACAGAAACAGACAGAGAGACAGAGACAAAGACAGAGAGACAGAGAGACAGAAACAGAGACAGAGAGAGACAGAGACAGAGACAGAGAGACAGAAACAAAGACAGAGAGACAGAGACAGAAACAAAGAGACAGAGACAAAGACAGAAACACAGAGACACAGAGACAGAGACAGAGAGACAGAGACAGACAGAGAGACAGAAACAGAGACAGAGAGACAGAGACAGACAAAGACAGAGAGACAGAAACAGAGACAGACAGAGGCAGACAAAGACAGAGAGACAGAGACAGATAGAGACAGAAACAGAGACAGAGAGACAGAGAGAGAAACAGAGACAGAGACACAGAGACAGAGAGACAGAAACAGAGACAGAGAGACAGAGAGAGACAGAGACAGAGAGACAGAGACAAAGAGAGAGACAGGAGACAGAGAGACAGAGACAAAGACAGAGACAGAGACAGAAACAGAGACAGAGAGACAGAGACAAAGACAGAGAGACAGAAACAGAGACAGAGAGACAGAGACAGAGAGACAGAGACAAAGACAGAGAGACAGAGACAGAGACAGAGAGACAGAGACAGAAACAGACAGAGAGACAGAGACAGACAAAGACAGAGAGACAGAGATAGAGACAGAGAGACAGAGACAGACAAAGACAGAGAGACAGAGACAGAGACACAGAGACAGAGACAGACAGACAAAGACAGAGAGACAGAGACAGAGACAGAGCGACAGAGACAAAGGCAGAGAGACAGACAGAAACAGAGAGACAGAGACAGGCAGAGACAGAGAGATGGAGACAGAGAGACAGAGACAGAGAGACAAAGACAGACAAAGACAGAAAGACAGAGACAGAGAGACAGAGACAGAAACAGAGACAGAAAGACAGAGACAGACAAAGACAGAGAGACAGAGACAGAAACAGAGACACCACCATCTCTCTTCTCTATTGATTCTAAACTGAGGCAAGCCATTGCTGATAGGCATGGAAAAGGGAGGCCCAGAAATACCTTCCGGATTCTCCATCTGACACATAATTTCGGATCAATTGGAGTGGGTCAAAAGACATCATTACCTCTGGGGGTGTTTCTGCCGAAGAGGAAACAGGTGGGTTAAATGGGCAGTGTCTACAAGAACTGCCGCTCTAGACAGGAATGGTTTCTAGATGAACGTCCTCTTGGCATCTGATGCCATTTGGGGGAAACCCCTTCCTTTTTTCACTACTATCCCTTTGCTGATCAGTCTGAGAAGATTCCACTGGCCAGAGGTGCCTTCACAGGAACAAAGTCCAGGAAGAGGCAATAACGCCTTGCTCCCTTTCTTAGCCTCTCTGTCCTCTCTCTCCCCCCCAAAGCCTTCCTCCTCACAGGTGTCACTCTGGTCTATGTTTTCGATTGCTTGTCACTTGTTTTCTCCTTCCACCTCAGAACCTCTAACCTGCAGAGGAGAGACCGACTGTCCACCTGAGGGCCAGACAGCACAAGGCCTGGGTGACCGCCATGGAGGGCACTTGAAGAGGGCCCAGCAGAATGATCAGCTAAATGAAATGGCCCCGGGGAAAGGTGAAGTGCTGGTGCTGCCCGGGCAGCGGGAGCCAGACCATGCCTCCAACCTGGCTCCTCACTTCATTTCCTCCCCAGCCCCTCCCACTGTGCCCGAGCCTGACCCAGGCAGTGTCTCTAACTGGTTGGGCCACATCCCTCCCACTGGCCTTCACATCCAGTAAGTTTGGGGAGGAGCCTGCACCTAATCATCCCGGGGCCTCTTCCTAGAGATTTTCCTTCTGCTGGGCAAGCTTCTTCTTCTCTCTGCACTTGTCCACAACTGGGTGGGTAGAACAGGGGCTCCTGCCACCAGGATGTCAGGGGGCTGGGCTGGGGGAAGAGGGAAGAGGGACTTAGATGGAGCGGGCATGTTGGTAATAACTCTGGGTGGTGAGCCATGCTTATGGCAGGAAACTGAGGCCCCCCCAAAGTTCTCTCTCCTGGGGCACATGGGCAGTAACAAAGGAGAGAAACCGCTGTAATCTCCTGTCTGTGGGAGCCCCAGCACAAACCAGGCTTTCGCTCCACCTCTCTGGGGTCCTTTCTGAGAGCCAAGGCTTAGGGGAGCTGACCTCTGGCCTCTAGCTGACCCTGCCTCTGCTCTCTTGTTCTAAGAGCAGCTGCTCAGGGCACCACCTCCAGGGTGAACTCTCTGAGTCAGGGCCTGCTGACTCAGAGCCAGCTGGGTAGGACCTTAGAGATCCTCCCTTAGGTAACCTGTGCCATGAGCACTCAGCGGCTTCACTTGCTCCAGAGCCATCTCTGCCCCACAGAGGTAAGAGGGAGGTCTGGAGGCTGGAGGCGAGAAGGCTGAGCAGATCACCAGGTAGCCAGGGGCTGGCCTGGGTCTGGAGCAGAAGGAAGGTTCACAGGGCTGGTCTAGGCTGGCCTAGCCCTTGGCCGGGGGCCCCTTTTTGTGGCTCTTCATAAACCTGTCACCTAAAACTTCAGCCCCAGGCTTTGCTTCTCCTGCTGGAGTAGCTCCATAAAGCTTCGACAGAGAGAAGCACACCCGCTGCCCGGTGCCCAGTGCCCGGTGCCCAGTGCCCAGTGCCTGCTGCCTGGTGCTTGCCATTCTCAGAGAAGGCACAATGGACCTCAAGAGAGAGAACAGGCCAGGCCAGGTTACGAGGCGGGTGGTTTCTATTTCTAATCCAGGAGGAGTTTCCCTTGAGGACTGGTCCTGTCCGTGCATGAGAAATAACAATAATTGTCGTTTACGTAACCCTTTCTGTGCCTTATCTCGTTTGCTCCTCACAATAGCCTTATGAAGCAGGTACTGCTATCACCCCCATTTTACAGATGAGGATACCGAGGCTCAGAGGTTAAGTGACTTGCCCAGGGTCCCAAAGACAGCCAATGTCAGAGTTGGGCTTCAAACATAGCTCTCTCCTGGCTCCAGGTCCAACCTGGCTGTTAATTTTAGCCGGTGTATAGTGAACACTCTGGGCTTAAGCCCCAAGAATCACCGTATCAGATTTCCCCAACCCTGGGGACATTTGTTTGCCCTCTAAAGAGTTGCCTAATCTTGGGCCCAGTTAGGCTGCTCTCAGCAAACACCCCCTAGATGGGGCAACAGAGGCGGCTGGGCCGGGCTGGAGGGCAGGGGAGGGCAGTCATTCCCAGCTGCTCCTTACAACCCCCGATCACCACGCAGAGCCGAGGCATGGAGGTGGTGAGCAGCCCACTGACCACACATGTACTGGACACTACCTCGGGCCTGCCGGCCCGGGGCCTCTGCCTTCGCCTCTTCAGGCTTGAAGACTGTGACCGGCAATGGACTGAACTGAGGAAAAGGTAAGGGGGACGAGCAGGCCCGTGCCTCTGCCTCAGCTGCACTGCAGGGCCTGCCCTCTGAGCACCACTGTAGGGGGCGGGTGGACAGGAGGGAGAGGGAGATGGGACTCCGCCCAGGGCAGGAGCCATGACGATCCCCCCTCCTCCCTCCTGGCTTCTGGCTAGGCTCCACCTGTGTGTACAGGTTGTAATGCAAAGACCACAGGTCTGCAGAGGCCCCAAGTCTGCTCCTCTCCCTTTCTCCCCAGCCGGGCAACGATCAGGCTAGGCCATCCCTGGGTGGTCGGTCTTGTTCCAGGCCTGAGACCCGAGGTCTTTTCTGAGTCCATTTCCAAGGAGTCTGACTTTCTACCAAAGAGGCGGCAGCACAGGCTTAGGATAACTGGACCCTTGGCTACAGAGCTGGGAAGGGACCTCAGACAGCCAAGCCCTCCTTTAGGAGGGGCGAACTCCTGGCGCTGAGGCAGGAGGCGGCATTCCCGGCGCATCCCTGGCCTCTCTTTTCAGGCCCCATGTCTCAGGGCTGGGCTGAATCTAATTAGGGCTTACCTGGGCATGGGAGCTCTGTGCTTGAGAACATTATGAAAACCTAGGCAAAGGGCCTGAGGGCCTTCTCTTCCTCTGCTCCTTTATTTGCTTCATCTGTGAAGTTGTCTATCTCCCTCTAGCGGTCATTTCTGACGACCAGGGTCTATGGCTGGAAGAAGCCCGGGAGGCCAGGCTTTCTGAGGGAGGGAAGGCACTATCAGGACCGAGGGAGGCGTCCTCAGCTACAGGGGTACAAGGACTCAACTAAGTGTTGGCCCTCTGGTTCTAGACTGAGTTTAACTGTTTTGGAAAAGACAACAGTGCAGTTTGGGTCTGAAATGATTCACCATTTTTCTGAATGGTTTGATTGGTTCCTAGTTTATAAAAATTAATATTTAGGTTAGGTTTCAACAATTAAGGGCTGAAGTGTCCATTACCATTTGCGTGGGGGCAGGATCAGAGAAGTCACAGTTTTGCTAATGCTGGGCTGACATAGAAAATCACCTTGTGCGGCTGGCCCAGGGGACGTGTGATGGTGAAAATCGCCCTGCCACTCACGCCAGAATACCTGCCGCAGACAGCCCCGGCCGGGCCTGGAGACCGGCCTCCGCTGCCTCTGGAGAACCGTTCCTGCTTCACTCCCCGCTGCCCCCTTCAGAAGTCAGCCCTGGGCCTAGCTGGGGGAAGCTCAATCACAGAGGTGGCCTGAGCCAGGTGGGACCCCCTGCCCTTTCTGAACCCTCGTGGCGTTTCCCTTCTCTAGTTACACCAACGCTGACGGCCGCTGCCCAGGGCTCTTAACTCCCGAACAAATGAAGGCCGGCACCTACAAGCTGTTCTTTGACACAGAAGGTTACTGGAAAAAGATGGGACAAACCAGTTTCTATCCATATGTGGAGGTAAAAGCTGATGAAGGGGATGGGGACGGGGTCAGGATAAGGGGCAGAGAAGTGATGGAATCGGTGAGCCCTGGGAATGCTGGGCTCACCTCTGCAATTACTGGAATAGCTAGGGCTTACACAGCACTCTAAGGGTTGCACATCTAATCTCATTTTATCTCCACAACTCCAGGAGGTAGGAGGTAATATTATGCCCATTTTACAGATGAAGGAACTGAGGCACAGACTTGCCCAGGATCACGCAGCTAGTGTCCGAGGCCAGATGTGAACTCAGGTCTTCTTGAGTCCAGCGTGCCACCCACTGTGCCACCTAGCTGCCTCTGGCCCACTGTATGAGGCTAAGAATCCCTGGAGCTCTCTGTTGGGTCAGTTTCCACAACCGTTTAGAGATGTCATCAGTGGAGGTCTGGGACGCTCCAGGCCTGCCTGTCCTGAGTGACTTTTCCAAGTGTACCTAATGGGCTGGAAGCCTTCCTGATTTTCTCTTGGCAGATTTTTTTTTTCAAGTGAGAAAGCAAAAGAATAATAATAATAATAACAACAACAATAAATCTGCATAATGGGCATATTAAAGCCTGTCTCTCCAGTAGTAAATGGGAGAACACAAACACCAAAGACCTTTGAACTCCCAGAAGAAAGGCACTGGACAGAGAGCCAAGACACAATTAGGCTGGGTGCCATCCCACCCCCAGACTGCACACACACCTCATTTACACGCCCCTGGTCTGCTCAGGGTTAATTCTGTGGACAGGAGCACAGCCTCTCCTTACTCATGCTCCCCTTTGAAGGGAGAGCCCAGCCCACCTGCTCTCCTGCCTCCAGCTAGCTTGTGGCCGCTCTCGATTAACTAGAGCTCATCAGAGCTGAGTGCTTCTCCCTCAATGTGAAAAGTCTCTCTTCATGTCCTGAGATCCATCCTGAGAGAGGTTCCTGCTCCCTGGGAAGCAGATCAGAATTCTGGGGTAGGATTGGGCCTTAAAGGTCCCACCCTCTCATTCTGGAGAAGCCCCTTCAGGTAGGTGCCCGCCTGCGCTTGGACTCACTCACCTACCTGTGTCCCACCCGCCCACTGCTTCTCTCTCTCTCTCAGGTTGTTTTCACCATCACAAACGAGGCCCACAAGCTCCACGTGCCCCTGCTGCTGAGTCCATTCTCCTACACCACCTACAGAGGAAGCTAGACAGCCAAGAACCAGAAAGACAAGTGAGGCAGCCAGGACCGCCCTGCCTCGCTGCCAGCCTGCCAGCTCCGCCCTCCAGCTGCTTTCTGGCCAGCATCCTAAGTCTCGCTTCCCACCTGGTAGCTCCCCAACAAGCTGCTGTGATCACGGGGCTGAAGAGATCAATAAATTCTGTGCTGATCTCTCAGCAGGCACTCCTCCCTCCTTCACTGCCACCCTGGGGGTTTGAGGGCCCTCTCTGGCCAAGGCTTCATGAGAAAGCGAGCCTACCCACAGAACCCCCGAAGACAGAGCTCCACGGTGGGACAGGTGGGGGGCTGCAGACCCAAAGGCTCCCCTTCACTGGCTCTGCCAGTCTAGGAGTCCTGCGAGATCTTGGGGAGGGGCACAGCCAAAAGGCACATGGGGAGGACAGGAGAGCAGGCCCAGGAGAAGCATGTGCAGAAGGGTTTGGGGTGAATCTGAGGGGGGCAGACCCTTGTAGATACTTGGATGGGAGAACCATTCACCAAGAAAACACTGCAAAGTTTCTTTCTTATACCTGGGCCCACTTTAATGAAGCCTTGAGACAGAGCAAGGCAAAGAGGCACAGACTGGTTAAAAATTTTTCATCTGCTGAAGTTTTTAAAAAATAACCGACCTTAAGTCTACGAAAAGGGGCGCGATCTAGAACAACCATCTCTGGAGGCTTCACCAGGCCTCAGCCCCTCAGCCATGTGCAGCATCAGGGCCTAAAGAATGTCTGTAGCTGGGAAGGGGAGGGCAGGGCGGGCTGCAGTCCATCCAGGCTACGTTGGCATAGATACCAGCCCTGCAGGGCCATGCCCCAGGTTCTGTCCTATCACCGCCGTCTCCATAGGCTTGAACCCTATGTTATCCAGAGGGATGCCGAAGGCAACGAGCTTGGCTTCATAGGTTCGTAGCAAGTCATTGTGCGCCTGCGGGAAAAGAAAGGCAAGGGAACGTCAGGGGGCGGCGCTGGGCCCACTACGGTGCTTCTTTTATTCCTGCGCTGACTTTGACTTTGTTTCCTCACTGTGGCTTTTCCTCTTTTTTTAAACATTATTCTCCGCTCCCGGTGGCCCCTCCAGCCCAAACTAAAAGAACCTTCCCTTGGAACAAGTATGTGCCAGGAAAAATCCAGAGTCTGGCCCTGTGTGAAAAAGCAGAACTCGTTCTTAAGCTCCTGTCACCTCCTGTCCACTATCCCCCAGGCCAGAGACAGATTTCATCACGGTCCTCTGGAGTTACCATCATGTACTGCATGGATCAGTTAGGAAGTTTTTCATGGTTTTCTTCTTTCTCCTGTGCAAAACCCTTTTTTTCTTTGTTTTGTTTTGTCTGCTTTCTCATTACTGAGGTCATGCAAGTTGTTCTCGCTTCATTCTACTTCAGTTCAGAGCAGTCTTTGCAAGTTTCTCTGAATTCTTCATGTTCATCATTTCTTACTGCATCCATCTTTATTTTTCATTTACAAAGACGTATTTTCTCATCCTCTCACCCCACTCCCATTTAAGGAAAAGAAAAAAAGAAAAACAAAACCCATGTTTCAAAGATACTTAGTCAAGCAAAGCAGACTCCATGTGCTGCACTAATATTCCATTATATTCAATCACCACAACTCATTCATCGGCTACTCCCTTTTTTTCCATTTTGTGCTACTCTAAAAAGTGCTGCTATAATTACCTCTGTATATATGTGACTTTTCTTTGACCACCCCCCCCCCCGAGGCATCTGCCTGGCAGTGGTTATCAGGGGGTCAGAGGTACGTGTGGTTCAGAGACTTTTTTAGTATTGTTTCAAGCCATTTTCCAGAATGGCAGGACAAAGTCACAGCAACACCGACCCTGATTATTGTTCCCATCTTCCCATAGCCCCTCCAACATTTCTATTTTCATTTTTTGTCACCTTTAGGTAAGAGGTGAAACCTCTGAATTGTTTCAATTTACATCTCTCTTACTGTTAGTGATTCGGGGTATTCATTCAGCTCGAATTGCTTCTTCTGAAAATTGTCTGTTCCCAGCCTTTGGTCATGTTTCAGTTGGAGATGGCTTGTTCTCAAAGGCAATACAGCTAACATTCATTTGTCAATGCTCATGTGACAGGAAGTTTGGATAACTGGAATCCAGGGAATCCCAAACCCTGGCTGGAGTGTTTCAACCTTCTCTCTGCTGTACTTTTTTACCAGACAGTCAAAAAACCACACATAGATTTTTGTCTTTTTTTCCCCCTCAAGTCTTAGGGGAGACTGGGATGTGGGGAGGAGGAAATGGCCAAAATGGAGGAAGGCTCCAGGAGCAGTAGTCTCCTGCTCCCTTGATGGGTAAGAACTGACCGTGGCCTTCACTGGGACATGATCTTTCCAGATTACCCCCATGCTGACCTTTGGTTTATGTACAATGTGGCCATAAGGAATGGTACCTAACAGTCACAAATGTAGTGGGAACTTCTGGGAACCAAGGTATACCGGCTGGTACTTAACTTATCTCTTAGTTACCTGGTGTGGCTATCTCTAGGGGGTGGTCTGAATAAATTACATTGTTTATAACATAAGATAATAAGAGTAACTGAGAGTGACACTGCTTGATAATCAGGTATATACACACACACACATACACATATGTGTGTGGCGAGGGGGTCTTCCCATAATGGATACACCTCATGTTAAAAATTCCCTTCACCAAGAAAAAGAACCAAAGAGCAGTCCTGTAGTGGACAAGAGACAGACAAGACAGAAAGCATACCGGGGCCAAAGCATCAGGGAAATGTCAGGGGCTGGAAAAACGGTTTGGGAGAATAAACAAGGAGGAGGTCAGAAAGAGGGAGGGGCTGAGATGGAGCCATAGGTATGAAAGCAAGGTGAGAGCAGAGTTAGGAAAACAAAGGAGGCGAGGCAGGGATCTGCTAGGGAATGAGCCAATCAGTCTGGTGGGTAAAAAGGCTGACACAGGGCACCTTATTTGTTTACTCCTGCACTTCCAGGCTCTGAGTCTGCACCAATGTGGGTAACTGCCTTCACCAAGGCAGACTACAAGCCCCCCAAAAGGTACCAAATGGCCATGGGCCTCTCTGATTCATCAGACACACTGTCCATCGCTGGGCCTGTAACAAAGCCTTTTGAGCTCTGTGGGACCTGCCTGAGCTGGGACTCCACTGGCAAAGACCTTCCTCGCTGCCACGGGATTCTGGTGCACACTTTAACACACGTATCATGAGAAGGTCATGACGGGCCTGGCGGGTGTCAGCCAGAGCAGAGAAGCTCCCTCGGTGACTATCCACCCCAAGAGAATTAAACACTTAACCTGACCCACGTTATTTCTGCAGGTCACTCCTCCACAAATCCCTCCGCTGTCCTCCAGCAAGGAGACAAGCTCCTGTGCCTGGCATTCCCAGGCCTTAAGTCACTGACTGCTGAATATCGAGAGTCAGAAAAACGGTGGGCCAAATGTCAGTGGGTAAAAGCAGCTCGAGTAGCTGCGTCCAATTATTTTAAGTCTAGGGCAACAATTTCTAAAGTGTGAGATGGGAAGAGAAGGCCCCAAATCTGGCTGTAACCTGGGAGAGATCAGGGCCCTGAGGTGGCCAGGAAGAGAAGAAAGGGTTAAAGGGTTAACAGCACATTTCCAAAAGAAAAACCAAAGACTAAGGTCACCTAGAGGTGGCCAAGCTAGGACCACATGTCTGGAGACACCGGAAGGTAGATATCCTGACTATGAGACAGAAGAAGATGGAAAACTGATAGAAGTAAAAGAAAATCCAGAAACTTAAGGCAGATGCCAAAGGACCCCAAACCAGTGACGGGGATGAGATGGAGGATCTCCTGGGGAGCAGATTAGCCAGAAGCAGGGCTTGTGGGATCACCCAGGATCATGAATCAAACGATCACCCCAAACCATTCATTTACTGACATCTCTGTGTATGACTCTGCTGGACGCTTGGAGATAAAGATTAATCAGTAAAGGTCACCCAATTCAACCCAAAAAAGAAATAAAGGGTCCATTTCTGTTAAATCTCTTCTGGCGAAATGGCCTCTAAAAGGTGAGATTCCAGTAAAACTGGTCCTCCTTCTCTGGGAGAGCAGGTGACCATCACATAACTAAGTGGAGACCACACAGCTTTAGAGATGTCACACAACTCCCTGAAAGGGAAGAGGGTCACGGGATATGGAGGTATATGAAGAGGGGGTCACGGGATATGAAGAGGACCCGAGGGGGTCACCTAGTCGAGACGAGGCGACTACGTCCCTGTGGCTGATATAACCTCCCTGATGTCACCATATTAAATGGCAGAATCCAGGCTGCTGACTCCAAACCCAAGTCAGAGAACCCAAGCAAGGGCGGTGTGAGACGTCTGTAGGGACAGGGGACACTGAATACCCACGCATGCTCTCCACAGGCACCAATGGCTCTAACGTAACCGCTCAGCCCTGGTGCTGATTCTGGACAAGACTCCGAAGGAGGTTTGGGAAATGAGGTGGTGCCAGCATGGAAGGACCCACTGCCTCTTCAGAGTGTCAGCACCCATCTCTCTTCCCTCTTATTTGCCCCAAAGCCCCTCGCCCAGCACCATCTCACCTTGCAAACCCGGGCGAGCTCGTACTGCAGGTCCTTGATGAGGCTGTTTTTAGATTCCAGAACATCCTGAAGAGGGAAATCAAAGGTTGGCTAAGAGACATGAGTCAAGTGGAGAGCACTAAGCCCAAAACATGTTGTGGTTTATGTACTGAAGAGGACCTTGGGTGTGGGCAGGTGGTCAAGCAGACCAGGGCAATGCCCAGGAAGCCTCTGACCACTGGCCCACAGCTGCCACAACTGAGCCCACTGGTCTGAGAGTGAAGAGGGGGAGGGGGTCTTTCTTCCCCTAGAGAGATCAGAACTTGCTTCATGACTGTATCACCCTCTGAGACAGGAATGTGAATGTGCCCTAGAGCTGGTCTACTGTGGTTTCTGTCTGACAGCTTCCTTTAGCTCGGAGAGCAGGGTGGGCCGGGAAAAGAGGCCAGAAACGAGAGGAACAGAACCATCTTAGGCTCTGGGCACCGCTCTGCCACTCAATGGTGGGTGAGTTTGGACAAATCTTTTGACTTCCGTGCATCTGTCAAATGAGGATAAAACAAGCCCACGGTCCCTGAAGGCAGAGGACCAATCAGGCAAGCCCCTGAGGCGTCTCCTCCCTTTCAGGTTTCCTGATCAGAGGTTCTCTGTCCCCTTCTGCCCCAGCTCAGGTTCCTACCACACCACACAAGACATTTTCTACAGTAAGCTGTCTCTATCAATGGTTGGATTAGCAGAAAAGATTGGAATCCATTTAGTTTTGTGTTGACTCCAAAGGAAACAGCTTTGATGTGCACTGGGCCTCCAAGAACCATCAGAACCAGCTCCATTCTGTTTTCTAAACATGGGAAGGGGCCAGAATGCGCCCTGCAAAGAGAGGAAAATTCTCCACTTCTCCTGCATTTATCCATGGCAGCTAGCCCAATGCAAAAATTGTGTAGACTTAGGCCCAGTTAGGTAAAGCTTGTACAGAGGCAGAGACAGGCCAGCAAAAAAGCCCCATAGAATAATGATTAATATGTCAAGTTGTCCTCTGCCTTCATGCCTTTCGAAGGCTTCAAAAGTTCAAGGGTAAGGCCAGAGGAGAGAACTTTGTACGTGAGCCCAGGAAGATGGCAGACACCCTCCCACTTGTGGAAAACAAGGAGGAAAATTGAAGGCATCTTTCACCAAGGTGAACCCATGGAGCTTTAAAGTTAAGCAAACATATTCAAGGTAATTTTACATCGAGTGACCCTAAAATGCAAGCTCCAATGGTTATGAAGACAGGAAAGCACCTCCATAGGTAAAGATTGAAGACTTCCTCTCTATTCGTGGGAGGCAATACAAACTCAGAAAGGCCTTCGAGGAAAGGCATCGTTTTTCTGGTTCTGGATCCATCTCTGTGACAAGCAACTCAAAAGCTTGAGACCAAACACTGCCTGTCACATTTCTGTAAAAGTCTCTCCCACCCAATCCCAGAACTCCAACGTCTGCAGCCTCCTGTGGAGGCCCTACAGGGTCCCTTGCTCTGCTCCACCTGCTTTTCTGTGAAATCCTAGGACGGCACAGTTAGAGTTCAAAGGAACCTTAGAAACCATCCTGTTTTACCTAGGGGGAAACTGAGCCCCAGAGCCACCTAACTTGCCCAACTAGAAGGCAGTTGAGCTGGGAGTCAATCCAGGGTCTTCTGACTCAGGAGTGAGCACACTTTTCACCCCCTTAACCAGGGACTAAAACACAGAGGAGAAGCACTGGGATCCTGATTCCTATGTAAATCATAGGAGAAATGTCATTTGCTGTGCCATTATGCAGTTAGATGTGTGACTGCCCCACCACAGCAATATGGCACAACTGGTGGTCCCCTTCTCCAGAAAGAGCATTTATCCCATCCCCCCGCCAATCCCCAGCCCTGTCAAAAATGGCGACAGTCCGGATCTCAACAGACACAGAGCCAGCTGACAACTCTCTTCTCCACGCATTCTTTCCGTACCCAAGGACATGGAGGGAGTCCATGCTGGAGCCAGGATGAAAGCAGACCATCAAAGAGGCTTTTAGGGTCTCTCTCTCTCTAACCTATCATCACTTAACTGTCAGAGATGCAGCTGGATGTGATGGGGAAAACAATACGTCGAGCAGGACTGAGTCCGTAGTGAACCCCAGTGGAGCACTGCCAGGTGGCCCAAATTCCCCAGTCCTATGGGAAAGCACAGTGAGTCAGGTCCGTACCTCCAGCTTCCGGGAGACCACCGAGAGGGCTTCGGGGTCAAGGTTGGAGGCAGAGAGGATCTCGTTCAGCTGCACATCTTTCCTCTCCATCACGTTCGACAGGGTCATCAGTTTGCGCTCCAGGAGCAGATTCTTGAAGCCAGTTTTCTGTTGTACTTCCTGGATGGCCTTCTCGAACTTGGAATACAGGTCATCTCGCTCTATTTGTACCTGGCTCAGGAGACAAGGACATGGGGAGAAACCAAGTCATCTCTCAGGGAAACTGTTCATTCACAAGACCCACAGAACACTCACGATTCGATGGAGAGAAAATGACATACGTTTCTGTCACCTCTCCGATGACAGCGGGAGATGGCCGGAGCAGAAGAGACTTGTGGTTTCTAACTGTAATCACGCTAACCAAGTCTTACGTTTCATCCCAATGTTTCACAGTTGCACCCCAAAGCCCTCTCCCCCACGCACACGATGGCCAGTGACATGCGACTGCCCTTACAGTGGAGTACACAGGGAAATTTCTAGCACCCAGAAAGAATCAGCACCGAGCCCTTTTCTTTCAAATGGACACTGTGAAAAGATGTGGACTTGATGAAAACAAGAGGAACCACAGTCTCCAAGATAAGAGGCAGAGTGGGATGGGGGGCTGCCCTGTCTCAGGGAAGACTTCTGGATCTCCTCCTTCACTACTGCTTAGCCATGTGGTCTTGGGCAAGCCACTGGACTGTCCCATGCCTTAATTTCCCAACTAAAATCAGGACTACCACAGTACACAGAGCACTGGGCCGGAAGTCAGGAAGGTTCATCTTCCTGAGTTCAAATCTGGCCTCAGACACTCACTAGCTGTGTGACCCTGGGCAAGTCACTTCACCCTGTTTGCCTCAGTTTCTTCATCTGTAAAATGAGCTGGAGAAGAAAATGGAAAACCACTCCAGTATCTTTGCCAAGAAAACCCCAAATGGGGTCAAGAAGAGTCAGACATGACTGAAACAACTGAACAACAACATCTACCACAAGTATCTGTTGCATGCTTTGGACTCTTCAGAGAACTACTACTAGAGAACAATTATTTTTATTATATGTCTGTACATGGTTAAAGTTCCACAAACTTCAAACCTAGTTACAAACATAATCAGCAGGCTAAAGCTTTCCCAAAATTAACAGGCTCTATGGCTTGCTGGGCAGCTAAGTGGCACAGTGGAAGACCTGAGTTCTAATCCAGCCTCAGACACATTAGCTGTGTTGACCCTGGGAAAGACACTTTACCCCAATTCGTCTTAGTTCCTCATCTGTAAAATGGGGACACACTGGAGAAGGAAACGCAAACCTTTGCCAAGCTTGTTCATGGGATCACACAGAGTCAGACACAACTGAACAACAACAACAACAACAGCAATGGCTTGCTAGTTAGAATTTTCTCTGAAATTTGCTGCCAAATTCCAAGTCACATGTCTTTAGTTCTATCAGGACAAAGTTTTTTTTCCTCTGATATTTGATGCAAAAAAGTTTTGGAAAAGATGACAAAATTCTATCAGGTTACACTTGTAAGTCAAATAACAGTAAAGTGTCTCATTCCTAACTCGTTTTCTTCTCCATCAGTCCGCACTTGTGCGCTAAGCGGGGGAGAACGGCTCCGGGCCTCATGACACTGCAAGGATCTAAGAGCCAGCGCCAACCTCACTCTCCCGGCCAGTTCTCGTCCCCCTCTTGCTGAAGTCAGTAAGACCACAAACGAGCATTTATGAAGTGCTCACTGGGCAACCACAACACGTGGGCTAAGCATTGGGAATCCAAAGGAAGACAAGATGGGTCCCTGGTCTCAAGGAGCTGACGTTCTCACAGGGGAGACAATGTGAAAATAACCAGGTACACACAAGATAAACAGATGGAGGGGGACCTCAGAGAAGAAGACACCAGCAGCTGGGGGCCCTGGAAGTCTTCTCACTGTGTCTACCGACAAAAGAAAATGGATCCAATATCCTGGGACGTCCCATCACTTAAGTCCATCAGCATCCTAATTACGGCATCCTGTCTAATTCACTCTTTGAAGAAGATATAACTATCTATACCTATTTATATCTACTGATCGATCAATCGCTGTAATTGTGATGAATGTTAAGGAAGAACCTGTTCCTGGGGATTCTATATCAATCTCTAATTGGTTATATTCAAATGTCACAAATTTAATTAGTTTAAAAGGAAATTAATTCCCCTAGAATATCTTACAAAGTACTAATTGACCATAGGTAACAGGAACATTTCTGAAGCAAAAATTTCACTATAACACAGGAAAGCATCCACTTTCTGTAGTCCATGATGGTGATTCAAGCACCATTTTGAAACATAACCACAATTCAAGAAATTCAGAACAGTACAGGCCAAGACAGCCTTCACCTGCTATATATTATTGTTTAACCAAGTATAAAGCCAAGTAGGGGCAGCTAGGTGGCGCAGTGGATAGAACCACTGGCCCTGGAGTCAGGAGGACTTGAGTTCAAATCCAGCCTCAGACACTTGACACTTATTAGCTGTGTGACCCTGGGCAAGTCACTTAACCCCGACTGCCTCGCAAAAAAGAAAAAAGAAAAAAAAAGTATAAAGCCATGTTTGTCTACAGATTTCATCAGTGCCCAAGAGTTCAGCTATCATCTGGATACAGATAATTCCCAGACCTATACATCCAGCTCTACATGCTCTGCTGAGCTCTGGCCTGTATCACCAACTCAGACTGGATGACCCAATGGCATCTCAAATTTAAGCTCATAATCTATCTCTCCCCTGCCCTCCCCATCTTCCTCACCTTGCTACCACTGGTCCAGGTCTGCAACCTCAACACCCTCCTCAGCTGCTCGCTCAGCCTCCCACCGCAGCTCTGAGCTGCCGGCTGGTCTCGTCATTATTACCTCCCCGCTATCTCTCCCACGTGTGACTCACACTGCTGCAGGCTTCCCTGCCTCAAGTCTCCCTCTGCTTCAAGCTCTCCTACCTCAGCAACGTCCCACAGCTCTGTTACCTCGAGGATCAAACACGAAAGGCTCTATTTGGCATTCCAAGTCCTTCACCCCCGGCCCCTTCCTACCTCCCCAGTCTTCTTCTACCTTCTCTACACTCCAGCCACACTGGCCTCCCATATCCCTCCTCCAAACCTGGACCTTTCTCTCTCCTCCATCTGCCTTTTGGCTTCCCCGGCCTCCTCCGCGACTCAGCTCAAATCCCACCTTCCGCCAGAAGCCCTTGCTGGCCTGCCGCCCTGCAGTGCCTTCCCTCAGCTAGTACCTTCCATTTGTATTGTACAGACAGTCATGGTGTACTGTCACCCCACTAGAGTGTGAGCCTCTTGAGGGCACACACCGTGTTTTGTCACAGCACTTAACACATAGTATAAGCACGTATGAACACTTGTTGACCAACTCTCGAGCACAAGAGGGAGCAGGGCTGCCAAAAGACACAGAGGCCGTCAAGCACGAGATTCTCCAGGACCTGAAAATAGCGGCTGAAGACAGCCCCTGCTCAGGCCGCCCTGCCACGTCCCGAAGGGGTGGACCAAGCTTCAGGTTCGTGGTTTCACTGGACAAGGTGTCCAAGTTTTCACTAACTGGAGACTGACTTTCTCTGCCCTCAGACGCCTTCCTTTGATAAGCACATGACAAATTATCTCTTAATAACAACATGCAGGATCTACAAATGGAGAGACGGAGGCATAGAGAACAGTGAAACAGGCTGGGATCCAGGTCAGGGTACCATCTGATGACTCATACTGACATTCAGAAAGATGTGAACGTCATTCTCTGATGGTCACAGGGAATGACCTTTGTGAGATTCTCTCACGACAAGATAACCACTGATGGATCATGCCAGGTCTCGGGAAGGAGAGGGAGAAATCCCAACAGAAAAGACACAGTCTCCTGCCTGCCCCCAAGGATGCGCCAGCTGTCCCCCTCCCAGAGGCCGAGCATCCCTCCTGCCGTCGTCCCCTGCCCCCGAGGATGCGCCCGGCCATCCCTATCCCTCTCCTCACCTTCATGAACCGCTGCTCCAACACCTCGTGCTCCCACTGAAGATCTTTTAATTCTTTCTCAGTGACTTTCAAACGGGCTTTTGTGCTCTGGAGAGAACACGAGAGGGAAAGAGGCAGAAAAGGGGGGGTTGGGCCTAATCGGCGTTGGTACAGTCTGGACTCCCAGGAGGTGGCAAGGCCAAGAGTAAGCAGCAGAGAGGAGCAGCTCAAACACAGGGCAGCTCGAGCCCAAGCGAGGAGCATCTGCCAGCAGAACAGCAGGGGCCGCCCAGACCAAGCTCGGCACCTTTGCAGGAGCAGGACTGCAGGGGCTTTCCCCTCTCAGGCTGGACCTGTTTCCCTGAGATAACCCACAGGCTTCCTCACCAGCCCTACAGGGACTCCCAGGCAAAGGAGAGGGTGATAAATGGGGCACCAGGTGAGCTCACGACCAACAAAGGCCCCGGGCTCCCTCGGGCAGGCCTCAGACAGAGCGCCCCTCCTCTGGTGAGCCCTTGGATGAGCACGCCCTCAGAGCCCTCCGGAGGACACTCACAGCCAGGGCATGTTTATCCTTCTCATAGCTGACTAATTTCTTCTGGAGCTCCAGCAGCTCCTCCCGGGCCTTTTGCAGAGGATCCGTCAGCCTCTTGTTCTGAACCATCACTTCTGCCATCTCTTTTTCTAAATGGTCTTCCTTCTTCTTCATGTCCTCCATCTGCTCCTGCAGAGAAAAGAATGGGCGTGTGAGGCAGACCCAGCAAGGACAGGGGAAGCAGAGACACCTCTGTTTCCAGGTGGAACATTTCCAATTAGCACCTGCACACCTTATGGGGAACTAACTGGTCAGATTTTGGGAGGAAAAACAGGCTTAATCAGTGTCTCAGTGGGAAATCAACACAAACGTGCCTGGGAAAGAAAGAATAATTATAAAAACAGCTTAGAGACAGCCAGGCCTAGTGGGTGTTGTGCTGAAGACCTGGGCTCAAATCCAGCCTCTGACTTGTCTCCTAAGCAGTAGGCCAGCAGTGATCTGTGCTGGTGGAGGAAGACACAGGCCTGCAGAAATAGTCCTTCGTGCAGATGTAACACCATCTCATGAGTCCCTGGCAGCTAATGCAGGGATTACGTGGTCCTGTGGCCAGGACCACACAGCCGGCAGGCATTAGGACCTATCTATCTGCCGCTGGTCAGCGACTCTCGGTCCCGGCACCTTCCACTGCACCCACACTTCGCGAGGCAGACGCAGCCCCACCCCATGAGACTTAGTTGTCTGGCGGATGATCCCTGGGTCTCACGGAGGCTCACTGGAGACAGGGAGAGCTGAGGGCTGGGGGAGGTGCGGGGCGGGGGTGGGGTACCTTGAGAGAGTTGATGAGCGCCAGATTGTTCAGGGTTATGTCGTTGTAGTAGTTCTTGATGTCGCTGAAGGCCTTCTCGTGGTTCTTCATCAGCGTGTTGATCTGGCCATTCTTCCTCTCCTCCACCTCGTGGATCTCTGTCTTCCTCCGAAGATCTAGCTCATCTCGAAGCATTTTCATCTTCTTATCATACTTGGACTCAATCTCTGAAGGAAAACAGTGCACAGAGCAGTTCAGCAGGGGCAGACCAGGAACCAGAGAGGCTCTAAGTACTACTGGACCCACGAGGTTCTTCTGGACTCCAGAACACTGGCCCCACTGCCCGATGCTCCCTTGGGGATCAGCAGCTTAGTGGAGCTGTCACACTACAGTCTGACCAGAGACGCTTTACTGAGCGCCATCCACAGAGAACTGGCCAGAGCCTTCACAGATAGACGAGCCAAGGGCCGGAAGCAGGGAGAAGGGCATTCAAAGGACTCTGTCTGAACAGCCCGGAGAAGGACCACACGCAGACGGATGTCCCATGGGTCACTGACGCAAAGGCATGGGGTGTCTCACGTTCTTTTACAGTTGTTCAAAATAACCCAGCCTCCAGTGGTGAGGAAGCAGAGTACCTTGGGAACGGCCCCCTTCCCCTTTTTTTCTGAATGACAGAGGCCTCACCGCAGCAGCCCCCGGGACAAACACCCTTCTGGGAAGGAAACTGGGCTTGTCAGGCCGTTTGGGCACAGCAGAGGTAGACATTTACCAGAGTACACAACAAACCTCGTACTTGTCTCTCGAAGTCATTCCTCATCCGAGTAATCTCCTCATCATGTTTCTGTCAAGAAACACAACAGTGTTACAGGAGCATCACAAAAATCGATGGTCAATTCAAGGGTAGCCACGCTCAGGTCAACCAAGTACCTCTGCTGCCTAGAAAACCCCTTTGCTTCAGTGAATCAGTTTCCCCTCAGTGGTACGGAAGCGTGCATTACATTGGAGAGAATGATTGTGAGAACTATCACGTTCCAAAGCTTTACTGTCCTAGGAGAAAGTTACACCTGGATTTATGAAGACATTATCAAGACCGGTTGATTCCCCATGCACACAGAAGTATATTCAACATGGCCTATGCCTCTCACAACCAGGAAAAGAAGAACACGTCTTTATCCTGAAAGCAGACATTCTCTGCCCCTGGTTTCTGGTGTATCCCACAGTAATCTGCAGCCTCGAGGCCATGTGTGGCCCTCCAGGTCCTCAAGTGTGGCCCTTTGACTGAATCCAAACTTCACAGAACAAATCCCCTTCATAAAAGGATTTGTTCTGTAAAACTTGCACTCAGTCAAAAGGCCACAGCCAAGGACCTAGAAGGCCACACGTGGCCTTGAGGCCGCAGGCTCCCCACCCCTGGGACTCTAGATGCAGCAGGCCTGTGTTCTGAATTACACAAGCTAAAGACTGATTCCAAAATCCATTTTATATCAACACGCCATAGGATGCTGTTAAGAGGAAGAATCATGAGCTCTGGTGATAAAATTACATACTATGTAGAGTGACCTTATTTTACTCCTCCTATCTATCTGGCTGCGATGAATTAACTTCCATAGATTTTGCATTCTGAGGTTTATAAATTGCTTTCCTCATGACAACTCTGTGAGGTAGATAAGGCAAGCATTATTATCTCTGTGTTTCAGAGAAAGGCACTGAGGCTCTTCTTAACTCTAAGGAGAATCTCAGTGAGTGGCCTGTTATGGCACAGCTAAGAAGCGTCTGTGGCAGGATGAGAACCCGAGTCTGCTGACTTTGGCTCTGGCACTCCACACACTGCCTCTTCAGGATCACCAATGCTATTTACCTAAAGCGTTACTGAGTGAGCTTTACTAACGTGAGCGTAGCAGGATGGTCACTCTGATGAGCCCTCCCGAGGAACTGTGTGCCCCCTTCTAATGAAGGCCACGTCCGGCATCTCCTCGAGGAGGCTGGGGCCTGTCAGAGTGACACCTATCGGCTACTTCCCCAGAATCAGCCACGTTATCAACACTGATTTTTTTATTAGGCTAAGCACAGCTTCCTTTCCCAGGATCGCGCTCCGCCTCTGCGCCCGCGTGCCAGGCAGACACACGCACGTACCAGGCGCAGGTTTTTCACCACCACCTCGTTGGCCAGCTCCTGCTCCTTCAGCTCCACCTTGAGGAAGCGCATGTTCTTGCGCATCTCGTTCTCCTGCGTCCGGTGCTCCTTCTGCGCCAGCTTCAAGGACACGGTCCCTTCAGCTTTCATCTCTGTCAGGTTGTTCTGGTGCTCATACAGCAAATGCTTCACTTTTTGTTTGTAAACCTAAGAGAAAACGCAGAGAAAGACACAGGGCCTATGGGCTCTCGATTGCCTACACAAAGAGAGAAAGAAACAGCAGTCAAAGTCTCCCCCCGCCCCCCCCCCCCCCCCCCCCCGTCAAAGCCCATGTCCTGTCTCTCTCTCTCTGTCTCTATTTCACGATCCCTTCCAGAGGATGCCGGGGCCACACACCACAAAGATAAGCTAGGACCGCTTAAACTCCAACGGGGCGGCGATCTCACGGGCACAGGCAGGTCTTCTCCAGCGCCAGGGCAGAGAGCCTCCTAGCCCACCTTTCTCACCCTGAGTGGGGGATCCACTCAGCACCCTGGAGGCGCTCCTGGCACACAGAACTGAGCGGGCCGCCCCTCACTTTAATCTCGACTTGGTGCCTCTCCTCGGCCTCCTCCATCTCTCGGTCCTTGTTGCGCAGCTCTGCCTTCTTCTCCTCCAGCTGCCTCCTTGTGATGTCCCAGAAGGTGTGGATCTTGTCTCGCTCTAGCTGAAAATAGTTGCGTTCTTCCCTTTCCCGGTCCAGCTCCTCCCTAATCCGCGTGATGTGCTCCTCCACCTGTAGACTCAGACAAGGTGGGGAGGTGAGGGCCAAGGAAGAGCAGCAGACAGTTTCTGAATCACGGCATGAAATATAATCTGGGTATTCTGCAGCACAAGAGCAAGAAACCAAAGCCCTCAGCAGAAATACGCCGCACTGAGGGAGAAGGTTCGGGTGGGGCTTAACCATTTTTAAATGAGCCTGGTGCGGGCGACAACAAATGCGCTTTGTCTGGACGACAAAGAGGCGCAAACCTGGGCTCTGGCCTGGGGCGGGCAAGCAACAATCCAGGCCACACTCCTACCTGCTCCTTGCTCATTTCCTCTGGTGGGATGCCATCAACAATTGGTGGAGCTTTGGCTTTTCCTTTCTTTCCTCCTCCTCCCTTCTTTTTGGGTGCCTGAAATCAAAGGAAAATCACAAATAAACAAAGGTGGTCACATTGCTGAAGGGATAAGCTCTGGATTCAGTCTCTGGATGACTTTACTGACCCACTCATGTATACCGAGAGTCCTTCTGATAGGCCACAGAGAGGGGCTGGGTAATGGCCACTTACTTACGGTTCAGGATGCTGTTCCTACCAACAGAAATGTGCACTCCAGGAACGGTCCACTTCAAATGCTACTTGCCACACTATTCTGCCAACGCTGCTTACCCAATACTTATTCACATGCATGTGGTCACTTATCAGTCAAGCATTCATTAACCCCCTGCTCTGTGCCAGGCACTATGCCAGGCACTGGGGATAAGCAAACAGAGCCTGCCCTTGGAGGAGCCTACGGTCTATTCTAATGGGGGAGGCAGCATGCACACATCCCTGTCTCTACAAAATAAGGACTGAGAAAGTAGTTACAAAGAAGAAGAGAAGCGCTGGCAGCAGGGGATGAAGAAAGGCTCTGTGCAGACAGGAGGAGAGAGGGTCGTCCAGGCGAGGCGCAGAGGTGAGAGATGGCTGGCCTGCATGAGGAGGAGAAGGATGAAGGCCAGGCTGGCTGGATGGGAGAGGGCATACAGGGGGGTATTATCATCAGGCTGGAAAGAAAGGTTGGGGCTGAGTCGTGCAGGGCTTTTAAATGCCAGGCTTCCATTTTATCCTAAAGGGAATAAGGAACCACGGGAGTAACACGGTTAAGTCTGCGCTTCAGGAATATCATTCTGGTATCTGCATGGAGCAGGGTTTGGAGTGGGGAGAGCCCTGAGGCAGGAAAGCCAGTTAGAGGCTGCTGCAATAGTCTGGGGCCTGCACTCCAGGGTACTGACTGTGTGAGCAGAGAAAAGAGGACAGACACACCAGAGGAGGGAACATTAATAAGATCTGGCAACTAAGTGGATGTGTGGGATGAGTGGGAGTGTGAAGTTGAGGGTGACTCGGGGATTTTGAACCATGATAATGAGGAGGATGGTGGTGTCCTCAACAGAAACATGGAGGTTCAGAAGTGGGGGAGTTTGGGGGAAAGACAAATTAGTTCTGTTTTAGACGTATTGGGCATGAGATAGCTATGGAACATATGGTTTGAAAAACAGCTCAGGAGAAAGACTAGGACTGGATCTGGGAGTCATCGACATTAAAATTAGAATTAAACTAAAAGGAGCTGACAAGATCACAGAAAGTATGAAGAGGGAAGCGGGGGGGGGTAAGGGAGGGAAGGAGAAGAAAGGAGAAGAGATGAGATGAGAGGAGGGGAAAGGAGAGAGGGGGAGAGAGGAAAAGAGGGGAGAGGGGGAAAAGGAAAGAGGAGTAGAGGAGAAAGGAAGAGGACCTAGGACAGGGCCTTAGATACACCCAAGGTTAAAGGATATGACATGGATGAAGATCCAGCAAAAGATATCAAGGAGAAGTCAGACAGGTAGAAAGAAAGCCAAGAGAAAGCAGCGTCACAAAAAACCAAAGAGGAGAGAATATGAAGGAGGAAAGGGTGGTCAATAGTGTCAAATGCTGTAAGGAAGTCAGGAAGAACGAGGTTTGGTTGAGGCAGAGCCAAGGTGGCGGAGGAACAGAAAGTAGTGCGATGAAGTGCTACCCTTCTCTCCCCCCATCTCGACTCCTCCAAACCAATTTAGAAAATGAACCAGACTGAATCCGGGTGGGGAAATCCAAGAAAAAGTCACAGTGAATAATTTTTTCCAGCTTGGGTCAGCACAACCTTCCTGCACCACCGGATCACAGCAGCCCCTAGAGAGGGGCTGGGAACCTGGGTGAGAAGTGGTCCCAGCCCCACACAAGGCACCCACAGGCTCCTGCAGCAGGCACCACACAGGGACAGGTGTGAACTGGCAGCACTGTTGCTTACACCCCTTCCCAGGTCACAGTTCCGGGGTGGACTGAGAGAGGACCTGGCCCTCCCTCCCTGCCCCATCCTTAGGTGTCTCAGGCCCTAAATAGTACACTGAGGGAGATGCAAGTTCAGCAGCAAGCAGGTTCTTGTGGTTCAGAGCCCAGGAGCAGAAGAGCCCAGCCTGAAGCCTGCAGAGGAAGAACCAGATGCAATCCCAGACCCAAGCGGGGCCTGGAAGTCTGAACGAGCAGGGCCCTGCAGCAGCTGTGGGAAATTTGCGAAGTTGAGACCAGGCGGCAGCAATCAGCCTAGATCAGATTAATCTAATCAGATTAGACCACTATGGGGACACTGAAAGCTGGCAGCTCCCAAGCCAGAGCTGTCCCCGAGATTCTGACACAGCACAACATTCAACACCCCAAGAAATACCCCAGGAGGACCAGCCCACACTTTCCCTACACGAGTGCACAGAACCCAGACCTAACATCAAGTGTGAAATCACGAAGTAAGGCTGGAAGAATTTGCAAACAAACAAAAAAGAATCCTATGATAAAATGCTAAGATGAGACAGGATCATTCAAGACATAAACTCAGAAAAAGAGAATGACTCCAAAACATCTACAAGCAAAGCCTCAAAGAAAAATAGCACAGGAACAAATTCAACTAGAATTCCTAGAAGGGATAAAGCAGGAGGTCAAAAAAAAAAGTTTTAAAATGTTTTTACAAATGAGAGTATTAGAGGAAAAAACTGGAAAAGAAATAAGAGCTATGGAAGAAGGAACTGAAAACTGAATTAACAGCTTGGCACAACGGGTACAAAACCTTACCCAAACAACAAACACCCTGAAAATTAAAATGGACCAAAGAGAAGCCAATGACTTATTCTTCCAGCCTTACTTCAGTGGGGGAGAGTGGCTGATACCTGAACTTCATTCTCATCGGAATAGATCAAAAGAGGGAAGAATACACACACAGAGATGGGTACAAAAATTGTTTTCACTTAATAGGGAAATAGGAGGAAAAGGAATTAAAGGGAGGGTAAATTAAGGGAAGGAGTCATACTAAGCAAAATAGACCCTATGAGTGTGTGTGTGTGTGTGTGTGTGTGTGTGTGTGTATTTATCTTTTGAGGCAGCAAAGTAAGTGAATCTAAGGGGACAGCTATGAATTGGGGAATGGCTGATAGACTATTGTGCTGTAAAAAAAAAGGGTAGATAGCTTCAGAGAAACTTGTGAAGACTTGTATGAACTGATGCAGAAGGAAGTGAATGGAAGCAGAACAATTTATACCAAGACAACAATAACTCTGACAGATTTAGGAACTCTGATCAACACAATGACCAGCTGCGATTCCAGAGGGTTCATGATGAAACATGTTACCCACTTCCTGACAGAGAGGTGGTGAACTCAGGACCATAGATTGAAACATATTTTTGTACATGGATAATACAGAAATTTGTTCTGCTTGACTATACACACTTGTAGTAAGGGTTTTGTTTTTCCTTTGTTCTCAATGGGGAAGGGGTAAGCTCGTAGTAAGAGGGAGAGAAGGTGGATTTTTGAGGGTAGAAAAAATATTTAATTTTTTAAAAGGATGAGGAATGAGGATTGGCAAAGATTACAAAAAGAAAATGACAATTGTTAGACAGGCTGTGGGATGCCAGGTACACTAAAGCACTGTTCTTGGTTGTGCTGGGTCCAACCACTCTGGAAAATGATTTGAAACTATATACTGGAAATAAACTAAAGAGTGCATACCCTTTGACCCAGAGACCAAAGAAAAAAGAGAAAGGCCTTATACTGCACAAACATATTTAAAGCAATACTTTTTGTTGAATTAAAAATTCAGAAGCTGAGGGGGACCCACCAACAGGGAAAGGAAATTGCGGCATTTGAATGTAAGAGAATATATTATTGTGCCATAAGAAATGATGAAAAGGACCGTTTCAGAGAAACCTGGGAAGTCCTGTATGGCTGAAATGAAGTGAACAGAACTAGGAGAAAAATTTATACAGTTTTACACAGAAACACTGTTAAGACAAACAACTCTGAGAGACTTAAGAACTTGGATCAAAGCAGTGTTATCAACTCTAACTCCAGCAGATCAGAGACGCTATCCACCTCCCAATAGAGAGGTGATGGACTAATTGTACAGAATGGAACATTTTTGGGCATGGCCATTTGTGTGTGTGTGGGGGGGGTGTTTTGCTTGTTTATGCTTATTTGTTACAAGTTTTTCCTTTAATTTTTTTTGTTACATTTTAAGTTCCAAACTTAAAATGGTCATTCTATATTTATGCAAGTGCATATTATATTCGTCAGTGTTTGTAAAGTTCAGAATAACAAAAATTAAGAATTTTTTTGAAAAAAAAAAGTTTGAGGAAATCCATCTGATTTGATAATTAAGAGATCACTGTTAAATTTAGAAGCACACAAAGTAGAAAGATTTTATTAAGGAAGCCATTAGCAAATGCTGAGAACTCTGCCTTCAGGTTGATGATAGATTCCTTCTCAGACAGGAAGAAAACTATCCTATTCTTACAAATACAACAGCAGAGCCTGAAAACCAATGAAGGCAGAGCTACTCCAGCCCTGGCCATGATGAATGGCAAATGTCTATCTAGGATCAGTGCAAAGTTTTGCTTGGGGACCTGGCAATTAATCTACTTCCATGAATCACTACGCGACTGTACTGGGAAGTGTTAATGAGCATATAAAGCTTGGTTACCAAGGCAGGAAAACTGCAAGAGGAATTTTAATAGGTCAAGGAAAAAGCAACATTAAAATGGTAGAAAGTGAAGGAGATAAAAAGCCCCATATTTTTCCACTCCTCTTTGAGAAATTATTTTTCAAATTTTATTGATGTCATTGCTGAATACCCCTACCCAGTGAACCTTCCCTTGTAACAAAGATTTATC
>NW_020945064.1:4387542-4417743 GCF_900497805.2 Vombatus ursinus
CACACACACACACACACACACACACACACACACACACACACACACACCACCTGACAGCAGATGCAATACTCTCCATGCATGGTCACTCTACTTCTCCAAGGAAAGGAAAGGGGAACAAGTAATATTAAAACAGCTTCAAGGAACAGCACTCTGAAGAAGTCTGGAACTTGGACAGCATTTTGGTTTGCAGCACTCTGATGCATTTTATCATATGCTATAGCTATCTACGTATGTATGCATCTTGTCCCCCCGCTGGACTCTGAAAGGATAGAGAACCATGCCTTATCTAAACTTTGTGGCTCTGGTCCCCTCTGCCCCCTCAGGAGTACCGTGAACTTCAGAGGTCCACAGCAAGGGCATAATAAAAGTCTGCTGACTTAACCTGCTGAATCTGAAAGGAATAACGTGCCCCTCTAGAACTGGTGAGTTACCACCCACAGCAGAAAGCCAGGAAAGCCAGACAGGTCATTAATGACTCTGCTGAGAGGAGAGTGGGATCCCTCGTTCCTTTTTTTACTTGCCTTCACTGCGCTCAAACACGCTTCCTTTAGCGGTACTCATGGGGTTGGCCTCTTAATCCCCACAGAGCCTCGGCTCACTTGGATTCTTGTCCCCTCCTTTGAATTTCTCACTGTGTCTATTCCATTTTGGATACCAAAGAATCACAATACGTTAGAGCTGGAAGGGACTGGCCATCACTTCATTCAAACCCCTTATTTTAGAGCAGAGGAAATGGCAGCCTGGGATATTACCTAACTGCCTCAGGCCATTCAGCTAGTTAAGCAGTAAAGCCAGGATAGGAACGACGGTTTTGGATTCTGAGCCCAGTGACAAGTTCTGGACCCCTTCTGTTTAAAAAGGCGGTGACAGGCTCAGGGCTACGTGATCCTCCAACACTCACTTCCAGATGCTCGTGACTGGTGGGATCCTTCTGTAGTCTGCCATCAGTGTTGAGAGTGCTGAAGTCACAGTATCACAGAACCCAAGCCAGCCCTGATTGGCCCCTGCCCCAGAAGCGATGCTAGTGACAGGCGAGTGCAGTTCTGACTCAGGCAGGCAGGTACACGCACCCTTTGGAAAGGGACAGTTGTAAATGAGAACGGGGAAGGCACACAGCAATCCGTGGTCTTTGTCACCCCTACATAGGTTCACAGGCTTTAGACCTGGAGGTGGCTTTTAAAACTATCTCGTCCATTCCCTACTTACTTTACAGACAAGGAAACTGAGGCCCCAAGAAGTGAAGGAATTTGCATGATCTTACCTAAGAAGCAAATTCAGAATCTGAACTCTGGTCCCTGACCTCCAAATCCAATGTTTTGTTCATTGGACTATACGCTCCCTCTTTTCTTGGACAGGGCTCTTTCATTCTTCCCAAAGCGGGCAATGAGGCACAAAAGGCCCTTTGTTTGGGAGGCTCTGCTGGCAGGGAGGGGGGTCCTGCTTTGGAGTCAAGGGATCAGAGAATTATAGGCTTTAGAGCTCCAAGGACATGGTGCCGGGAGAGACAGGAAACCCAAGGTCAAATCCTGGCTCTGCCTAATTAGATGAGTTCCGTGGCTAGTTGCTTCCCCTCTGGGAGACTCAGGCTTCTCATCTGTAAGATGGGGACAATACAACAGGCAGCTAGCTGGTACCATAGACAGAGAGCACTGAACCTGGGGGTCAGGAAGGTCTGAGTTTGAATCCGGCCTCAGACACGTCCTAGCTGTGTGACCCTGGGCCAGTCACTTAACTTCTCTCTGCCTCAAGTTCCTCATCTGCAAAATGCGGACCACAATAGCCCCTACCTGCCGAGGTTGTTATGAGGATAAAATGAGATAATACAGAGTATGCCAAAAGTCTTAGCTGAGTTTTAAACTTAAAACTTTTTTGGTAAAGAGCTTTGCAAATTTTAAAGCTATCTCAATCTATTTCTAGATGTCATATTACATACATACGCACACATCTATAGCTATCTACATATATCTATTTCTCTCTATCTAGATGTCATATTATATACATGTATATTTATAGTTATATGGATATCGAGATGTAGATATTTCTACATCTAAATGCTATTATATACATGTATATATATAGAAAGAGCTACATATATCTAGAGATATATCTGTCTCTATTTCTCTACCTAGATGTCATATGATATACATATGTATAGCTATAGCTATATATAGATAGATAGATAGATAGATATGTCTATTTCTATTTCTATCTAGGTATATCTACATCTATTTAGATGTTGTATTACATACATATGTATATCTATAGTTAAGTATATACATAGCTAGAGATACATCTCTCTATTTCTATCTAAAAGTCATATTTATACTGGTATTTCTATAGTTATATATCCAGATATGTAGGTAGATATCTATAGATATATCTCTTTCCCTCTATGTAGATATATCTATATCTATCTAGATGTCATTATATGTGTATCTACAGCTAAATACATACATATAAACAGACAGATCTCTATCCTTTATCTAGATATATCTCTATCTAGATGTCATATAACATATATAGATATATATAGATAGATCTCCATCCTTTATATAGATATATCTATGTCTATCTAGATGACATACAATATACTTACATGTGTATCTACAGCTAAATATATACATGTCTATATCTAAATAGATAGATCTCTATCCTTTATCTAGATATATCTCTATCTAGACGCCATATAACATACTTATATGTGTATCTACAGCTAAATATATACATGTCTATATCTAAATAGACAGATCTCTATCTCTTTATCTAGATATATCTATAACTAGATGTCATATAATATACTTACATGTGTATCTATGGCTAAATATATACATGTCTATATCTAAATAGATAGATCTCTATCCTTTATCTAGATATATCTCTATCTAGATGTCATATAACATACTTATATGTGTATCTACAGCTAAATATATACATGTCTATATCTAAATAGACAGATCTCTATCTCTTTATCTAGATATATATCTATCTAGATGTTATATTATCGAAGCGTATACATCTGCAGCTATATACATCTCTATATCTAGATATATCTCTAGAGATCTATCTGTATCATACCTCTACCTAGAGATATAGATTGTTATAGCTATAGAGATGTACATACAGCTATAGATACACATATATGTACACACATTGCACATAAGTGGACATAGATGTATATACAACACACATGTATATCATCTATATCGTATGTACATGCACATGCAGTGCATATATGCATGTGTGTATGTGTGTGTATGTACACACATACAGTGTTCCCACAAGTGCATCTATGCACCTATGCACAGAACTATGTGTATATTTGTATGTACACGTGTATGTATATATGGAAAATCATCTGTAACACGGGGATAAAATGATAGACAGTTGGGTGGCACAAAGAACAGGCCACTGGACTTGGAGTCAGAAGACCTGACTTCGAATCCTGCTTCACACAATCAGCTGTGTGACCCTGGGGGAGTCCCTTACCTTCTGCTAGCCTCGGTTTCCTCATCTGTACATGCTATCATCTGTGGGTAATGCTATCTAGAGGGTGGCTACTAGCATCATCCTTAATCATCGCTGCAAAGGGACCTGCGCAAGTGTAGTGGCGCCGATGGGTCACATGGGAGGGAGAAGGCCCCGGGTTCGAGTCCCGCCTGCTCCTTCCCAGCAGGCTCTGGGCCTCCCCCTCTTCGAGGCGGGGAAGGAAGGGCGCCCCGCTCTCCCTCTTCCCCCAGCTCCCCCTACCCCCCATCCTCACCATCTTCCTTCCGAATCGGCCCTCCCGCGATCACACACGCGCAAACTCCGCAGCGGCCCTCAGGTCCCGGAGCCTGGGAAATGAATCCCGTCTCCTAGCAACTGCCGCCGGAGTCTCGGTACGAGATCTCGCCTGAACTCGCGAGATCTCGTCCGTCTCTCCCGCCCCTCTCCCTATAGCCCCTCCGATTCCCAGGGGGCGGGGCGGCCCTGGCAACGGCTGGGATCGAGTCCCTAGCAACGGAGGCCTGGGACTGGGCGTGGCCTGGCGGCTCGCGAGTCCCTGCTGCAGGTCCCAGGGGCTCTGGGAGGCTGCTCAGGTCTGAGCCGCGAGCGCAGGCAGCCCTGGGCAAGACTTCTGCGCCTCCCTCCGAGGAGGCCGGGGCTGCTTTGTGATGGGAGTGGGAGGCGAGGATGGATTTTAGGGGAATGCCGCAGTAAAAATAAATGAAGCCCCTCGGGACTTCTTTTGTCCCCAGTCTGTGCGCGTACCGATGTGGATGTATTTCATGGGACCGCATGACACATACATAAAGAAATATACATGTTAAGTCTGCATTGCGATAGCTTGGAAATGCCGGTATGTTCCAGGTGTCCCCAAACTCTCGGTGTAATTCTAAGCTATTAAAGCTTAAAATTGCGCTAAGATTTGGGGGACACCCTGATAATATTATATAAGAGCGATGTTCATGCATGGGCTTGTTTTATACATAGGATCCGAGATTTAAAACTGGAAGGCCGGTTAGTCACTCCCACGCTCCCCGTCTTACAGAGGAGAGATACTAAGTTACTTGCTCCGGGTCCGCCAGGTTAATTAAGAGGCAGGGCCCGATTCAAACTCAGGGACTCTTGCTCTAAACCCGGTGCCACTTTCCATTATCATGATGATTCATGTATATGTGTATGCCTGTCCTGGCAAGGCTCGGACTGACTGCTTTGTAAGGGGTCCAACAGACTTAAGACCCCAAGATTTGGGTCTTTATTTTGGTCCCGTTGCAAAGCCTCCGGTCTAAGCCTTGCAGGGACTGTATAGGATTTATGAGTTGCTGTATATGTATGCACCAGGGCGTGTGTGTATGTATAAGATGAATGCATGTCTCTGTGTGAATAACAACTCTTTTTTCCATGTCCTCTCCAATGCACTTTCTGGTTTACAAAGTCCTCTCCATGCATAATCTCCTTTGAGTCTCAAAACCACGTGGGATACATAGTCCAACAAGATGCAGAGCTAGAAGGATCATAAATCATATTTTTAGAGCTGGAAAGGACCTTGGACTGCGTTTAGCCATCATTTTCTAGATAAAAAACCTTAGGTCAAGAAATTATCTTAATTTAAGCTCCTTGGGAATAGGGATTGTTACATTCTTCATACTTTCATGCCCAGGTCCTAGGTCAGGGCCTGGCATAGAGTAGGCACTTAATTAAATGTTTGTGAATTGATTGACTCACCCAAGGTCACACACAAGTCAGTAGTTAGTAGCAGAACTGGGATTCAAACCCAGCCCTTCTAACTCTAAATCCAGTACTCTTTCCTCTATCCCATGTTGCCTTTCCCATTTTACAGATGAGAAAACTGAGGCCCAGAGAGTTTAAGTGACTTGGCCATCATCACACAGCTAAAAAGTGACAAAGCCAAGACTCAAATCCAGTTCCTCTGACTCTCTAGATCTAATAATAATCTTTCTGCTCCAAAATTGCCTTTACACATGTGTGTCTGTGTCTGTCTAGAGGGGTAATTGCCCTTGAGGACCCTAGCATTTTGTGTACTAGTTTGTCCCATTCTCTTTAGGTTGGTTAGCCTCAGTCACATTAAAAATGGTGACAGGCCAGAGATGATGCCTCAAATTAGATCTAAAGTCTTGGCTGTCTCACCTGCAGCCAGCTGCCTGTTATATAACTTGAACACGGAGACAAGGATCTGCCTTTTTTTCTCCAGAACAAAATGAGATAATATATAACTCTGCTTGTTCTTTGAGGATTCATGCCTACGGCTGTCACAGCATTAAATCAGAGAGATGATGGAAAGAGCCAGAAGACCGTCTGTAACATCTGAGTAAGGGGGTCTACGTGTGTCTTTAAAAGAAAAAAAGGCCAGCATAATCTCATCACCTCTAATTAGTCTCCCCTGATACTTGAAATCAGAAATTCTCTTTCCTTGCTTCTGGTGTCTGGCCCAGATTTTAAACCAGAAATTCTCCTTCCCTGGTGTCAGGCCCAAAGGTACCCTCATTCTACCAAGTGTCAAAAGGATAGCCCAGCAGGGATGGCCCAGAAGGCAAATGCCACCAATCTGGAGACGTCAGCAAAGCGATGTCATGTTGACCCTTAATAAGCCCCAAACTGTTCTGGATAAGGCAGGATAAGCTTCTCTCAGTGGGTGGTTTCTTCTCTTTCCATTACAGCACCAACCATGGAGTTGGCATGTGACACTTTGCAGCTTACCCATCTTAATTCTGACCTCTCACTCACTACAGTTCCATTTCCAAAGCTCATGTCAAATCCCTATAGCACTCCTGGGTGATAGATGAGACATGCCTCCCCCCATTTCCAACTGTGAGAATTTTTTTAGACTGTCCCCCATACTTAGATTGCTTTCCCTCCTCTTCATCTTCATTCTGGCTTCCCTGGCTTCCTCAAGACCTAGCTAAAAATCCCACCTTCCAAAGCAAGGCCTTCTGGATCCCCTTTAAGGCCAGTAACTTCCCTCTGACCAATAGCTCCCATTTATCCTGTCCTTGGCTTGTTTGTACATATTGTTTACATCTTGTCCCTCCCATTAGATTTTAGCTTCTTGAAGGCAGAAGTATCTTCAATAAACTCCAGTGGCCCCCTATAAACTTCCAGGATCAAATGTAAAAACCTCTGTTGGCATTTAAAGCCCTTCCCAACCTGGTTTCCTGCCACTTTTCTAGACTTCTTACACCTTAATACCTTACTCATCCTCCCACCTTTCCAGACTTCTTATACCTTAAACCTTACTCATCCCCCACATCCTCTGTGATCCAGAGACACTGGCCTTCTTGGTGTTCCTTGGTGTTCCTTAAACAGGAACACCATTTCCCAACTACATGCATTTTTCCACTGGCTGTCCCTCATGCATGTAATCCTCTCTCTCCTCCTAGCTTCTCTGACTTCCTTCAAGTCCTTCCTAAAATCCTTCCTTCTATAAGAAATCTTTCCTGACCCCACACCTTCAACTAGGGTGGATTCCTTCTGATGATTATCTCCAATGTATCCTGCAATTTATCTTTTATATAGCTTGTCTGTACATAGTCGCTTGCATGTTGTCTTTCCCGTTACACCACGTGCTCTTTGAGAGCAGGGAATTTTTTTTGCCTTTCTTTGCATCCCCAATACATAGCATGATCTCTGGTACATAGTAGGTGCTTAATAAATGCTTGTTAGGACTGACTGACTGACATACCAAATCTATGATTTAACCATCGATGGGAAGTCCCTCCATCCAAGCATCCCCATCTGTAACTTAGAGTAAGTGACTTGCCTATGTGACATAGCTAGGAAGTGTCAGAGATAGGATTCGAACCCGGGTCTTCAGGACTCCAGGAGCAGCTACACATTGTATATGTCACAGAGAAATACAGTGTGCCAGCATCATGGATTTCAACACAGACCAAATGACTCCCATGAAAAACAGGCCAGTGTGTGTACATACCATTTGTGATCCTCTTTGGTATGCTCTTCAACCATGGCTTGGACCCAGATCCTCTGATTCCATTGGTCTTGCTACTGAGTCAAGGATACTGAGCCTTGGACAAAGCACTAGGTTCTTCACCACCAAGAGAGGTGGGGCTGAACGCCCTCTGGTGTATGCTCAGAGAGATGCATTTGTTTAGGGCAGGGTTACCAAATTAGAGCTGGGCTCTTGGTAAGTGAATGTGATGGGTCTAAGAGGCCGTCTTCTGGTCTTCCAAACATTAGTTGCTCCGGAAGCTTAGCCTTGGGGAGGAGGAAGCAGAGCTCATCGGAAAGGCTACAGCGGTCAAACTGGCTTCATTCATGCAGTTACACCCAGATGGGTCCCCTTTTAAGTAGCAGTGATTCATTTATAAGGGGCAACTTGGTCTTTGTGATGTCTGATGGTGTCACCGTGTCTTGTGCAGTCAGAAGCCCAAACAAGGAGCCATCACAGTGCCAACTTCTGGATGCCAGGGTCTACTTGGCATGGCAAAGCTCCCTCTTTCTCTGGAGGACTGGCAGCAAGAAAGATGGTGCAGCTGGAAATCTCAGGGAGCTAATTATTACTATTATTTAACACTGACTTAGCATCCACAATGTGTTAGGTGCTTTGAGACCGATGTACAAAGGATTAGCCTTTTGTTTCAAAAAATCTGCCTTGGAGTCCCTATTTAAATGATAAGGACAATGAAAAACAACCCCCACCCCTACCCCCCCTGCTCATTTTATGGGAAGTGACTCTTCAGCTTCAGGATAGCTAGGGTTCTGAATTAATGTTATCACAGAACAGTTGGAGAGGTTTATTTTGTTCATATCAATGTGGATTATAGAGATTAATATATCAAGGAGCTTAGGCAAGCCCAGCTCTGAGACTCCCCTTGGATCCACACAGGGATTCCACAGGGACCTCTCTGCTTTTCATATTGGATTTTGGTTCAGAATGTTAAAGAAGATACTCTTTTCACACTTCTAGAGATCAGGAAATTTTATTTAGAATAGAACAGGGATGCTCACATGTTAGTAACCAGAAATCCAAATAAATACCAAATCTCCCTCCTTCAATTTGACTCAAATCTGGACATATTTATTACATACCTACTTATGTGCTAAGGATAGGCTACAAAGATTTTTTTTTAAAATTTCACTAAAAGAGATCATGAATGAAATAAAGGTGCACACACCAGGTTAGCTTGTCTCCTAATTCCTCAGCCCAGACTCTCCACCCTCATCAATTCCTTAGCTGAGGCCCTCTGGGCTAGCTTAGCTTCTGACACGGAGGAAAACTATTTGGTCCCTCTACCACTCTGGGATTTTGTGACCACATCTCTTTGGCTCCACTTATGTCCAGTAAAAAAAAATTGGGAAGGCACTGAGGAAGGGAAAAGCAGGATAGCCATATTGGTATAGATCAGGTCAGGAAAGACTATGCGATGAACCCCAATGCAGGGAAGTCAAGGCTGGTGTCAAAATAGGAGAGTGAGTTTCCTGTGCCTGGCATGTCTTCCATCCCTCCCTTTTTTTTAACCTATTGATACAAAGATGACTATGCCATGACCTCTGTCCTTAATGACAACACAGCCATATAGAAAGAATGACATGCACATTTTATCAGAGTGCTCTTGTAATAACAATAGGTAGTATTTATATAGCACTTTAAGGTTTACAAAGTGCTTTACAAATATTTCATTTTATCCTCACAATAACCCTTGGTGGTATTATCATCCCCATTTTACAGATGAGGAAACTGAGGCAGTTAGAGGTTACATGACTTGCTCAGGGAGACAGAGCTAGTAAATGTACAAGGCCAGATTTGAACTCATGTCTTCCTGAGTCGAAGTCCAGTGCTCTATCCACAGTACACACTAGCTGCCTCTTGTGATACCTTATCATAATGTGGAAGTGACCCCTGGGTCCTTGAAGCTTAGGGTGGGTGAGAGTAAATTCTAGCAGGTCTTGTCAGCCCAGAAGGACTTTGATTACTGTACTGTAATCGACTAACTCTATTATCCAAGAACCAAACTATCTAAACATTCATCACCAGGTTGGCTATAGGAGGATGAATTTGGGGGCCACAACAACTTTAGAATACCTGTCTATTAAACTAGAGAGGGGCTGGGGTCTGAACTGATGGAAGGAGTATCAACACTGATGAAATTATTGGTTCTTGGAATACTGAAAAAATTGCACACATACACATAAACTTGTGTTTCAGCACACACAGGGTGGGGAACCTTTGTCCTCGAGGCCACATGTGGCCCTCTAGGTCCTCGGGTGCAGCTTTTTGACTGAGTCAAAGTTTTACAGAACAAATCCAGACTGTTTTTTGTGTTTTGTGTCATTTTTGTGTCCTTAGAGCCTGGCCCAGGGCTTTGCACATAACACACACTCAACAAATATTTGTTTCATTGAGTCAACCCAATAAATCTAGTAAGGGAGGTAAGAGCTCAACTTTGGACTTCTTTTAGACTCAGAGGAACTGATGATTTAAAGTCTCATTTGCCACCCATCCCCTTCCATCCTTCCCAACTGTGACAGCCTAGCAGTCGTTCTCAGGCTGCCTCAACCATCTCAGAAGCTGGAATTTCCTATAGTGGTCAGTTTTCCACCTTTATTCAAAAATTCAGATCAACAAACATGTACTAAAAATACCTACTCTAGGGGCAGCTGGGTGATACAGGGGATAGAGCACCAGCCCTGAAGTCAGGAGGCCCTGAGTTCAAATCTGGCCTCACACCAAACACTTGAAACTTACTAGCTGTGTGACCCTGGGCAAGTCACTTAACCCCAACTGCCTAAAAAATAAAACAAACCCCACCCCCCCAAAAAAACCCCACCTACTCTGTACTCAGCACTATGCAAGGAACTGGTGATTCAAGGACAAAAATGAACCGTTCTTTGTCCTCAGGGAGCTTTCAGCCAACTGGGGAATCGACTCTGTACACAAATAATTTGAGGCTGCAGAAGGCACCAGCAACTTGGAAAGGGCAAATGTGGTCAAGGAAGGCTTTGTGGAAGAGATGGGACAGAGCTGAACCTTAAAGGAGGGAGGATACAAAATCTAATCTAATGTAAAGATAAAGAAGGATTATATTCCAGACATGTGAGATAGAATTTAGGAAGTTTCAGAAATGCTGGATTTCCCTTAACTTTGTTGCTGCTGCAGCACTCAGGTAAACAAGGGGTATGTACCTGTAAAATGGAAGGATTTAAAATGTAAAGGCCTTGCTGGCCACATCCATCCTGCTGAGGAATAATTTCAGAACCATAGGAAGGTTCCAAGGAGATCTGGTCAAAGGTTCCTGCCTTTTGTAGAAGGCCTGGGAAAACCTGAGATGATCTATCCAGAGGCTAGTTGGGTAGTTGAACCCCAGTGCTAATGATCATCTATGTGTAGCTCTCTTTGGGAGTATTGCTAGCAAGAGTCATGACCTTCCTGGTGTATGGGTGTGGTGCACCTTGGGTGTACCCTAACATCTATATCCCAGTGAAATCAAACTGAAATGAATGTCAACCTGAATTCAAATCCGGCCTCAGACACATGATACTCACTAGCTGTGTGACCCTGGGCAAGTCACTTAACCCCGACTGCCTCACAAAAAAAAAGAAAAATGAAATGAATGTCAAGGGTGGCCTCGAAAGGGAAGGGGAGGAGGTATCACATAAGGCAACATGCAGAGGTATGTGCAAAGAAAGAAAAGTAGCTTGCCAGCAGCTGGTACCATCAACGGGGATTTGCCATCAGACCCTGGTTTCCATGTAGAAACTGCTGAAGGATGTTTCCAGAACTAGAGCTGGCTTTCAGGAGATCTAGAATACGCTTCTTTGCTCTTCCTTCCCCTTCTTCCTTGACCTCATTTCACATCAAGATCTGTAGTTTTCCCGAAGGACCTTGCTCTCTGACATGATCTTTACTCAAAGGAAAACCTCAGTAGTTCTGCCCTAGGGGACATTCTCAAAGAAGCACTGGGAGGGAGAAAGGGCGTCTATTGGAACATTCACATTATTGTAGAATTGGAGAGCTGGAATTAATGACCTCAGAAGACATCCAGACCCAACCCACACACAAAAGGAATTTCCACAGTAACATGTCCAATGTGGTTCTCCAGCTTCTGCCTGAAGACCTTCAAGGAGGGGAAACCTACCACCTGTCTAGGCAGCCATTCCACTTTAGGTCAGCTCTAATTGTTAGGAAAATTTTCCTGAATGCCAGCCTACATTTGCCTCTTGGTAACTTCCCAGGTAGGGCAAGCATTATTATTCCATTTATAGATCAGAAAACTGAGGCTCGGAGAGGGTCTTCTGACCAGAGTGACTGGACTAGGGCACAGTTGTGATCAAACTAAAACCAAGTTCTCCGACACTGAATCTTATACCAGCACCGTGTGTGGCACATGGTAAGTACTTGATAGATTCTATCTATCTATTCTTCTATCTATCTATCCATCCACCCATCTATCTCTATTCATCTATCTCTAGCATCTGTCTGTCCATCTGTCTGTCTCTCTCATTCCATTCCACTTTGCATTGTACATAATCACCAAAAAGAAAACATAATATCCTTTCTTGTTCCCATTTTAATCCAAGGCGTGAGAGAATCTCTCAGTCTTTCCAGTGGGTGTTATGAAGCATGCTACAACTGGGTGACTGGCACCAGAGGTAGCAGAGCCAGAGCCCATAGTTCTGGGCTCTAAGTAGGTGCTGGCGCAGGGAGGGAGGCAGCACTCCTAACAGATCTTGTGCTCCCATCTCCTGCTCCAATTCTGCCTGGCCCTTGCCCTCTGCCTCCTCATCCTTCTTTTCTCTCAGCAACCTCTGCCAGTGCAGCCTGAGGCATGGGCCCAAACAGATCATCGGGACAGCAGTACTCTTCCACTTGTCCTCCACGATCTGCTGCCACCCAAGAGTTGTCTGGACCGTCCAAGCTGGCCACAGAACTGCATTCTATATACAAAAATAAAGAAACTACGGTGAAAGGGGATAGGGAGGAGAGGAGACAAGGATTATAAGGGGAAGCCAGAAGGGAATGAACCCAGCTAGGAGTTGGGAGCTGTGAAAGTGGCCCTGGGAAAACTACAAAGGTAGGTGGGGGCTGCAGAATGGATGAGAAGCACCCCACAGTCTTAGGGTCCGAGGGGCCCGCTGCAGAGAGCCAGCCTGCCTGTGCGGCTTGGGCACACATCAGCTCTATAGCCTGCTTGGTCTCTTTAGGGCTCGCCTGCGTAGAGGAGGGCAACGGGGCCAGGGCAACGGGGCCAGCGCTCCGGGCCTCTCCATATCCAGCCGCCACCTGTCTCCAGGGGCCGAGCGCGCTCTCTCTCGCCTCCCTCGGGGGAACGGGTTACACTCGTCCTAGCAACAAGGCGTGGGGCCCCGGCACTCGTCTGCGATCCCCTCCGCCCTCCCCCCGGGCAGCCTGCCCGCGTGGCTTTCTCCCGCGCGCACCCAGACACGCGCCCGCGCGCGCGCACCCAGACCCACACACGCACACCCCCGTCCCTCTCTCACTTTCTCTCCCTCCCGGCGCCTCTCCTCTCCTCTCCTCCCTCTCTTCTGCTCTCCGCAGTGTCTCTCTCCCTCGCTCTGGCTCCCTCTGCCCACACCCCGCCTAGCTCATTTGCAATGCGATGCTTACTTTGCCGCGGAGGAGCCGGCGAGTGATCTGCCCGCCGCGCACCGTCTCCCTTGGCACGGCGATGTGCGCTCCTGCTGCTGGCGCAGTCGCTGCCTGCTGCAGGGACGCGGAGGCTGGGGCCGGCCGCTCGAGGGAGGAGGCTGAAGCCGCCGCCGCCGCCGCCCTGCCCTCCTCCTGCCGCTGAGTTAGAGCCGAGGGGCGGAACCGAGACCCACACCGGCCGGCCGAATGGAGGCTCAAGACGGGGCCGGCATTCTAGGTGAGTGCGCCGGGCTCCTGCACTCTTTGCCGCGGATGCCTGCTTGGGTGCCGCCGCGGAGCAGCGGCCCTGATGCTCTGAAGGGAAACGGCTCCGGCTCGGGGTTCCCTGCCTGAGGTATCACCCGCAGCTTCCAAAAGTTCTGCCTTTGCGAGGCAACTCGTACGGAACCAGCGGCTGTGCTGCAGGGATCCCAAAGCCGGAAGTTCGGTGGGGCCGGAGCAAGGTGGCCAGCCCCTCATCCCTCCCCGATGGTCCGAGGAAGGGGTTTCTTACCCCCCCACTGATTTTCTCCAGGCAGTCGATTGCCCTTCCTCTGCATTCATTCATTCCCACGCAGGGGAGCAGAGGCTTGTGACCCACCCATCCTTCAGACGAGTCAGAACCGGGTCTCCCATACCAGGTAGCTTGAGTTTTCCAGCCCTTGGTGGGTGGGGGGAGATGTATCTGGGAAAAGTGGTCAGAGGCGAGTAGGCTGGCCACCCTACCCAGTTTCCAAGGACAATGCCATTTGCCTCTAAGTATGTCTGCCCCGAGCTTCCTTGTCATGCCGTCACTGAATCATACCCCAAAGACCCCTAGTTGTGAAATTAACCTGTCTCTAACTATGGCAGCCCAGCTGGACCTCAGGACATGAGACAGTGATGGTGCTTTCCAGACAGTCACTTTGGACTAGGGAATCTGAGGCCCTGATCAGTCCTGCTGTTTCTGTAACTTCCAGGGACTCTGCCAACCTCTTGCCGTGAGGGGGCAAAACCTAGGCAGAATTTCAGGGCTAAATGCAGGGCAGAGCAGTGATCTTGATACCCCAGGCCTACCTGGTACCCAGTGCCTGTAGTCTGTGTAGTTGGGGACCTTTTCCCCATCTCTGGGGTGTTCTTTATGGAATCCATAAGCTAAAGCAAATCTTTGATGGCTGTCTGGTGCTCAGTATGGGGAAGGCTGGGCAGGTGAGAGCTTGGCTGGGCTGGACGAGAGACCCTTACAAGAAAGACCACTTCGATGTCAGGGACCTTCAAGGTCTGCTGGGCAAAGCTGCCAAAATTGACAGGCTCCCTTCCCTGCTCTGCTGTTTTATTTTCAACCTGACAGAGCAGAGCAAGAAGCCCTGGGGAAGAGGAGAGGGTGAGGGAAATGAAGCCAGCTCTGGAGCACATTAGCTGCTTAGAAACCATATTGACAGGCTGGCAAGAGACTCAGAAGCTGAGGGGAGAGGCCCTGGTTGGACCTACAATACCAGGAGCCTGCATGCATTTGGGCTTTCGAAACATGTGGGGAAACTTGTAGGATCAAGCACGTCTCAAGGGTGAATGCTGCTTTCCTAGGGGAGCTGCATGTGCACAGGGTGGGGCTCAGGGGCCTGAAGTCCCAGGAAAAAAGCCCTGCAGCTCCTACAGTGAGGCCAAAGGAGAATAGCCTGACCACTCTCACCCATCTGGCCTTCTGAGAAGAGAAGTCAGGGTGTCACAGAAGAATGCTCCTCACACAAAAGCTTAACCCATCTTCCTTCCCAAACTTAGCATTTATCAACTATTTCAGACCCCGGTAGCTTAACGGCATCCATGTGCCCTTCCCCCACCCCCAACCTAACTTTGGCTGCTCTTGTAATATTAGGCAGTCCACTGGCATGTTCTGAAGTGGGTGGGTGGAAGGATGGAAGCTTCTGTGACTTCAAATGAGCCCTCTAATTTAGGTAGGTCTAGGAACCCTTAGCCTCAGTTCCGTAGAGTGTTTAGTCTTTCACTTTGAGAAGCTTGGATTCAGGTCTGGATGGCTCCACAGGTAAAAGGTGAAGCACTATCTTTGGGAAGATGCTGGCCCTCCCCAGATAGCTGGAGGTGATGGAGAGAGGCTATGATTAGAAATCCTTTTCACCTTCTCGGTGGCCCTGGGTGTGCCTGTGCCTGGAATATCACTGAAAAGTAGCTTTCTGTAGAGCCCAAGGGGGGGAGGAGTGGGAGAGAGATGGTTACTGGAGTGTGGCCATGAGTCAAAATTCCCAGTTCCCCTTACGCCTTTCTCTAATGCTTCAAGTCCATGCTTCATCATAACAACAGCTAGCATTTATACAGCACTCTAAGGCTTATAAAGCACTTCACTTATGTTATCTCATTTGATCCTCACAACAACCCTGTGAATTAGGTGCCGTTATCATCCCCCTTTTTTACAGATGAGGAAACTGAGGCTGAGGTGTAGTGACTCAGCCAGGGTCACACAGTTAGCATCCGAGGCAGTTCTCTCAAGTCCAACCCTATCCTCTGCACCACTTGAACCCCAAAGATGACTGCCAGGATCACGTTGCCAGGAAGAGGCCATTTAGACTGGAGAGCAGTAGTCAAAGAAAGAGCAAGGCCAGTCTTAAAAGGCTCTTCATCACCCCCCACTCGCTCATGGCTCCAGATTACTACCAGGGCAAAGGTTGGGTTTGAGACTGTTGGCACCTTTCCAAGTGATGGCAAGAAGGACTTTTCAGCAGCCAGCTGGACACCCTATGGTCTAATTACAGTTGACCCCCCATACGTCAAACCAACAAGGGATTTGATAAATGCCTACTGTTCTCTAGGCATTGTAGGGGTTACAAGGAGGTAGAAGGCATGGCCTCTGCCTCAACAAAGCCTAGCTGGGCGGCAAAGAAAGTGATCTCTCCTTCCTCAAGTTTCTTTAGCGCATTTTGTCTGGATCTCTCCTTTGCCCTTATCACATTCTGCCCTGTCTACTAATTTGTGAACCCATCATAACCTCTCCATTACACTATAAACTCCCTGAAGGCAGGACTGGGTCATTCCCTGCCCCCCCCATCTTTGTATTTCCAGTGCCTAGCACAGCACCTTCCATGTAGTAGATGCTTTATAAATGTTTGTGAACACATGAAAAAAAAAAAACTAGAAAATGGAAGCAGCAGAGACTTAAGCTCTAGATTTTGTGCTATGGGTGCTTTAAGAATTCAGAAGGGTCATCGTGTCTTGGAGTAGTCAAGGAGAGCTTTGCACATAGAGGGAACTGTCACTAATTTCTTAAAGGAAGGGTCAAAGTTGGGAAGGTGGAGAGGACAAGGGGGCACATTTCAGATGAGAACATCAGCAAAAGTGGAGAGGTGGGAAGGGTGCCATCTTTAAAGTGGAGGGCAGGGAAAGGTAAGGGAATTAAGGAAAAGTCAATCAACCAACAGGCATCATGGTGAAATAGAAAGTCACTGGATCAGCAATCAGAAGGCCTGGGTTGGAATCTATCCTGGGCAAGTCACCCCACTTTTCTAGGCCTCAGTTTCCTCATCTGTACTAGGACCAGATGATCTTTAAGGTCCCTTCTATTGAAGTGCCTTACTCCTAATAAGAACTCAATCAATGTTCATTGGCTGTTGCCTAAATACCATGAACCTGTGAAGCAGGTATGGAGCCTCAGTTCTGTGCCCATACTTGGTACTGACCTTGGTACTATAGGCTACTGTTTTTGCTCTCAGGGAGCTTTTAGTCTAATTGGAAAGACAAGAAGAAATGAATGAACAGATGAAATGAGAATCAGCATAAGGGCAGCAAGAGTTGAGAGGCTGAAGGTGTTAGTGAGGGTGCCTGTTAGCCTGAATGTAGGAGAGGGAGTCAGAGCCCTTGGCCTTGGCTCTCCTTCTGTCTGTAATGCTGTTCACCTAGCAGCTCAGAAAGTCCTTCTTCCGTCTTCACCTCTAATGGTCCTTTCCTCACCACCCCCTAGGAAACGAGTCTGAAGTTCACTCTCATGACCATCTCCCTCTTAGCAAACCTGTGATGTTCCTAAATGGCCAACCCAGCTGGCCCCTGGCCCCCTCCACCCCAGCACAAAGGACACAGAAAATAGGTCAGCATCACGGGCACAAATGTAACTAATACGTTCCTATCAGAAATCAATCCTCTGGTGAAATCCATCTGCTACCCATCCTCCTGCCCAGAGGTTGAGGACAGTTGGGGATGGAAAGCATTTTTGTCAACACAGAGCCCAACGTTCAGGTATGCCCAGTGTGGCATTCTGGTCCATGAAACACAACTCTTCCTTCTTCTATTTGCATAGACCGGAGGGTGGGTGATTGTGCTGGATTTAGAAGGGTAGCTGCTTGCTTCTTCCTACGTAGGAGATGGGCCTCTGACTTAAATGTCTCCGGAATCAGCAAAATGGTTGAGCAACCAGGTTGACAACTCTACTCATTTAGTGCTGTCCTTGAACTTGGTTAATTTCACTCCCCGCTCCAGGAAAAAAGCTAAATTTTGCTATGGGCTAGACGTGCCTGGGGCAGGACTCAGAAAAGTCTTTGCATACTTTGCTCATACACTTGCCTCTTTACAGCCAGCCGGCCATGGACTACAGGAATAAGGTTTTGTGGCTGAAAAATATTGCTTGGGAATGGTTTCTTGGTGACAGCACAGAACATCCAGGCAGGGCAGGAGGAAGTCTTATGACCTTATTTCTGCCAAAGGACGAAGAGAATGGTGATTGGGCAACTTGGGGATCAGGGCCCTTTCCAGGGATGCTATGACATTGACCGAAACTATTTTGGCTCTCCCCAACATTGGAAAGAGTGATGAATCTGAATTCAGAGTTTCTGGTTTCAAGTCCTGACTCTACCACCTGATACCTGTGTGACCCTGGGAAAATCCTTTTACTTCTCTGGGCCTCAGTTTCTTCTTCAGTAAGATGAGGGACTTGGGTTAGATGACCTCTGAATTCTTTGCCGCTCTAAACTTATGATCGCCAATATGACCCTACCACTAATGCAAGACCCTGTTTGATATTGAAAGATCTTTCTTTTGCCAAAAGCTTCACATCTAAGACAGAGCATTTGTGTGTCTGGTCCTCCAGAAAGCCAACTCCTGGGTCCTGGAGCTGGAGGGTGGTGGGGGAGCTCAGATTAATGAGGCAGGGAAGCCTCAGGGAAAGCTATTCAATTCAAAGAAACCTCAGACTTGTCAGACAGGAAGAGTTTTGTTTCCCTGCTTATCTAGCTGGGTTTCCCAGCCCAGTCCTGGCAAAAGGGAGGAGGAACTTTCACCATGGTTGACCCTGAATCCCTGATAACCAATCAACTCTCTCGGTTCAGCCTATGAGACAAAGTGCCCCTATTAGTCTGTAAGACTGGGACCTTGTCTTTTCTGAACTTTGTATCTCTCCCAGTCCCTGGTGAAGTGCTGAGCACACAGTAGCCACTAATTATAGTTTATTGTGTTAGTGTATTCTACATTCCTGTGCCAGGGAAGAGGGGGCTTTTGGAATGAGCCTCCAGTTTGAAGTGGGAAGGAGGCCTGGTCAACCTGGGGCTTCCTTCCCCAACACTTCCGTTTCCCAGCTCCCTCCCCCACTGGAACTTGGTGCTTATTATCGCATTAGGGCCGATTTCCCAGTGGCTCAGGCACCATTTCTGCTTTTGTTCCACTACCCTGAATTCCTTCCTCCCTTTTGCTATCCCGTCCTGGTGTCACCTCCCAGCTCCCATCTTCTCCGAATCACTTTCTCCAGATGTCCCTCCCTGCATGGTTAACTTCCCTTCTATCCCATTAACTGGGGAGGGTGGGCGAAAACAAGACCCAACCCTGAGAAGCCAGCTCTTCTCTCAAAGGGTTTGTGTCTGCTGCTCTCAAAGTGCCGGTGGTGAGGCTGAGTGGGGTGTTAATGAGGAGTTGGGCTGGGCGGGGGGAGCCTTGGTTCCAGCCTTACTGATGGTGTGTAGAGCTCCAGAGAGGCAGCCAAAGGGGCTGCAAATAACCAGGGGGGTGCAAGAAAGAGCTTCCTGTTCAGCGTCTCCCTACTCCACTGTAGCCCAGATAGAAAGCCTTCTCTCTCCATTCACCACAAAAAGGTGAGACCTCTCATGTCATGCCAACCTCGTCTAAAATGGAGAAGATGTCTTCTGTGCTGATAGGGAAGATAGTCTGTGAAGTCCCACAGTGGACAGGATGTGTCAGCTTCCTTCATCTCTTACCTTCGAGAGGCTGCTCTGGTCCTGACCAAGTGTGTAGCCCTAGGGAATCATGCCTGGCTTGACTTCTAGAGGACTCTGGATGAGTAAATTCTCTCTCTCTCTCTCTCTCTCTCTCTCTCTCTCTCTCTCTCTCTCTCTCTCTCCCTCCCTCCCTCCCCTTCATATCTCTCTTTGTCTGTCTCTGTCTCTGTGTGTCTCTCTCCCTCTCCCTCATCTATCTCTCTCTGTCTCTGTCTCTCCTTCCCTCACTCTCTCTCTCTCTCTCTCTCTCTCTCTCTCTCTCTCTCTCTCTCACTCTCTCTTTCTCTCTCTCCCTCCTTCCTCCTCTCTCTCCCTCTCCCTCCCATTTATGAGTATTTTCTTATGTTGGAGTGTTTGAAGAATCCCCAGGACACTAGCCACTTATGTTATGGCAAACACAGTGTCTGAATAGTATCAGATAATAATATTATAATATGTCTGTAGTGTTTTAGGGTCTGGGATCACAGATCGAGAGCTGGGAGGGAACTCCCAGAGAGGGTTCGACCCTCTCATTTTACAGATTAGAATCCTGAGTCCCAGGGAGGTTAAGGCACTTGCTTAAGGTCACACAGATGGTGAGCATCCTTGGTGATATTTGAACCCAGAACCTGTGATCCTCCTCAGGTTTGAGTTCTTTTATTCTACAGTCAATGCTTCTTTCTCTGTCCCATGACCACTTTCTTCCTAAGAGGCAGGTAGCGTAAGGATTACTCTCTTGATTTCATAGAGGAGGAGAAAGGAAAACTCACTGAATTAAGTGACTTGCCTACCGTTACCCAGCTGGAGTCAGAGCTGGGATTTGAACCCAGGCAACCTGACTCTGAGTCGAGCACATTGCATGGACGCTTTCTAAGAAAGGAACAGTGCTGTATAGGCCAGGATCCCTTGTAATCAGGGCCTTGAACAAGTCCAGGCTCAGAGTCAGTTTCACGCCCTCTGGCCCCCTGCCCCAATCCTTGGGCAATGCTGTGCTTTGAAAAATATGTCTCTGTTTGTGGTTTGAGGCATGGAGTCTGTGAGAGCTGTCATGGGCAAGGGGAAAGGGGAGAAAGAAAGAACCTTCATGTTAGCTGGCTGACTCTGACCTTCAGGAAGCTGCCTGCCACAAGGAAAAAATTGTTAGGGACAAGGACATTAGACTCTTAGATACTTGCGCCAGGAAAATTAATTTATGTTTGGTTTTTTTAGGGGGGGAGGCGAAGTATATTCTGCTGTATTTTCTCTCTCATTCCTTGAGGGCAGGGATTATTTAGCACAGTTTATGTGTCCCTTCCCTGTCACAGAGCTCATCACATGGAAAGGGCTTCCTTCCGTAAATTCATTTGGTAAGCACGTTAAGTGCCCATTCTGCACCAGCTCTTTTGCATGGGAAGACAGACAAAAACAAAACAGCCCCTGTCCTCAAAGAGCTTATATTCTACAGGGAAGGAAAGGAAGGGAAGGGGGAAGATGACGTGTACATATAGAAGTCAATGCAAAATATAGACAAAGCAATTGGCGGTCACTGCTGGGAAGAAAGGGGAGAACTGCCCGAGAATGCAGGATCAGGAAAGGCAAGAGGTGGGAATGAGGAAAGAGAGTATTCCAGGCATGGGGGACAGCCTGGACAAAGTCGTGGAGATAGGGCTTCTGTGTAGGACGAAACGCTATGTATATCAGTTTGGTTGGAACAAAGAGTGTGTGAAGGCAAGTTATGTGAAATGAGTTCAGAAACTTAGGCTAGAGCCAGATTTTGAAGAGTTTTCAATGCCAAACAAGAGTCTGTATTTGATTCTAGAGGAAATAGAGAGTCATTGACGCTTTCCGAGTGAGTGGATGTACTTGGTCAGACTTGTGCATTAGGAATAACAGTTTGGCAGCTACTGGAAAGGATGGATTGGAGAGGGGAGGGACTGAAAGTGGGGTGACCACTTACAAGGCTATTGCAGTAGGTTAGTAAGAGTTCATGAGGGCTTGAACTAGGTGGTGGTCCAAGGGGTGGGAAAAAAGGGAACAGATGAGAGCGGTATGGTAGAGGCAGAATCAATGAGACTTAACAACTGATTGGATATGTGGAGTGAATGAGAGTGAGGTGTTGAGGGTGATACTGAGATTGTGACCTTTTGTGTCTGGAAGGATGGTGGTGCCCTTGACTGAAAGAGGAAAGAGAGGAAGAAAGGTGAGACAGGGGGAAATGTCAAGTCCTGTTTTAGACACCCGGAGTTTGAGATGCCTATGGGACCTCCAGTTTGAAATGTTTAATAGGCAGTTGGTGATGTGGGATTGAATATATGGACCTAGGGGTCAATGGCAGGATTATGATAATTGAATCCATGGGAGTTGAATTCTTCAAGAGAGAGAGAAAAGAAGAGTCAGCAAAAACCTTGAGGGATACCCACAGTTTAGGGGTGGGACATGACCAAATGTCCAGCAAAGGAGACTGAAAAGGAGTGGCCAGGTTGGGGTGGGAGAGAGAGACAGAAATGGACAGACAGACAGACAGACAGGCAGAGAAACAAATAGAGACAGACAGAGAGGAGAGAGAAGAGAGGGAGGAGATAGAGGGAGAGGGAGAGAGAAAGGAAGGAGAAGAGAAAGTAAGAGAAGGAAGGGAGAGAGACAGAGACAGAGAGACAGAGATGAACAGACAGAGAGGAGAGGGGAGAGAAGAAGGAGATAGAGGGAGAGGGAGAGAAAAAGAAAGGAGAAGAGAAAGTAAGAGAAGGAAGGTGGAGAGAGGAAAAAAAGAGAGGGGGAGAGAGGGGGGGGGAGAGAGAGGGCGGGAGGGGGAGAGAGAGAGAGAGAGAGAGAGAGAGAGAGAGAGAGAGAGAGAGAGAGAGAGCAGTGTCAGGAAAACCCAAGAAATGAGATCAATGTGTCCAGTGGTAAAGGGAAGTCAAGAAGGATGAAGATGGAGAAAAAGCCATTAGATATTAGATTGAGCAATCTAGAGTTCACTGGTAATCTTGGAGTGAGCAGTTTCCATTGAGTGAATTGAACAATAGGTTTTAGTCAGAAGAGGAAACAGGGTAGTTACCTCAGGCTTCAAAGCTCCCTGTTCCGCTACAAATTGCACTGTATTGATTCCTGGGGGGGGTACCCTTTTTTCTGTTGGCCTAGGGCTCCCACCTATTCTGAATGTGCCTCTGGGTCTACTGAATAGTGATTTTTGGTCAGCCAATCAAACAGTCAACCAACCAATCAGTCAACAAACATTTATTAAGCTTTTACCATGTCCCTGTCAATGTGCTAGGTGCTGGAGAAACAAACTGAAAAGGAAGACCCTAAGTTCCAGTAATGACAATGTTAAGGGAGGCATTATGGTGTAACACTGACTGTAAAGTCAAAGGATCCGTGTCGATATCCTGTCTCTGATGTTTACTGCCTGTACGACCTTGAGCCACACACTTTCCTCCCTGGGCCTCAGTTTCCTCATCTGTAAAATGAAGGATTTGTACTAGATGATTCCTCCAGCTCCAGATGGATGAGCCTATTAACCTATGGGGAGGGCACCCTAATAGATGAAGGAGGACAAACCACTCCTCTCAAGCTGTGTTCTCATCCTGGCTTACCCCAGGATCAAACCTAAAACAGCCTCTCCCTGCCCTTCACACTGGAAGGTGTCCCTGCCTGGCTGGTTGCCTGTGCAGCCTGTTTAGGGGTAACTCTACACTGTCGAGCTTTCTGCAGCCCATAGTCTAAAATACCCAAGAGATTAGAGAGAGCCAAAGAAGAAACTGCTTCTCCTGTCTGCTGCCCCCAACCTGCATCCCAACTTCCACCTTGCTAAGGAATGGTTTCCTAGACTTAATTAAGATTAACCATGCTTTGTTGTCTCTTCCTGACCCACTTGTACCCCCCCCCACCCCTCCTCCATCCTTTTCCCTGCATCTTTTGGCTTTCTCTAGATGGGTAATTTTTGCAATAGGGCTTCATCCTGAGAGAGAGGTAGATAGCCTCCAACCATGAGAAGATGCCTCTCCCCACATCCATCCTCTCTCCTCCATTTCCCTAATTCAATAGTACCGAGATTCACACATCCACTTCGCTCAGAAGAGGCAAGAGAGCAGGGTCCTCATCCCCGTGCTCATGGCAGACGGATCCTCCATGCTGCTCATGGAGATTGGAGTTGGTATTGATTTTATTGGCTGTGCATGGCTTAGCTATGGGGCCTTGGGAGTTAGGACTGGCATTGGAAAGGTCACAGTCCAAATATGTGCCTTATTGGGCAAATGTGTGGCCTGTTGGTGGTCTATAGCCCATACTCTACCAAAGGGGATGGTTTTAAAGGACCTGGTGACCATTTAAGGATCGTGCTAAGGAAAACCAAAGAGACACTTCAGGAGACAGCTGTGTAACCCTAGCTAGCTGGTCTGGCTGCAGAGAGCCAGCCCTGGGGGTGTTCCAGGATGGTGGGGAAACTCTTCTGGGAAACACCAGATGTGCATTTGTCTCCTTCAGAACGGGTGTATTTGGCAGCTGCTTATAATGGGTCTCTGTTCACACCCAGAGTATTTAATTATTTACCAGCTTGGAGCTGCTAAAAATATTCTCCATCCCCTCCCCCCGAAGGGTGCAAGCTTTTACACACATGTACTTGCCTGTGTGTGCACGATGTCTCACACATGCTCCCATGTCTGCTCACACAATGAAAATCACCCTTCTTGCACAAGGGAACACCACAGCCTCCAAAAGCATAAATGGCCTTTGTGTCCCTGGACCTGGAACAGGCCCCCCGAAGTCTCCCCTCCATCATGGCCAGGCCCTCCTGGTGAGGAGAGTGGCCTGGTGGCTGGCGGCAGACTCCCCAGGTGGCCCAGCTGCCAAAGTTAACCTCGCTGGGATGGTAGGGTGGCCAGCATTCCTCTGTAAAACCTACTTTTACTTGATGGTGCAGCAGCTGTGGGATGGAGAGGGAAGGAGGGCTGAAATCCTTAAGGACAGCTGAGCATTCACTCCATGCTCAGGGGAGAGGAGCTTGGACTCCTTGGGATTTCTCTGAGCTATCTTGGGAAGGGTCCTGCTGGCCGGGCCACCCAGGCAAAGCTCCCTTTCAGGCTGCACTCACTTATACCTATGCCTTCTTTGTTCACACAGGGGTAGGTACAAGGATACTCAGGGAGGACGGGCTCCTACTTTGAGACAGTATTCACTTGGCTTGTGTCTTTTTTATTTATTAGATAGATCTCTATTAATACCTTTTGTTTCTACATTGTCTAGATTTCCTCCTGTATCCCTTCTCCTCCCTGGTCTCAAAGAGTCACCCCTTATAATGAGGAGAGAAAGGGAGAGAGAGAGAAAGAAAAGGAAGTAAAGAAAGAGAAAGAAAAGAAAGGAAGGAAGGAAAGAAAGAAAGGAGGGAGGGAAGAAAGGAAGGAAGAAAGAGAAAGTAAAGAAAGGAAGAAGGAAGAATGGAAGGAAGGAAGAAAGGGAAAGGAAAGAAGGAAGGGAATGGAAGGAAGGAAGGAAACTTCTAAGGTGAGGAGGCTTCTGTGGCATGGTAGAGAAAGTCTAGTGTCAGGTATGGAGCCCAGAGGGGAGCCTAGCTGAAGGACCTAGGGATGTTAAGTGGGAGGGCAGGTGCATAGGGATGGGATATGATAGCTGACTTACAGCATTAGAAGGCTGCCATAGGCTGTCACGACCTTTACTCTGCTTATGTCCAGAGGGCTGAGCTAGGGGCAGATTTTGGCTTCATGTTCGGAATCTCTTCCTAAGGATTGGAGCTGTCCAGAAAAAGGACAAGCAGCCTTGGGAGGCCAGGCAGTGCCCCTCATGGGAGGTCTTCGGGCAGAGGTGTCAGGGAGAAGACTTCTGTTTGGATACAGGTTGAATGAGGTCACCTTTGAGATCCTTCTCAATTCAGAGATTCTGTGATTGATCACAAGAGAACCGAACTCCATGCTGTGGAGACACCTGCCCCTCCCACCACGAACTGTGAAATATGCCCCACACGTTGAGGCCTGACTCTCATTCTAGGGGGAGAGGGCAAAAGTATAATCCAAATCTACCTCTTTCCTCACCTTTCCAATCAGTCCCTTAAGTATTAATGGTTAACATTTAATAAACCTCACATTCATATAATTTTTAAAAAGAATTGCAAAGCACTTTACGTACATTAATCTCATTGAATCCTCGTAATGACCCTGGGTAGGTGTGATCATAACCCCCAAGTTATGAGAGGAAATTGAGATCGAGTGACTTCCCAGGATCATACAGTGTCTGAGCAGAATTCGAACCCTGGTCCTTCCTGAATCCAAGAGCAGCCCTCTAGCCACTATGCCACACTTCCCGTCAGTATCCTCTTGTCACCTTGGAACAGGCCTTGTCATGGTTTTCCCCGAAGCAGGAGGCTGTGGTCAGTTAGGTACTTGTTCACCCCCACATCTCGTCTCCTACTCATTAATTTTCCTTCCAAACCTAACTGGGTTGTTTGCCCTGAAGCTTCAGATTGACAGACATTGCCAAGGCAACTGAAAGCAGACTGCAGAGAAATCGTTGGGGGGCGGGGGGAGGCCTGGGGCGCTGTGTTGGAGGCAGAGACTGACTTCTTGTGTATCATCATGGATTCTCAAAACCAGTCTCCAGAGAGCCCTTCTTCAGGGTGAAGTCAGCAACAGTGGTCCTCCAGGGGCATGTGAGGACTGTGTCTAGCAAGTATGGGCAGCGCCAGCCCATTGGGCTGGGTCAATGAGCATGGCCCCATTGGGAAGAGCCTCCGAGGATACAGATTCCAGAGGGCTGGGGGAGGGGGCAGCTTCTCTCTTCCCAAACCCTGGGAAGCTAGCGGCCAGATGTCCAAGCAACCTATGGAGGGGTCTTTGCCTGGATGAATTGATTAGCCAGAAGCTAAGATAGCCACTAGGTCCTTGTTACTACAGTATATTGAGAATTACCTATAACTTAAGTAGGTTATGAGTAGGTCCTTTCAGGCTTGCAAAGTGATTTAGAGATTTTACCACTTTTGACTACCCTGGCAGGTACTATTGTGCTGTTGTATGCTATGCTGTTATCTCCATTTTACACATGGGGGAACTGAGGCCGAGAGAGGTAAAGTGACTGAGGCAGGATCTGAACTCAGATACCCCTGATTCCAAGTCTGGCACCACCCTAGCTGCCTCCTATCCCCCAGGTACTCTTAACTTCTCTTTAAAGCACTATTAGAGCCTTACTCTTTCCTTGGCTCACCCAAAGCCTTTCCTGGCTAGCCCACCTTCTTCTGGCTCATATGTTTAGGGCTTGCCTAAGATCTCATGGTAATGATAAACTGGGCCCTGTTTGGCTCCTCAGGGATTGCCCCATTTTTTTAAATGAGGGGAGGAGACTGGATAAGAAGCAGCCAACTTACTTCATGAATACTGAGAAAAAGAGAAATGGAAAGAACGGCAGGGAGAGGCGGAACCATGCCATTAAAGACATTTCTTTGAAGACTTTGTGACCTCCAGAAGGAGCATCTGAAGTAGGCTTGGATTATGTACCTTGGATTATATCCGCTGGGCCTCTTAAGGCCTCTATTTGGGTGGTGCCGTGAGCACAATGCTGGATTTGGGGAGTCAGGAAGACATGAGATACTCGGACACTTCCCAGCTGGGCAAGTCACTTCCCACTCTCAGACTTGCTATCTACTTCTGTAAAATGGGGATAATAACAGCACTTACCTCACAGGTGTTGTGAGAATCAAATAACGTATGCAAAATGCTTTGTAAATCTTAAAAGTGCTATAGAAATGTTAGCTGCTATTATTGTCATTATCATTATCATTATTATTATCATTGCCATTGTAGTTACCTCTAGCCCTATTCAGAGAGGACACCAGGTGTTAGTTCTAGTTCTTCAAGACTCCCCCCCTTGGGTCTTTTTGGCTGTATGAGGATTCGGGTCTGGGGAGCTTAACGCTGGTTTGGCACTTCTCCGTCTAATGCCTTTGATTTCAGAACTGACTAAAGAAATCCAGTCGTCGCAGACAGCTTTGGTAGTGCCAGGCCATGGCACAGGGGAAGAGTCCAGCACCCCCCTGGGAGAGGAGGAGGAGGGAGGGATTCCCATCCCTGCTCCTGGGCTCCTACAGGTCACCGAGAGAAGGCGTGAGTATGGATGGTCCTTGCTTACCTGGCCAGTTCTCATAAGGCTTCCTTGGACTCAGTCTTGGGGCCTAGCACATTGTAGACTCCTGGGATGACTCCAAAGCTGATGATGTCACGGGGAGTGTTGAAAAGATGTGGGTGATGTGGCAAATTTGGCCTTGGTTTAAGAGCTAGTAGACCTAAGTTTGGTTCTTGAGGACTGACTCAGGACGAGTGGTTCTTTTGGGGCCCTTATTCAGCCTCTATGGTAAAAACTCAGCCAGGCATCCTCAGCCAAGGTCTGAGCTACCAGAAAACACTAGGGTCACCTCCGTGGAGACCCTCTTCAGCTGTCTCACTGCTGTGGTAGGGAGAGACCTCCTTGCAGACTATAATGGGGATACGTAGGCTCCCAAAGGCCCTTCAGCCTTGAAGTTAGAAAGGCTTCAAGGACAGATATAGCGACAGACTCACCATCTGTGAGCCCAGACCAACCTAGCCAAATCTGGAGAAACTTATGGCCAGCTTGGCTGCAGGATAATGAATTTTTTGGTGCCAGCAACTCCCCTAAATGATAAGGGGGGTTGGGGAGGGGACATGTGTTCTGTATCAGTGGTGGGAGGATGGATGCTGACAAAATCTTAGCTCTCTGAAGTAATAATCTTGCCCATCAAGGAGGAGGATGAGGCCTGGTGTCCTGGATTCTGACCATGGGGTTTCCCCATGATCCCATCCTGGGCTCCCTGTCAAGTTTTCAGCCTGCTCAGTCCTTGGCTGAGGAAGGACATCAGCTTGAATCTGGGCTCTTTCATGCTGTTCCCAGAGACAGAGCCTTTGCCAGGGCAGGCATCAGATTCGGGCTGGGGGTACCACGAGCTTTGCCACCTCTGTTTCCTCTCTCTTTCTCTCTCCCAGAACCTCTGAGCAGCGTCTCCTCACTGGAGGTCCATTTCGATCTCTTGGACCTTACGGAGCTGACAGATATGTCTGACCAAGAACTCGCTGAAGTCTTTGCAGACTCAGATGATGAGAATGCTGCAAATGAGTCTCCAGCAGGTAAGAGGGATAGAGTTTCAAGAAATGGGGAAGAGGTAGTGAGGGTCAGCTTCCCCCAGAAGCACAATAACCCTAGAAATTGGGGGAAGAGTGAAGGGCACTTGGCTTTGGGGAGGGAAGTGTTAGCTGGCCAAACCCCTCATCGCCCTTCCTTGGGATCATAGTTTGGTTATCGCGATGACTTGGTTTGCCCTGGGTTAAAGGCCCTTGGGGAAGCCTCACTGACTGTTCAGAGATCCAAAAGGCCTATTTTTGCAGCTGCTTCTCCTCGGGCCATTCCTAATTAATGGACCCACAATTACTAGGCTCTTTCCTCAACTTAGGAATTTGCTTTTTGACATGAAAGAGAGGGATGATATATTGAAAGGGCCACTGGGTTTGGAGTCTGAGGATCTCATTTCAAAGCCTGGTACTATCCATAGAACCATGGGCAAGACAGTGGGCCTCAGTTTCCTTACCTGTTAAATGAGGCGATCGGTCTAGATGGGCTAAATTTAAGGTCCTGAGACTTCAAGTATTAAACCTTGAATTTTACTAGCCTTCTAAAAAGGCACTTGCCTAGGAAAATAAACCAGGCTTGCTTCATGAGCAGTAAAAACAAATTTAATTCATTCTGCAGTTTCTACAGCTCTCGGGGGTACGTTGGGTCTTCTTCAGCAGGTAAAGTTCTTCCCCTCATGTGCACGGCTACCTTGTTAAGTGTCCTCTAACCTGGGATGGCCTTGTTAGAGGTAGGCAGGCTGTCTTGGCTCTGTGCTCACGTGGGTGCTGACTCTTTGCTCTTTCCTCTTCTAGCTCTAGTTTTCACCTGCCACATTAGGGTACCAGCACCAACCTCTCTCCCCGACTCACATATTTTCCAAGCTGACCCTCAACGCCAGGACTTCCCTGTGGCGCCAGCCATAGTCTCCAGCTGCCTCTGAAGCTGTTGGGCTGTGGGGGTGGGGACTGCAGAGAATCCCACAGGGAGAGCGAAAAGAGCAGCTTTTTTTTTTTTTTTCTCTCCAGAGAATTCAGTTTCCTCTAAAGCCAGCCCCTCAGCCCTGGCCTTCCTCCCTCCTACCCCTTCTCTTCCCAACCTCCTCTGAGCCCAGAATGAAATCAAGGGGCTAGTAGAGCTGGGTTCTGCTTACTCAGTCCCACCAGAGGCTTCATTAAAGGCAACAGCCCTGCCATGAATCAGTAACATTTGATGGGGGATCTCAAAAAGGGACAAACTGCTCCTCATTCTACATTTCTTGTGGTCCTTCAGGGAAATGTGTGAGCTCCACATCCATAGTGGGCTTGGGGCTGGAAGTATAGACGTGGAGAATGACCCACTCACACAGAATGTTCATCTTGGCTGGAATTTGGGTATGCCTGGGAGAGTTCTTTTTCTCCAAGGTGGGCCGTTGGCAGAGAGCAGGGGGAGTTAGGGCCCTGACATAGCTCCTCTGTCGCTCAGGGGAGGGCAACGTTTCCACTGCCCCATTCACCTACCAGACAAACCGCACATATCTCTCCTTTGATTCACACCAAGTAACATGCACACATACACACACTTCTCTGAAGGTGCATAAAAAGCTTTTAGCCAGCTGGCTGGGCTATCAGAAGCAGTTAGCAATGGGGAGGAGAGAGCTAGCCCTGGAAATCCACACAGTTCTCCCTTATCCTGCTTCTCTGGCCTTCAAGGTAGCAAATCAGCCTTTGGATTTGACACAGGTTTTGATTAATCTGGCTTGTGGATGGTGTGGCACACACTCTCTCACACACACACACACACACACACACACACACACACACACACACACAC
>NW_020945064.1:4417753-4464562 GCF_900497805.2 Vombatus ursinus
CACACACACACACACACACACACACACACACACACACACACACACACCCCTGCTCACAGCAGAGTCTGCACTCACTGGGCGGATCCAATTGAATAAATATGTAAATCCATCCCACGGAAGCTTCAATGAGAAGGGACTGTGACCGGAATGAATGATTAGCCGCTCTCCCTAGTGTCGTAGGGGCTTCAAACAAATGCAAGTGCTGCACGGAGGTCCCAGCCCCAGATCGTAGCATTAAAAATAAAGGAGACAAGCACAGTTCCCAACCTCTCCCAAGTCTGGGGCTGAGAAACTCACGGCACATTCCCTGACAAAGGAGTGGGCCGCAACTCTCACAGAAGCCCACTGGCTACACATATCTGCCATCCCTTGTTTGATGTATGAGTCCCAGAGGCATTAATAGCTATGTTCCACCTCCCCATCCCCTCAGGCAGAAAGAGAGTGAGGTGCGTGTTGGGGGTAGGGTGGCAAGGCCCAGGGGGCAGGGGGAATTCCTAATGAGAAAAACCAATTCTCTGGCTGTGATGTAGGGTCATGAGGTCAGTGCCCAGGGCATCTTATTTTTCCTAGACCAGCAGCATCAACCAATTCCCATGGAACTGAGGTTAGAAATAGATTACATTAGAGTTTGTGTTGGAAACACACACACACACACACACACACACACACACAGAGACACACACACACACACACACACACACACACACACACCCCCGAGCTGACTGTCTGAACTCTCCCACTTGGGCAGCTCACTCACCCCTGCTCTGTCCTGTCTTATCTCTACCCCAGGTTTACACACACACCCGCTCCCTCGAGCTGGGTATCTGCGTTCCCCCTCCTGGACCCGGACCAAAGCTGAACAAAACAGAGAAAAAAAGCATCTCAGTGACTCTGAGCTGCAGGCTGGGGTCGTGGACACTTTTCTCACTATAGAGAGGCCCAAGGAAGACTAGGCTCTTTTCTAACCTGCCCTGGGAACTGCATTAAGGGGCCAAGATGGGAATGTCCACAGTTGCACTAATCACAAATTCTGGACGATTTGTGATGCTGAAAATAACCTTGACCTGAGAGACTTTGGCAAGACCTGCGGGGGAAAAGTTAATTACGCAGCCCCTCCTTCATCTCTGCCCAGACTGCTTTGCTTCCTTCAGTCCCATTTCCGAGAGGTGGAGTCAGCTTGGTATGAGCTGAGCCATCCCTCCAGACTGCCAGTGTCCTACGGTGACGGCTGGCAGACAGAGGGAGAAGGGGTTGGAAGGAACTGGCAGGAATTTTGGCACTTTAAGCTCCCTCTGTCTTGAGGTATATGCCAGTGCATTATTGGGTCTTCAGAGCTGGAGGTGTAGGCTGAATTTGCCTTGAGTCCAACATTCTGGCAATGCTGGTCAAAGGAGAAGGAGTGAAGGTCTAAACCAACAGATTCTTCTAAGACAGTTAAGTGCTATAAGACAAAAGCAAAGCCCAGCCGCTGGGTTCCTCCCGCCACCCTTTAGTATAAGCACAGTCTCTTTCCAGTGGCCTTACTCACATCTTCTCTGTGCATTGGATCAAGACCTACATGTATTTTCTGTGGAATGCTACTGCTTAGAAACCAGGACACTACACCTCTCACCTGATCAGAAGCTTAGCATCTCCTAGGGGGACTGCCTGGCACCCTAGCAAAACCACAGTAAAATCTGGGACGGTCCCCAATGTTACAGGGATCAGGTGTGGGAATGACGGTAATGGCGGCCACTTCTCCGACATCTGTGTACTGGTTTAAGGGACCCAGCTTCTCTCTGCTTATCAACTCTTCTGGAAAGTTCCCCTTTTCAGAACTGGTGCTGTCCAGCTCTAAAATGGTTCTGGGAAAGGCTGAAGAGTAGAAGACAGTTCAAACTGGTAACATTCAATTTACTTGTTTATCTCCAGACCCAATGGATGGCCTTGAGGTTCCCCTTTTTCACAAAAGTGGCACCAAATTCAGAAACTGGAGTGTTTGCATTAGAAGGAAAAGGGAAATTGCTTTTGTGTTCAAATTCTAGAGGTTGCCTAGGGGCCGAGGACTCCCTTCTGAAGATATCCATACTGATTTGATTCTTGCCACACTTTCAGTCAAGGGAGGTAGAGTTGGTGACTAATCTCCTGTTCTCTCCTACCACCCATCCTTCCCCAGAGTCCTTCCTTGGGTGAGAGAGCCGAGCACTAGATCAGCTTTGTAACCTAGACCCTTTATGACTTCTGGGCTGGGCTTTCTCTTGGTCACCTGAAGACTGAGGGGACTCTGGCCCCATTCCCTACCTTGCTCAGAACACCAAATAATGCCAAAACTGCCTAAAGAACCACGGCACCTCCCTTAAACAATTAAGGAGGGGGGGAGGAAAAGAGGCTCATGAGACACTCCCCCTTTCCCGCCCGCCACAACCTTCTTAATGGGCTACTTCTCATGTTCCAATAACATGGATTTCCTGTCCTACACATCATCTCCAGTTAATCTCATGTAAACACATTATACCCTAAAGTAACTTTGAGCCTGTGGCTGCCTGTTACATCCCCACCGTCCTCTTTGCATCCATATGGTACTGTCTGGCTTGGTGTCACTTGATGCTGAAAGGAAGCAGGGACCATTTTTTCTGGCTGTGGCTTCTGCCCAAAGGAGGGACTTCGAAGATGACAACTTCTCACCAGCCGAGATGCAGGAAGGTGAGGGAGACCTAGAAGTCCTGAAGAGCCGACATCTCTTCTAATCAAAGAGGTGCCCAGCCCAGCTGCTTGCTGGCAGTCCCCACAATGTTTAAATTCCATTGTATTAAACGGCAAGGAACCAGGGTCACCAGACTGGCACCAACCGATGCCATGTCAAAGAATGCTTTCAGAATAGGATCCAAACTCACTTTTTCACTTGAACCATAGATCGTGGGGACCTTTGACCATTTTCCTTTCTCCATTCAAGCTCCTGATATGGATACAAAGAAGGTTCTTCCAACGGAGATGGAATCAAATAAAGTTGAGTCAAATCTCTGAATCCCTGCTGTTTTGCAGGGCACTGAGGGAGTAACAAGGAAGAACTAGCAACGATTCTGGCCCTCAAGCATCTCGCAGATGCCAGTGACAGGAGAAGGCTTAGGGACTGATTCCCTGATTTCAGGGGCTGTTAACCAAGCCACTTCCCAAGAGCTCAGTAGTGCTGGCAAGTGGCCAGTTGGCAGATGTACTGGCACCTCTCACTCCAACTGACATGTACACGCCACTGGGGGCTTCTGGCTTCGTTCAGCTGGCTGGAATACTCAACGCTTGTGTGTTTTGCTCTCCCTTCTGCAGATACTTACAAACCAAGAATCTGTTAAGATGAACACTACCCATTGCATTCAACAAATACGCCATCAGGCCTGCTGTATTCTTTGTAATTAATTTCCAGAAAAGCAGCCGTATTAGAAAGTGGAGAAATTTGCTTCCCTAAATTATATAAAAAGGACCAATTCCTGGGTTAACCTTTGTGCATTTTCTTCCTGAACCAGTTCTACTACTGGGATATCAGTATAGCCAAGTAATCATGTCAGTGGGTCAAGGTACTGAGCAATATGATACTTGCCCAACACAATAAAAATAAATTTCTCACCTTGTTTTGCTTTTCAACTTTATTACATGAAGGCAGCTAGAGCAGCACGACAGGCACATCATCTACTCATCTGTGACCTGTCCCTCTCGTGTACTGTACCATTCATTAGTTCATGTAGCAGCTTTCTATAGTGTCATTTGAAAAAAAAAATGGTATTAAAACCTCATCCCCTTAATTTGAAGGTGTCTCCTTGGTTTCTAACTTCCCAGTGGACATCAGAGGAGTTATCTAGAGCAGGACTGCATGTACAACAGCGCGAGAGCGAAGGGAAGACAGCAGTGCTGAGGTCAGTTCAAGCTGCCGCAGTGGAGGCTGAGCAGGCAGGTGCTGCTTCCCTGGAGGAGACGATGCCTTTAGGATACCCACAGGCTTTCACATGGTTTCCCAAACTGCCAAATGCCACTGGAGCTCAAACAGGCGTATCTGGGTCATGTTCCAGGGAACGTTGGCCTCAATTTTCAAGCCCAGAATGATACTGGTGATGGGGATTTGGAGAGAAAATTTTAAAAATCTTATTTTTGTGCAATCCCACTAAGTGTCTTAGACAAATGGATGAGGCGGGAGAAGCACCCTTGTAGGCCACTTCTCCTTCTATTGGATGGCTGTGAGCGAGAGAAGTGTCAGGGCCTGAGAACAGCTGACTTTAGCCAAAGACCAGAGCAGCGTACGCCAGGTCTGAAAGGAGAGAGCTGAGACAAAGATCTGTTTAATAGACCAAAAACCTACTTATGCTTCGGCTTCTCATGTAATTCAAGTAAAAATTCAGTATGGGGCCCGAGTTAGCCAGCTCATGCTACACCTCGGCTCCTGGCTTTGATGCTAGAGACCAGCCCACACAGAACTCTTCTGGTTCTTACTGCTACTCGCTAAATAGCCAAAAGGGAGGATTCTGGCTCATCTGCCTACAAAGTGGGAGGAAAGGGTCTGTAGACTTGTTTTTCATAGAACATCCTGAGAAAGGGTCCATGACACAAAAAAAGGACATGAACCTCTGGTCTAAAATCCCTAAATACGAGCATCCATGTACAAGAATGCTCAGTTTCCTGTTCTGGTAGAGGGAGGAATGAAAGACCGTGTTAAAAGATTTCTATTATGTTAGTCTCCTGGTTGACTATAGACAAGGTAACTTTGTTTTCGGTCTAACCCAAATTAGCAGCTCACAGACCAGACTAGAGAGGAGAAATGACCTCCTTCCCCATATTTGTGGAGATCACCATCAAATTCTAGTGCGTGCTCACATTTGCTGTGGGTTAGAGGCACGGCCTTTGACCTGAAGTAGCTCACAATTCTGAAGAAACAAAACAGACACATTCGTTTCCATTCGAGTATTCCATGTTTATTAATTTGTTTGTAGTTTGCTTCATGGTTTCTCATTTCATTTGGTGGAATGCAATTTAAAATGCCATTCCCAATAGCTGAAGTGTTATATAATACAACATAAAGTATCATTTCAGAGGGAATGGATTAGGATAAGCAATTCTAACCCATTCCCTTCCTCCCTCCACTTCTAATAATACATGCAAAAATAAACGAGGGATTCCCCAAAAGGAAATATAAGAATTTTAGAGTCAGCTAATTGTTTAAGAAAAAGAATGCTCCAGATGCAAAGAATGTTTTTGTGTTTTTTTGGTGGTGTTGTTTTTGGCCAGGGGAAGATATAAAACAAAAAGGTGGAGGTAAGATAAATTAAGAAAGTAGGATAAATTAAGGCTGAGAATGACTAGACAAGCAGCAGGAAACATCTGTCATTATTTCATGCTGGGCCCAAATAAAGGACCATGACCCTGAACATAGGTAATCTGAGTCCGAAGAGCCACATGAGGTCCTTGAGAAGGGAGGGGACCTTGGCATTTGGTGGTTGACGTTTATAATAACTGTGAAGGCCGGGAAGCAGAGGCCAATGCAGGAGTGAGCTCACAGGCGCACAGCCCTGGAGCTGGGAAGGTTCTCGAAGGCCTTCTAGTCCACTCCTCCGCCTTTTAATGCTGAAGAGATGGAGGTGAGGGATTCTGCTCAAGGTCATACAAAGTGGCAAATACTGGAAAGAACCACCACAGTCTGTATTAAGAATGAGAAAAGTGAATCCAAGAAATGGGACCCCATGAGGGACGGAGGATATGCTGATAGTTTAAATGTGGAAGGAGGCATGTCCAAGACAACGTAAAGATCAGGAGTGAGAATGAGGTGCTGCGCTTCCCACCACAATGGGCAGGAGAGAGGAAGTCAGGCTTGTACAAGTCTTAGAGCTACCCCAGGGAGAAAAGGTTTAGGGCCATTACCTAGCTGCTGGAGCTCATCACTGGTGTATAAAAAAGAATTACACAAATTAAATTTTATTTCATCCAGCATGATTCTGCTGTTCTCTTAGCCAAGATGTGTAATAATGACAGAAGCTTAGAAAGGAATGCCAAAGTCACTCTTGTCCCTAGCCACAGGGGAGTTCCCCCTAAATGAACGGGAGAGAAAGGACAGAAGCATCAATGACTAATATTCCCTTATTTGGAGAGAGCCAACAGAACGCAGGACTATGAGTCTCCGAGCAACTGACACAGAGGAAGATTTTATGCCATAGACTTGAGCCATGGGTTCAGGGAGAAGGTTAGGGTCATGAACCTCAACATGAGACTCAAGCTTTTCAAAGAAGAGAAGTGCAAAGAACATGAGAAGGCTTTAGCCTTCACAGTCAGACTGGCCTTAAGCTGCCTCTCCAAACTGTAACATTAAAATCCCAGCCAAACCACACAGCTGTTGGTTTTGGACCCAACTCATATTTTTCTTTTCTATCTCCAGAACTTAGCACAGTGCTGGGAACAGAGTAAACACTTAGGAGATGCCTGCTGATTGACATGATCAGACATCACACTCGGTCTCTTCAGCTGAGTTATCCCAAGAGGCGTGACGTCAGGCACGGACCTAAGAAAATCCTCCCTTAGAATCTGGCATTTTCCTGTAGTCAAACCCCATGAAGTGAGCTGCCTGGCTTTAAAATAGCAAGTTTGTAAGTGGAGAAATGCTGCAATGGCAGGTCCAACAGATGCAGGAATCATTATTCATCTAAGCAGCTCTGAGAAAACTCAACATTCCTTATGGCCTTTGCTAGTTCATGAACTTTCCTATAGTCTCCTTCAAATGAGGCAGATTAACTATAAGGATCATCAGTCCTGTTTCCAAACAAGTTCCTTATCTATCAAAAGTCATATGACAGGTGGTGTGCAGCTTTCTCTGTCCAGTGTGCTATGTGTAAGTTGGCACAACTGCCTTTCTGGAGGAAGCATATTCTACCCCACCTGCTACAAGTCGGCATTTCTGTTAAATAGCACAATCTGAAAATCACTCCCACCGAAATGCCAAACTGTCTAATATACAACGGGTAATGAGACTTGGGGCAATGCTGCTTCTGAGAAGTGGGCTTGGATTTGTCTTAAGGGGGACCTAGTGTTCTTATTAAAAACAGAAACAGTGTCAGACTGGCAAACAACTAGACTACCCCTTCCTGCTGCTCCCCCCTCCCCAATTTCATTTGATACAGCATACCCAATGAACCCCGTGAGGCTTCCTATTTTATGCACTTGGAGCGGTTACATTTACTAGGTACCTAATCCGTTAGGGTTTTACTCCCTACAAATGATGCATGCTAGGGAGCTGGTACCCAGGAGGATGCAGGCAAGAATGACACTGTTCCAAGACATCTTAGGTGACATGGTGCTATGGTTTGTTTTTTTGTTTCCCCTTTCAAAGATCTAAGTCAGTCAGTCTTCCCTAAAAGGCAGGTCTTGACGGACCTTATGATGTAAAGTACCCATGGCCATTCAAGATGAGCTGTGAGGCTCATCAGACAGAACAGCCTGGGGCTGGCAGTCTCTGGCTGAAAGAGCCAGATCATATCCTGATAGTGAAATCAGTTGCTCATACTTTCTTATACAGGGCAGCAGTTTAAAGTAGAAAGGATAAAGGTATACAGGGGTGGGGAACCTGCAGCCTCAAGGCCACAGGAGACTGTTTAGGTCCTCAAGTGCGGCCCTTTGACTGAATCCAAACTTCACAGAACAAATCACCTTAATTAAAGGATTTGTTCTATGCAGTTTGGATTCATTCAAAGGGCCGCACTTGAGGACCTAAAGGGCCACATGGCCTCAAGACCACAGGTTGCTCACTTCTGGATAGAGCATACGGTACTCCCAATAAGAGTGACCGACAGGAGAAAAGATAAGCTCCTGAAAGTCCACTCCAATCCCAAATGGACTGAATCTACCATTCTACAAATTCAGTCAAGCTTTGCTGAAGAGAAAGAAACCCAATAATGTATGTTTCACAAACAAGTTAGTTTGACAATGTCTATTCCAGGCTGCAAATTCAAAAGTGAGAGGCTCTATTTGCCTGGATATCCAGCAAACGAAAGTCTAAGGGCTGGAAGCTCACACAGTACCTGCTACTTCCAGTTATCTAGTGGCTGGCTGCAGAGGGGAGGGCAGACAGGTCAGATAGCATCAGATCAGAGGTTCAAAGCTGGAAGATCCCTCCATTTTAGGGGTCCAGGGAGAGTTACACAGGCAGTAAGGGGCAGAACCTGGATTAGAACCCAGATTCTTGAAAGCCAAATCCAGTGCTTTTCCCATTGTGCCAGGCTGCTTCTTTATATATCTTTCAAAGAAATCTTTTGGGAAAAATTTAAAACAAAAAATTCCAGCTTTTCTCGAACATAGTTTCTCTAGTCTAATTGTAAGCAGACAAAGCTGAGAAAACACCAGCATTGAAACTGATCGGCATGTGACATATGGCACAACATGCCGCAGGCCCCAACAACTTTCTCACGCAACTACGTTCTCCAAACAAGCTCATTCAGAAGTTCTCCATTGTTGAGGGGAATAAAAAACAGGAATGAATCAATGGCCTCTCTTTCTCTAATGATCTTTAGGAAGAAAGAGATCACTATTTCTTCTGGATGGCTTGGGCATTCACCAATCAGAAAACAAGGGATTAAATTAGATCAGTCTCTCAAGATCATCTCAAATTTCTACAATTTTGCGTAAGAACCTTGTACGGGACCCTGTACAGCAGGGTCCATATGCTAGAATAATTCCTCAAAGGCTTTTTTTTTTTTAACTTTTAATCCCATGGCAACAGGTTTGGAAAGGAAAGCTAAGGGGACAAATCTTCAGTAAAAGAATGGGATTTTCCTAGCCCCCAAATCCTGGCCATCATCTATGGTTTAACAGATTCTGAGCAGGACAAAATACTTTGAACATTTAGACTCTGCAATGATTTTCCAAACCAAACATTTTGCCTTTCACAGAGAGGGAATGAAGAGAAAATGTGAGCCTCTTTCAGTTCAAGATATAAGAAAAAAACTAGATCAAGAACCAACTCAGAATAAGAAAAAAACTAATTAACTGCAGTGCTTAATGTCACCAACATCTCTCAAAAGAAGCAAAGATAGTAGCAGGGTTATGTAAGAGAGGGTGAGGACAAGAAATCTGGCAAGTCAAACAGTCTTGGCAGGAAGAGGTTCCACTGGGTTCCACTTCTAGGCTTCCATGACACAGTGAGTGTGAGCGGCAGAGCACAAGGCCTTGTGGGAAAAGGCGTCCTGGGCAGGGTCTGGTTGGTTGAGCCTCCAGGCCCCAGAAGGCAAGCCCTCGATGCTTATACAATACAATATCCAGAGTTTAGTGTAAGACTGCCATGGAATGTGCCAGAATCTAGTAAATGGCACCCTGGAGTGCAGACTTAGGGTACTGAAACCTGCCCTGACTTCTTGGAGGAAGCCAAAGTGGTTCTTTAAAAACATGAACTGTGCCTCAATCTTCAGAGTGGCAGCCATGGCAAGGCACCATGGTGACAATCCAAGATCAAATGGCTGAATCCATCGCCCGCTGCAACCAACACACCATTGCTCCTCATAATCTACAATCTCTGGTCTGGCTGGATTTAGCTTTATTCTAGCAAAAAAAACAGGCTTTTGCAAAATCTAACCATTTCCTCTGTCAAACAGCTTAAACTGTTCTCTTAATTTGAACACTTTTTCCTACTTGGGGTCTTTGGGGTTGGTCAATAATTTCCTCTCCCTCTTGGATACTGAAACTTTAGCTCACATTTCTAAGTCTTCATGAAGGACAAGTGAGGGGGGCTAACTGGCAAGACTTATAAAAAAACCCTCTTTCCCAAACATTCACCTGCTTTGTGACTTAACCACTGATTTTGGCTACTTAGGACAGTGGGAGAAGAAATGTCCTTTTCCCCCTCCTAGCTCATTAGGTCTATTTTGGAGCCTTTCCTGTCTCCTGTCCCTTCAGGAGATAGAAGGTCTGTCTTCCAAATGGGAGCTGTGGCTTATTAAAAATAAAGCCCCCGCCTACCCGGTGCCTCTAGCCTCACCCATTCAGACCCATCGTTCTCACTTAAGGGTGAGAGCTAAGACCTGCACACCACTCAAATGCTGGTTGTTTTCTTCAGCTACCTCCCTGGCTGGACACCACTTCACTGGCTTCCTGCAAGTTTCAGAAACGAGGAATCCTGGTTTGTCCCAAAGACTCCAAAGAGTCCTTCTCTCAAACACCCACTGGTATTTATAATGTGCTTTAATTTGCTTTCCAGTAATTCTGGCAGCTGCTTTCCAAGACTTTCCTGCTGACAGGTAGAGGTGCTGGAGGCCACAGCCCCAGAGGTATAGTGAGGAGAGTGAGGACATCCCCCAAAACACAAGAGACAAATGCTCGGAGGCCTCAGCTGGTTTACACAGTACTTTCCTGGACTTGTTTTTCGGTGCTTTCTTCTACCCGTTCTCGGTTCCAGTCCTTCAGGCCCTCTGGAAGGGAAGTGTCCTCCTCCAAGCTCCCTGTGCCCTCCACAAACTCTTCATAAGTAGATTTCTCTCCAAAAGGCCGGGGGCCCAGCAGTTCAATCATGTCCGCCTTTTCAAGTACTTCCTTCTCCAAGAGACGCTTTCCTACCTACAAAAACCAGAAACCAAAGTGGTAAAGCTAAGTATACAACAGAACCACCAGGGCTCTCACCTGTCTCCTCAAAGGATGGAGAAGGCAATCTCTAAGGAGGGACAGGTAGGGTCACTTTCTAGAATCACTGTTCTAGAATCCTATGCTGAAGGGGTCAGGTTGCCAAGGGTAACTCTCAGGGCCCCGGAACCCAGCCCTGCCCAGTGACTTGCCTAGAAGCACCATCTAGTAAAAGTCTGAGGCTGGATTCAACTGGAGGGCTTCCTGATGCCAAGACGACATGTTCCAAGGCTACATCAGACATTGTAATCGGAACATAACTAGCTGGCATCGTGAGTGTGGTGGGAGCGACGAGGCCATTCTGGGTATGGGACTCGAGTAATCTCTTAACCCTGCTGTTCCCTGATACTGATAAAATCAGAGGAAGCTTTAGTCTCTTATTTACCTTTTCTACCTGGTCCCGACACTGGGTCAGCAATTCCAAAGTTCTGGAATAGGCAGAGTTAATCAGGTGACGCACTTCCTCATCGATGAGCTGGGCTGTTGCTTCACTGTATGGCTTCTCCACCAGGGCTTCGCCTTGCCGGGGTAAGTCAAATGACACCTGGCCTAGTTTCTCACTCATCCCAAACTGGACAATCTAAGTGAGAGCAGCAGAGGAAGGAGGGTAAAGCTGCTGGCCGAGATCCCTTTCCAGACCCACTGAGAGGTTCTGTGTGGCCCAAGGGGCTGTTACCTGTGCATACGCGCTCTGCGTCACTTTCCTCAGGTCGTCCTGAGCCCCCGTCGTGATGCGGCCAAAGAACAGCTGCTCGGCCACTCGCCCTCCTAACATCATGCACATGCGATCGAAGAGCTGTTCCTGGGTGTAGAGGTACTGCTCCTTGGGCAGGTACTGCGCATAACCGAGCCCCTTTCCTCGGGGGATGATGGACACCTGGAAAGTATACCATATCCAATGCAGTCTGATTACCTGGTCAATGGCTACATTAATTCGCACAGTTTGACCGACATGATCAAATGACAAAATAGATGTCAAAGCACTTAGAAAAATATAAGGGAGTGTGTGAATCTTTCCCATACCAATTAAGAGTGTTCTACACGGAGTGGGTCTGAAATATCACTAATTTAAGGACCTGCCACTGGAGCTGAACCTTCCATATGAGTTAAGGACCATGCCTTTTCACAATGACGTCTTATGCAAAGCAGCTGAGTGAAGACATCAGGTTTGGGATCAATGATTTTAGATATTTTGAGATAATATTTTAGCATATTATCTCTACGATAGGGATCCTTTTGGAACCAATATCCCAACTCTCCTGCCATATGGTCTAGTAAGTTCTATAGAGAAAAAGACAGGGGCAGCTAGCGGGTGCAGTGGATAGAGCTCTGGCCTCGGAGTCAGGAGGACCTGAGTTCAAATCCAGCCTCAGATACTTGGCACTTACTAGCTGGATGACCCTAGGAAAGTCACTTTACCCTGACTGCCTCACCAAAAAAGAGGGAGAGAGGGAGAGAGAGAGAGAGAGAGAGAGAGAGAGAGAGAGAGAAAGACAGAAAGACAGCAGGGATAACTTGGCTTCCTTTTTATTACTTAAGGCACTGGACTGGAGTCCAATCCCACCTCAGAGACTAACTAGTTATGTGATCCTGGTTAATCATTTAACCTCTCAGGGCCTCAGCATCCTCATCTGTAAAATGGGGATAATAAAGGAAACCATCTATCTCAGAGGGGTGTTGTGAGGATCGAGTGAGATAATACATGTAAAGTGCTTTGCAAATCTTCAAGTGCTATGTTAGTGATGATCATCACATTACTTAGATTGCCCTGGGCTGAGTCAAGAGCACACTGACCTTCAGTAGGGGGTCAGCATGCTCTAAGAACCAACCCACCACAGCATGGCCGGCTTCATGATAGGCTACAGTTGTCTTCTCATTGGGCTGGAGAACCTGGGTCTTCTTCTCAAGCCCTGGGAAAGCGTGAAGCAGGGAAAAGAAACACATTAAAGCCCAAGATGTATGTAGACTTATCTGCTGATTTGGGGCACCATGTTACCTCTCTTATTCCAAATGGAGCATGTCAGGAACTGGCAAAGAAAACCCTCCTAATATCCTTGACAAACTTAATCCTTCTATTCTGTTTATTCTCTTTGATGTTTTTCAAGACCCAAATCAGACAAATCCTCATTTCCTTCCTAATCTTAAACAATAAGAGGGAAAAAGCAGACGGTTTGGCTTAAAAATGAAAGTGGCAAGAAACTCTTTCTCCTTTTATAAAAGAAACCCTGTCTATTTAATTTTGAAAAAAGGCGAGATCACAGCATCTCTTTGTCCCACCCAAGATTTCCCAAATTTGCCACTTTCTAATCCTTTCAAACTAGAGGTTGTCACTGTCCATTTATACATGGTGCCCTACTTTAAAGAGCTGTGGTTCTGGGCCAAATGGGACTTGCTGTAAAGAGGCCACAGAGCGACACTGTAATCTATTACTGGGAACAGTTATGCCACAAAAGTAACACTGGAATTAGGAGGTAGGAAAAGAGGAGATTGTGACTCAGCTTATAAATAACTAACAGGGAGGCAGATAGACCAGAGAGAAAGCAAAGGTAAAAAATGTGGTTTGCTGTATTTTATAACCAATGATTACATCCACCAGAGACTAGCATAGCTAGTGATAGTGATAAGATTAATTTATTAGAACTGTAGAGATACACAATTAAGAAGTTTGAAAATGAACAACTTCTGGCTCTTTGTCTGTTATGGAGGGCTCCTCTTAAATATATACTGGCTTCAACCTCTTAATTCTACTCCCCTCCCCTACTTTGTGTCAGAAAAAAAAAAAAGAGACAGCACGGTTTGTCTGTCCCTTTGCTTCTGTTTCCCAGAGGAAATTTCTCTTGCTTTACCTATTTTTGATTACAGTTCTGCAGACTAATCCATCTGCTCCAACCCTTGATTATGCATGGCCTTGGATGAGACTCCCCAGGGCCCACTGCTTCCTGTATCCCAGAGAAGCCGCGACTGAGCGCTATGCTGCACAGACTGCAGAGATCCACCCCAGAAGAGTCACTGAATGCAAATGCATCTATTTCCCATCTCTGTTGTGACCAGAGGAGGAAAAAGAGGCAGCTGCATCCCAACTAGAGATGAGCATTAATAGTTAGTCTTTCAGTAACTAAGCACCAGAGGCAAGAAGCCCTGGACAGGGACTCCCTTTGGCTTTCTGTGAAGCTCTTCCTACGAAACCACATTCATCCTCAGCTCTGCCCTCTCTCTCCACGGTTTCTGAGAGGAAGATCAGGGCCCCGCCCCTCCTTCCCTACCCTCTACTTGGAAGTCAAAGCAAAGCCTACAAGAATATTCCCAACACCCTGCCTGGGAGCACATGTTAGTTTAGGGCCCTATGTTCCCACCGTCTCTGAAAAGGGAGCAGATGCCACCCTCTCGCTCCAGGCCAGGGCTCACCTCCAATGACTCTCTCGATGGCCTGTTCAAAGTGCTTTTCTTGAACAAAAGCATTCAGATGACGAGCAGCAATCAGGGCGGCTTCATTACAGACATTAGAAATATCAGCACCTAAGCCAGGGAAAGCAGACCCTCAGACAGAAAGTCCAGAGGCCGGCTCCCAAGGGCACCAGTGGTGGCAACCAGGAGCTCTTGACAACCAAAGGCCAATCTGATTACAGTAAAAAGTCTCCAGCAGTGTGTATGCACTGCCTCCCCAGACGCCAGGCCTAGCTCTGCAGCAGAGGACTGGAAAGGAAATGGGAACAGCTTCAAACGGCATTATTTTTAGCCAAGTTTTAAAGACTTTTCTTTGGGACACTCAGGAGCAAAAGCAAGTGAGTAGTGGGGCAAGAGTGTCTCATTTTCCAGGCTCCAACAAGGCTAAATTTCATGGCACTGAGAATACTGAACTGACATTCAAGACTTTATGAAATGGAAAGGGACTCATAGTAGGAAAGAATGATGAGAAGCTTCCCATTTCCTGATGACTGCAATGGCTCCGGAAGATGTGTTGTTTTCTGTAGCTCGGAAAGTGACAAATTTTGCTTTCTGAGAGATTTACACTCGTCAGCACAGGTCCATTTTATATCTGTCCTATGTACCCCAGCAGACATCCACAATATGCCTGTGGCTTTTTTTCAACACAACAGCAGGAAACAGGGATCAAAATCAGGTGGACAGTCCGGTCAGCTGGATCTCTTGCTCCAGGGATGAGCAGTTCTGGACTCTTGAGCAGATGGTAGAGAATTCCTATGAAAACCCCTGACCAGAGCAGTGGGAATGGCAGCTTTGAAGCTGGAACTGGGAGCAATGCCGAATCACCCACAGTTACTGCTCAGTTTCTAACATCAATCAAAGAAAACAAAAAATCTTGGTAACTTGTTGCTATGTCTTAATTTTGGTATATAAGTGGGCATCTGAAGTCTGAGAGAGGGAGGAGAAGGAAGGCGAGAAAGTGTATTCTTGGCACAAACTGGATCAGATCCTTCATCAGACCAGCCCTTGTGGGTAACTGATGCCAAGTCACTTAGCGAGAGAGCTCTGCACTCCTCTCTGTGCAGCAGACAAATATAAATTCCTACATGTGAATTTACCTAACAACAAAGATCAGGTCCCCAAATAGCAACTATCTCCTCCCTCCCCCAGACGACGGCTACCTATCCTAATGGGTTCTGGGCCCCTCCCTAAGAGAAACAGAGGGTGAAGTTCTGAAAAAAGAGTAGGTGGTGACAGCACACAAATCCCTCCTTCCTCCCTCTTGGGCAGGTCTGTTACAGTGGGGATGGGACCAGGGGAGAGGAAAAATATGATTCTCTACACTGGAAGGGGGTGGGAGAGAAGACCATGGAAACTCTTATGGGACATCTGAACAGGAGGGACAGGGCCGAAAGACACAAATTCCTGGGGTTTACATTTCCTAAAAGGGGCTACTTTCATGCCTACTGAGCATGCACATGCACATACAGACACACACACACTGCTGGGTGCCAACTTTAAAAAAGGAGAGAAAACCCACAGAAGGAGAGCTTGAAGCCCAAGTCAAAACCTGCAAAATGAAGATAAAATTTTTCCCCTTAGAATTTCATCCCTAAGACATGGTGTGAGCTTGGGTCTCTGTAGCAAAGACTTAAACTTCAAGACAATTAAGAACAATTCCAAATTATTACAAATTCACTTTTAAAACTACTAAGTAAGATTGTCTCTGGGGCCTTTTAAATTTCTTAACTGATACGAAATTCTAAAGACCAAGGTATATGGTTACTGACAATGTTGACACAACTCGTACCCATCCCCTCCCTATCCCCTAAATACAAACGCACACCATAAAAAAGCTTTCTCCCATTCTAGTACCAAATATTCTGCTACTCACCAGTGAATCCTGGGGTCAGAGCTGCTAGTTTCCTAGCCAGGGCATCTCTGCCAATATTCTCATCCAATTTCAGTGGACGAAGGTGGACTTTAAAGATGGAGCATCTACCTTTAATGTCAGGGGGCCCTGCAAAACAAGCAAGAGATGGAATTAAAAATGGACTCTATTTCACAAAGGTCAGGGTCGTGCTGGTTCTCCTGACTTTAGGGGGCTTCAGGTATAGTGCAATGAGGAAACTGCTTTATAAACATTACAATGGAAGCCTGGTGATATAGTGCATCAGGGACATGAGTGAACTAATGGAAAAGAATTAAGTGATTACTAGGTACAAAGCACTAGGGATAGAAAAGCATTTTTTGCTCTCAGAGTGCTCAGATTCCAAAGGGAGGAGACAACACATACTGGGAGTTTCAGCTGGAAAGGTCTCCGTTGTCCTTAGGGTGCAGAAGCAAGGCAGATGTTAACTACACAAATATAAAATCAATTTTCAATTCTTGGAGCCACAACAAGGGAGCAGCAGTGCATATCACGAATCCTAAGAGTTGGAAGGGTCCTTGGAGCTTAACCTTTCACCCAAGCAGGAACAAATTAAGTATCACAAAGCAGTCTATCTCATCTATAGAAAGCTTGGCTGGGGGCAGCTAGGTGGCGCAGTGGATAGAGCACCAGCCCTGGATTCAGGAGGACCGCAGATCAAATCCGACCTCAAACCAAACACTTGACACTAGCTGCGTGACCCTGGGTAAGTTACTTAACCCCACTGCCTAGCTCCCCCCCCCAAAAAAAAGCTTGGCTAGAAAATTACTTTCTGTTTGGCTGAAATCTGTAATCTATTCCCTCCCAACTCCTACCTGTTAAGCTATACTTCTTTTTCTAAAAATTTCAAATAATGCCAGTTTACCTTTGAGAGTCTAGCCATGAGATCATACCTATTATTTCTTGCAATTAAAAAAAATATCCTTTCTGAAAATTCAGAATAAAAGTCTAACTCTGCCGAGCATGGCTTTGTTTGGCTATGGTAAATTCTAAGAGCTCAAATAATCTCCTTTCCTCAAGGTTTCTGTTGCTTCCACTTCACCAACCAGACCTTCCCTTTCTGGTCAAAGTTATAATTAAATACAGAATTTTTCTTTTGGACATAGCTAAGGTGGGAAATTGTTTTGCATGTCTATACATGTTTATAATGGATTTTGTTTTTCATGCTTTTTTTCAATGCAAGGAGGTGGGTGGGAAAGGATTTGGGGCAGAAAATAAAATAAAATTGAGTTTTAAAAAAAGAATTAAATGCAAAATAATCATTCCTCTGTGTTTACCTTCTGAGACAATGAAACTATTATTAAGATAAGTAAAAAAAATTATCAGGATGTATATAAGACCAAAAGCTATTCCCCAATAGCAATGGCCAAAGGATATGAACAGTTCTCAAGCGAATCACAAACTATTCACAGCTACATGAAAGAATGCCCCACATCACTAATAATAAGAGAAATGAAAATCAAAACAACCTTAAGGTTCTACCTCACAGCCAGCAAACAGGCAAAGACGAAAAAAGATGGGACCAGTCTGTGGTGAAGGGGATGAAGAGCCGGGAACACTACTAACGTCCCATCAGCCAAACTGTGGGCTGGTATACCCATTCTGAACTTATGCACATCAAGGGACTAAAATGTCCATACTCTCTGACCCAACAATTCCACTGTTAGGCATGTGCTTCTAGGAAGTTAATGTCAAAACAAAAGACTCCATACACATAAAAATATTGAGAGCAGCACTTTTTTTGGTAGCAAAAAAACCAAGTCACTGCCCATCAGCTGGGGAAAGGATAAAACTGTGGCACATGAATGTAATGGAGTAACATTGTTCTGAAAGAAATGATGAGCATGATGGATAGACAAAAATGCTGAAAGACTTCCATGAAGGAGAACTCAAGTCAGCGAGGCCAGGAAAACAATTTACACAATGACCACAAAAATGGAAGGGGAAAGAATGGGCACAGAACAGGAGGAGCCAAAGGATGCAAAATGATAAAGAACCAGCCTGGCCCAGAGACCTCCCTCTGCTCCCCCACAGCACCTGAGCCATAAGTAGAGGACGCTATGTGGAACACCAGGTTCTTCTGATATGTTAATTGGCTTTAATGAATCCTTGTGGGTAGAGGGCAGCTCACCAGGTGGGGAGGGGGATGAGACTTCACACGGACTTTGACAGAGCTAGTCACCAATAACTATTTTTGTCTCTGGCAGTTTTTTGACTCATTATAATCATCGGTATGCTGGAGCCAGCTTGTACTGGCAGCCGATTATTAAATTTTCAGGAATTTTGGGACCAGTTGTTAAACAGAGCCAGTGCACAGTTTAATCTGCTCTGCACCTGTAATGTTATTTGTTGCTTTAAAAAAACTGGTGTCAACTACAGCAGAGTGTATTTTCAATACATTATTGATTACTTTAAACGATTGTGGCTTTAATAATGAATTATCTGAAAACAAACTTTAACTGCATTTTGTTCTGATGGTGCTAATACAGTGCTGGGAAGAAAGTCTGAAGTAGCCATGAAATTGTTAGAAAACGTTCCTAAAATCAGCATTTTGGTGCTGTTTAAATCATCAGTTGCAATTATATACTGACAATTCAATAAGTGAAATAAAACAAGATGATTTTAAAAGTTTTAAATAAAATTTATTCTTTTTCTCACCAACCTAATAAAAATCAAACTGAGCTATAAATGTGGCTAAAGAATCTGAAATCGAAATGATTAAAATTGATCAAGTCCTGGGATGGTTGGCATGGAGTTTACAAGCTGCTACTGTTTTGTATGTTGGTCACATTTTACATTATGTTTTCATTTTTCTCTTTCTCATTCTAGTCAAGCAAATAGATCAGTTAACATTAATTTCTTGTAAAACCTTGATGTAATGATTGAAATTCTTGAAGAATTTTTATTACTTTTCAAAATCAACTAATATTTAGAAAGGGCAAAATTAAACCCACCAAAAGAGGTTTGGAAAATTTAAAGATCGGTACTGGAAAACTGAATCTCAAGTTGAAGGAAGAATGAAGGAAACAAGCCTACTGTGTTCTGGCCACTGTGCTAAGGACTTTACAAATGTCCTATCTGATCCTTACAACAACCCTTGGAGGTAGGTGCTATAGGAAACTGAAGCAAACTGGAGGTTAAATGATTTCTTCAGGGTCACAAAACTAGCACATATCTGAAGCTGAATTTGAACTCAGGTCTTGCTGACTCTAAGCCAAAGGCTCTATCTTTTGGGCCATGTCACTGCTTCAAGTTAAAAATTTGATTAAGTAGGATAAGTTTAATTGAACACATCGACTTACATCGTTTAGAAACAATGATGAAAGCATATATTGATTTATTTTTAATTTCTTAAAAAAATTTTTTTTTTGGCTAGGCAATGGGGTTAAGTGACTTGCCCCGGGTCACACAGCTAGCAAGTGTCAAGTGTCTCAGGTCAGATTTAAACTCGGGTTCTCCTGACTCCAGGGCCCGTGCTCTATCCACTGTGCCGCCTAGCTGCCCCAAATATATTAATTTATTAGAACCATCTACTTGGCTTCATGAAGAACTAACTTTACCATGAATAGCTAGGGAAAAAAACTATATCATTTAAGTGAAATATTAAAACAAGAAATTGATTTGGATCATTTTCAGGATTTTGTAGATAATAATGTAGAATCAAACAATGTTCCAATCCCTCAAATATATGAAAGGCTAAAAAAAAAAAAAAGATGGCAAGATTGCTTTTGGTAGTGTTGAAGTGGAGAGGTTTCAGTTCAATGAATACAATTCGTACAAGGATGAGAAATGGTCGTTCAGCGGATCACATGACAGACTTAAATGACGAAATATTTCTTGGAAAAAGACTTAGTGAATGGAGCTGCAACTCCGTTTGATGAATCAGGGCTGAACTGCAACCGCAGGCTGGCCACAGACACAAAGAATTTTGGTAAAGATCAATGAAATTTTTTGGCAAGAATTTATTGGCTTCATGGCATTGACACATTTTATTATGATCTGTGAACTGTGGGCTACCTATACTTTATATGAGGAAAATTTAGAATAAACTTAGGTATGAATATACATGTATAGTTTTTTTCCTAGTGAGCCAGTTAAACATTTACCAGCACACCACTGGTTATAATGAACAGCAACTTCGTCCTAATATACAATTTCTATTTTAGGTAGGTGGATCTAATAATAATTCATTTCTCTCTTCTAATTCAAATTAGTGGCTAACAAAATTCATTTATATTTGCCTTAGAGATGCATTAAATGAGTTTTTTTTTAAGTCAACAAATTTACCTATTAGTTTATGTTATCAGAGCACACACCACTTAACTGTGAAAGAAGGTGAAAAAATAACAAGTATAGGAGAGAGTCAGCACGGAGTTAACGTTTCACCAAGGATACTCAGGTGAAGAACAAGCAGAAGACAACACTGACCAAGAGGAGGGCTGGCAGAGCGCAGAGGCCCCCATGTTCACCGTGCTTATTTTTCTACTTTAACATTCCTAAACTGAAGGCATTAGGATCTCCTAAAAGGAGACCCGTTAGAACCAAATAAATGATTCCAATCAAATGTAGGGAAGAGAGGTGAAGACCAAAGTCACATTTTTCAGACAGGCATGGCATCATCATTACCAATGTAAATCTGACGGTCAAAGCGCCCTGGTCTCATTAGTGCAGGGTCAAGGATGTCTGGACGGTTGGTCCCTGCAAGTACCACAACATTGGTGCTGGAGTTAAATCCTAAAGGCAAAAGAGAAATGTCAATTCTAACACCAACTGCTGGGGTCTGGCCTGGAGCGCCTGGCCCACAGACACAGAAAAGATCACGTGACGTTGGAAAGCACTGGGCCTAAACCTCGCGCTGTCAGAGAGAGGTCAAGAGCCCATCTCAAGCACCAGGGTATGACAGCATACAAGGAAGAGAGTTCACCCACAGTGGGGAGCTCTTGTCAGACTTCCCAGGGTCCCAAGCCATGCCCACTAAGGAGCACCTCTGACTTACACGTACAGTCGACACTAGATGTCAATGTGTTTCATACGTCCTCTTCGTTCTCCTAGCCCTGTGGCAGGACTAGGTCTTAATTCCACTGATGGACAAACAAGAACTCGAAAGGTCAAGCTCTGCCAACTTAGCAGCTTTGCCCAGGGCCATGATCATAGCTGAAATGCAGCTCTGCGAGGTCCCGGGGCTGGTTTGCAAGGCTGCCAATCTCCATTTGCACCAATTTATCCAGACTCCCCAGGTTCTGCCCAGCCCTCCAGAATTAGGGAAAGAGTAATGAGGAGGAAGAGGAAGTATGTGCATGAGTTTCCCCTATCCCTAACTCCTTCCTTGGAGGATGGCAGACTTAGAGCTGGAAAGGACCCTAGAGGCCATTAAATCCAACCCTTTACTGTACAGGTGAACAAAATGAGACTCAATGAGAATGACTTGTCCAGGATCATACAACTATTAAGGATCTGAATTCGAGTGTGCTCTATCCACTAAGCACCCACCTGCCTTCTTACTTTCCTTTTTCATTCAGTAAGGTAAAGTATTCTTGGGCTGTTCCTATTCAGAGAACCCTCAGGAGGACTCCCCTCCCACCTCCCTCCCCCCACCCCAATTCCCCTAATTCCATCAAATGCTGAGAATGTTCCACGTCCATGAAAGCTTCTATGGACATTGTTAGTGACACTGAAGGAAAGCATCTTTTTCTACTACATTGGACTAAAAGCATTTGTCCTTAGAAAATAAGTCAGAAGGGATGACTTTTCTAGGAAAGTCTTGAAGTGAAATAAGGTTCTAGAGGTGACACATAGATTTTAAGAATTTCCTCAGAGTTGAACATGTGCTGACAATATGAAACTCAGATAGCAAAGACCAAAATTATAGATAAGTACATAGTAACTCACCATCCATTTCCACAAGCATCTGATTCAAGGTATTTTCCTGTTCACTTTGCCCTCCAAAATTGCCACGGCCTCGTTTCCTTCCAATTGCATCAATCTCATCGATGAACAGGATGCAGGGAGCATTTTTTCGAGCCATTGCAAACATGTCCCTAACCTAAAACAAGATCATTGATTCTGTCATGGGTATGAAGGGAATTCCTTGCATCTTTTAAACCTGCAAGGACTCCAAGGCCTTTTGACCCCTGACCTTTTCTGAAATCCCAGACCCCACAAATGAGCATGAAGCTGTAACTCCTTAGGTGCTGACAAAGAGAAATGGTGGCAAAGTTAATGATTTCTCCAGGACCAGAGGCAGTATTTCATTCGCCCTCAGGATTTTTATGGATGGGCAGCCCTCAGATGGAGAGCCTACGGGCAGGAAGAAGTCTGTTTCCAGCAGATGTGGCACCACAACCTTGTACAGATGATGGCACTGTTTAAGCAACTTACCCTTGCAGGCCCAACTCCCACGAACATCTCCAGGAACTCAGAGCCATTCACAGTGATAAAAGGAACATTGGCCTCCCCTGCAGTTGCTTTGGCAAGGAGTGTTTTCCCAGTACCAGGAGGACCGGTGAGCATAGCCCCCTGAAACAGGAGGGTGGTGTTAGGTTCCAGAGGCATAACAGACTGGCATCTCAAAGAAGAAGACTGGCCAGTAGGAATCACATCCAATGCTATGAAGTGCACTTGGATATCAAAAAGTTCTAAATCATGGATACGAGTCTTTACAAGAGATTTCGGCGTTTACTCGAGGATTATGAAGCTTTAGCTAAAGGCAGTGAGTAGGGCTGTAGATAGAGTGCTGAAGTAAGGAAGATCTGAGTTCAAATCTTCACTTAGACATTTAGTAGCTACGTGAACCTGAGCAAGTCACCTAATTTCTCTCAGCCTCAGTTTCCTCATATGTAAAATGGGGATAATAGTGCCTATCTCCCAGGGTTGTTGTGAGGATAAATGAAATAAATATAAAAGGCTCTGCAATCCTCAAAGTACTGTATGAATGGGAGCAACTGTTATTACTACTATTATTATGGGTTTTATTATTCCTATGTTATTGTTTATACCAGTGATTTCCAACTCTGTTTTTTTAACACCTGAGAGTGTCTCCAGTTATCTTAAGTAGCATTACTAAAATCCATCCCCAACCAAAAAAAAAACAAAAAACAAACAAACAAAAAACCCCCCAAAAAACAAAAACCCCCACCTATTTTAAACAATGAGTGTCATGCAACCTATTAGTTGTGGTGGGCTGGGGTCACAGGGAGGTGGAGAATGGAGGTGACAGAATGGAATGCCTCACAAATCAAACAATGACAAGCTATGGGCGATTCCGAAGGGGCTGGTAATCACTCATCTATATCCATATCTATATATTTAGATTAAATGGGTCAATACCATAAATTCCTATATAATACAAGTCTATTTCTATATAATACCATCTATACACACACACACACACACACACAACACACACACCCCTATACTTATAACCATGTAAACTGATCTAACACAGCACTGGCATACATCACACCATCTGTGGACTTACAACACAGATGTAGCAAGTACATAATTTTGGGTTAAGCAGCTGTCATTCACCAGAGGAAGGTCACATTCCAGAGGACAGAATGAGAGTATCCCAGGTGGGGATAAGGGAAGATGCAGACAATGGCAAATTCTATCCATACCGTTTCCTAATAAGCTCATATATCCAAAAGAGAAAGCAAATAAATGCAATAATACTCTAACATAGAATCAGCTTATAATTATCCTGGATGAGGTGACAGTGGAGATAATTTAATAATTAACTTTTTGAATTTATCAATGTATTTAAATTTGAATATGGCTAGATCTGGTGTTCTGGAAACTTGCACTATTTCCTAGCAAGCAGAGCAGCCTCACTGATAAGGCCTGAAGCTAGAGGATCTGGAGGCTGCCATAACTTCCCTCCCCTGAACTCTCCTGGGCTCCTCTCTCCCTGAGATGACTCCATGTGGAAGACGACCTCTGACTTTCACGCTAATGAAAACAAAACACCCATCTATCTCACCTCTTCCAAAGCAGGCCTGCTCTCTTTCTCAGGATTCCATCTTCCCTGAAAGGTTTAAAAGGCCTCCTTACTTCATAGCTCAGGGAACTTTCCATACTCTCTGCCTGCTTGGCTCTAGGCTACATTCAAAATCAGACAGAGGTGCTGATTTTAAAAACGAAGACCTGTGAAGCCTGGGTTTCCACAGGAGCTGCAGTGTGAATTAACATATGCTATCTACCTGTACATATGAACTGCTGTGTTATCTATATAGTTATGGCAAAACTACAGGCACTAAAATATGACGGTGATTTAAAATGTATTGGAATGAGCAAAATCACAAGCAGTGCCAATTCAAGCACAGCAGACTGATGGGACTTCCCACACTGGGCCACAAAGACCTCTGTCACACCTCTGACATTTTATAGCACAGAAGTAACAAGACATAAAACCAGACAGACCACGCCTGACTTCTTTCTACCGAGAGTGAGCTATCAAAGGTCTCTCAGCCCCCACTTTTGAGAAGAACCCTGCCCCCGATCTGGAAGCCGACACACCGCAAGGCTCCTGAAGCAGCACCTTGGGGATCTTGGCTCCGAGGTCCTGATACTGTTTGGGGTTCTTAAGGAAGTTCACAAACTCCATGATCTCCAGCTTGGCTTCTTCACAGCCCGCCACGTCAGCAAACCGCACATCAATGTTATTCTTCAGGATTTTGGCAGTTGTCTCGCCAACACTGAAGAGGCCTCCGCCTCGTCCTCCCCGGCCTGCTCCCATTGGGCTTCGCCTCACAGCATAGAGGAAAATCCCAATCAGAAGCAGAGTAGGAATCAGGCTTTTCAAGAAAGAGCTGCAAAGGTACAAGAAAACACCACAAACATCACTGTTACTGAAAGGCAACAAAGCTTTACCTTCAGAACTTTAATTTAAGAACTGCTAAAAAGCAGTTTGACTAAATATTTCATTATGCTACACGTTACATGGCAAATTAATGTTTTAGAAAAGATTTCATAGTCAGGGTGCTGATCCTATTTTCCCCTGATTCTGCCATCTCTCAATCCTAATACTTCCTAGGGGCTTTAGACACTTTCAGCTTCCTGTTCTGGCCTCCATGGAAGTTAGAGAGGATTTACTACATTATACCCACCATCCCCAAGACCCTAATATTTTACAATTTCAGTTCCAGAGTTGATCCCACAGTTTTTGCCTTCTCGCTCATTAAAGACATTACAGTTTCTTTTAAAGGGAGAATGGGAATGGTCTAAGAAAACAACAGTAGCCCTTGTTTGCAAATAAGGTATTAAAACAAAGTACCCAGGATAACACTGTCTCATTTCTGTTTGTAAAAGGAATTAATACATTACTGAGACCAGTCAATGTTGTTGAACAAACACTGTAAGCTCAACACCAATTAGAAAGAATTTCTGAAATTACGTTCCATGTTTGTCCATCCACTCATATAACAAATACTTACTGAGTACCTACTATAGGCACAGCACTGTATTCTGAACTGTGGGATATATTCAGAAGTGATAAACATAGTCTCCGCCCCTAACGAGCTCATAGTTCATTCAGTTGGTGAGACAAGCCACAATACAAGAAGAGCATTAAACAATAAAATAGTAAAATAATAATACAAAAAAGTACAAGGGTATCAAAAGGTACTGACAAGTACCACAAAAGATGAAAAGGGGAAATCACCATGGGATGAATAAAGTAGGTAAGAAGGTTTTAGAGAGAGGTGACATGAGCTGGGCCCAAAGGAGGGCTCTGTTGCTAATTTCTTCTATGACCTCCTTTTATAAGGTTATTCAGCTTGAAAATTTTCTGCTTTGGTTTTTCTAAATGAAAAAGAATAAATTCACCCTCTTCACACAAGCATTTTAAATATTAGCTAGCGCTTAAACATTGAAAGGAAGCAGTATGACAGGTTAAGCCTTCTAAAAAAGAACCAGCTGCCCAAGATGAACATGACACCGATCTATGTACGTCCCAGGGGCCCCTTTCTTCTACTTACCCATCACTCTCGGTGGTATAAATCACCGCTGCCTGATTGGCAGCTTCAATTCCCAATTCCCACTGGGCAGATTCCAAATTTCTCTCAAACGTGTCAACACTGCCGATGTTAAACCACACGGATTTCTGCAGAGACCAAGACACTAAAGTCTAATGGAGCTGCACAAAGCACTAACAATGCAGAGACTCAGCCCGTTTCTGAGAGGTGATCCTTATACACTAATGCCTCTTCTGAAGTCACGCTCCTTGCCTGTGGTCATTTGATATCACCGCTAAGTCTGACAATGTAGGGGAACTCGACCTCGCTCTGGTCTCAGGTGGTTACTATTTCAGTAAGCCAGAAGATCTTTCTCCTCTTTTCTCCTTTAGGCTGTGGGCAACCTCGGTTCTAACATCACAGTACGTGATGGTTGGAAACGACCCCCCAGTTTGCCTGTTATCGTCACCATTCCTACCCTTTTGCTTCTGGTTCCCCCCAGTTTGCTGAGAGTAGTCCTTAAAGCTGAATTAAAGCAATGAAAATATGGTTAGAGTCATTACGCAGGACTCCTGAAGAAGACCCAGTTTCTGAAATATGTCTGGACAAATCAGTTTTGAGTACACATCTCACCTCAGAAGATGCTCCAGGAGTGGGAATCACACGCACAAACTGTTTGTTCACAACTTCAAGTCGGTCCACCTAGGAAACAGAGATAACCAGCGATACCCAAGATCCTGTCTTGGCCACTGTGAACATAGGACATCCAGCAGGGGAGTCTGGGCATCCTGCCTAGGATCATACTACCAGGCACAAAGCTTCCAGCTTCCTCAGAGAGGCTGTTTAATTCTCCACAGCACCTGATTTAGTTGTTCCTTTTCCTCATTTGGACACTGCTAGCCTGGGGTGTTAATCTATTTACATTTTTAAAAATAGGAACCAATTCTAGAGGAGAAATTAACATTTTGTTCAGCGGAATGCCAAGGAACTAAGGGTCTCAATCCAAATGAATAAGAATACTGAGAGTATATACCCCTGCCACACTGACCATAAAGTAAATCACTTTAAATGCACTTATGATCCTAGAAAGTTAAACATGTCCCACAGACCCATGATCACTGAAAGCAAATCACTCATTAATTGAGCCTAGGGATGAAGATAATGAAAGGCAGATTCATGGGTTTGTCACCTGCTTCATTAATAATGACAGGAATAATGGGAGAAGAAAGGTGTCTGCTTTCTCTCTTAATATGCAATTCAACAGACCTTTACTTAACATTTTCTGTGGGCTAAGTCTTGAGAACACAAAGACAAAAACTAAACAGTCTCTAACATCAAGGATCCTACATTTTTTCTACAACGGGAATACAACACGTACACAGAAAGAGAGAATAGAAGGGAGTTTGAGATGCCCTAATAACTATAGAAACAGGAAGAAATCAAGGCAACCTAAGTGACCATCTTATACTCCAAATAGCAAGGGCACCGAGGTGTCATAGTGGATAGATCACCGGGCCTGGAGTCAGGAACACTCACGTTCCTGAATTCAAATCTGAACTCTGACACTTACTACTAATAAATGTGATTCTGAGCAAGTCACTTCACCCTGTTTGTCTCTGTTCCTCATCTGCCAAATGAGCTGGAGAAGGAAATGGCAAACCACTCTAGTATCTTTGCCAAGAAAACCCCAAATGGGGTCATGAAGAGTCTGACTCAACTGAACAACAATAGTTAGCAAGAACAGTAAACAAAAAAAAAAAGATAAAATCCACAGTAGGCAGGGCTGTGGGGAAACCAGCATTCTAATACATTCTTGGTGAGACCACACTGGTTTATTTTGAAGAAAAATACAGAAATAGTAATACTGGGGAAGGCCTTAGAATGTCCAATTGGAAAACCAACAAAACCTGAAATAACTGATTTAGGTCTTATCTTGAGGTTCAACAAAGGTGAAGGTAAATATTTCTAATTCCAAATTATCTACAACCTCAGATAATGCCATGACCCAATTACGTTCATTGCTCTTTCCACCCCAAAATGAGATGTAACAATATTTATTTTTAACTTGTATGCTAAGGCAGGATGTTACTTTAGATAGTGCTTAGGTCAACAAGGCATGAAAATACAGTGCTTCTGCTTTGTCCTCACTATTATCTCCTCTTCCTTACTGGATATAAGAGCCCAAGAGGCCTGTCCTATTTCCTCTAGATGACAGCGATGGGGAACCTGTGGCCTCGAGACCACATGTGGCCCTCCAGGTCCTCAAGTGCAGTCCTTTGACCGAATCCAAATTTCCCCCAGGGATTTGTTCTGTGAGGTTTAGATTCAGTCAAAGGGACACACTTGAGGACCTAGAGGGCCACAATATACAGTTCCATAAAAATTACACTGAATTGTTTGAATGTTATAGGCTAGTATACCAAGTACATAAGTACTTTTAGCAACCACGTCTGTACCTAACTGATACCTAGGAAGTACTAAGACTGATGCCACTGGAATGTGCTGCCCCACATTGTATGCATTTTGAGCTGAGATGTACAAATAAGCTTACTGATGTGATGAGGCTACAAGTCTTAGGAAGCCTGCTTCAGCTTACTACATGGTCTAGAAACGGGACTGCATTCACACCCAAATTTTATAGTTTCCCATGCTACATTAAACTTCCTTGTATACAAGAGATCCTAAAGCCAGTGGTAACATTACCTATAAGTAACATGATCTGCATACTGCAGAGGGCAAGACATTTTTATACTTTCTCAAAGGGAGAATGAACATTTTGTTTTAATAGAAGATTTTAAGTTCTGCCAATATGAGCACAAGAGGAAGGTGAGAGCAGAGAGCCAGGCAGAATTTAATTGGGGAAGAAACTATACACACTTGAATGAAATGGGATATTCCCTGTAGTTTAGATGGAGACTGAGTTTCTAGAATGGGTGCCTCATTGTCACTTGTGCCAAGCAACGACCCTGAGGATCACTCGGAAAAGGAAAACAGAGAAAGCAAAACTATGCCCGGGGAATAGAGCTCACACATCTAAGCATCTTCAAGGCCCTAAATATTCCTGGCTCTTCCACCTTCTCCTTTGTTCAGATTCTGACCCAATAACTGAAAAAGGTAATTCTTTCCTAGAATAGTGATAAAAATAGAAGCATGCTGGTATTGGTACCCTAACAATTAAGAGCCCAGATGGAACTTATATCTAAATTCTCTTATTTAAAGACAATCATTTCAAGATTTCTTTATCAAAAGGAAACAATCATATTGGATGCACCTCAACTCTTCAAAATTCTATTTTCCTTTAGCGAATATTCTTTTGAGGTCAGATGGGAAACTGAGGATTACTCTTTCCTAAATCTGAATTGGCATAGTGCCCATTAAATACCACTATTATCCAATTTCAGTATCACCCAGTACTTTAGAGCAATATTGACACATAATGAAATCCATGCCCTTTGAGGAATAAAAGAGAAGAGCAACGATCTATCCAGGGATACATAAAATGTGTATCTTGCACTACTTTTCAAGGGAAAATCTTGCCAAGGGGGAACCCATCAGGCTGGACTAAGCACTCTCCTGTGGGGCCTTGGTGTCTCATCTTTTACATCTGTAAACATCTTAGGCCCTGAGCAGGCTGAGAAGAAGAGAGCCAGGCTCTAGTTCAAAACCCTCTAATACATCTGTCTCCTGTGCATACTGCCCTCTGTCTCACCTCCCCTTTCGAGTCCGTAGAAATGAAAATAAGTGGACTTCTAAATTCTGTGAATTCAGTTGTTTTTAAAGTAGAAGGGCTGCTTCCTGAAAAAACAAGTCCCAAATAATGCACTGACCTTTGACAAAGGTATCAGATGCCCTGCAGCATAAAACAAAATCTATCTGAATAAACCAAAATTGTGTTAGTTTTTGGTAACATTTCTAGAGATCACCTATGCAAAGCATCTTTCTAGGAGTATGGACAAGAGGAGAAGAAGTTCATGTTAAGAGTGAATGCTCCAAGTAGCAACATAACAAATCAACTGGCCCCACCCCAGTTTCTGCTCTAAAACCACTGCTCATTTCAGCACTTCAAGGAGGATGTGAGCACAGCTACCTCTACCAGTATGGGTCAGCTGATGGTCTCTGTGAATTTTTGTAGCAGAAAAACTCCATCACTGAGGGGCCTGCTTCCTGCTTGGCTAAGACAGATATACAACTTGTCTGAACCTTTCTATGAAACTTTTCCACTTGAATAGCACCTACCAAAGCTGCTGATATAGCCCCTGAAGACAGTCTCCTTCATGTCACCATGAGGCATGTAATAGTTGTAGAGGATGAGAGAATTGCAAGTAAGGAAACTAAGCTTGAGCAGTAAGAAAAATAGATCATTCTCCAGCTCCTCCACACCACATGGCAGAAAGATAAAGTACATTTGATTAGACCACAAACAGGTCAAAAGAGATGCTTCAGCTGCCCATACCCAGAAGCAGCCATCGTTCCACATATCCAATGCCAGGCTTCAGCAAAAACGCCCCAGTGGATTTCCTTAGTCACCCTCAATCAAAAATAAAATGTATGTGGAAATCACGCAAATACATAGGTTAAGGTGGATTTTTGTTGTCTCTCTCCTTGTTACATACACAATATTTTTTTCCCTCACCAGTCCTCTGGCCAAGTAATATTGTACGAAATGCTTCCAAGTGATTTCTTTTCCAGAATCTCGAAAATAGAAGTAGAAGAATCCCATAGCAAAGCCTGCTCCCATAACAGCCAGATTACGGAACTCTTTGTTGTCCCAAGGAAATTCTCCCTGTGGAAGAGAAACCAATGAATTTCACACAAATGAAAGGATTTTCTCAAATCCTAGAGAAGCATGAAAATGACTTTCTTTTTCTTTGGGCTTCATCATTGGAGTTACCCCCAAACTTCCCATATTCTAACATACCTAATCTGTTTTTACTGTTTCTGCTTTCTAAGTACACAATAGCTGCATGTGACTGGTTCAAAAAACTGTTCTTATTTTGAAGAAAACTCTTAGCCACTGCCTCTGGAAATACATCAATGATCAGGAATTCCATTATAAAAGTCTGATTTTAGAGTTAAAAGTCTGTTTACAGGGTCCATCCTACTTGGATGTTTTTATAAGATTTGCTGTTTGTTTTTTTTTTTTTAATCAACTCAGGAAGCTCTTTGAACAAGGTAATTACTAATGCAGTAAACCTAAAGAAGATTTAAGATTAGACTGTTCAAAGTTTCAAATTCCATAGTTAATTGTCACTTGAGAAAAGAGCCCAGTAAAGGTTACGGTTGCATATTTAGATTTGGATTAATCTGATGTACATCTACACACCTTCTGTACCCGCTTCCACCATGCAAAGTCATCCTTCTTCCCTCCTCTTTTGCCACCATTTCCTCCAAGTCCACGATCCTTTGATTCATCAGTATCTAGAAGAAAACAAAGTTTGGCTTGAGAAAACCAGCAAATGACTTCCAGAAATAGTAACCACTATTCTATTTAGAAACTGGTAATTGTAGGGGCAGGGAGGAGACAGAGAATACCAGGCTAAAAAAAAAAATGCCAAAGGCTGAGCAGGAAATTCAAATTCTCATTATAATGGTAATGAGAACTAAGGTAGAGCAAGTTAGTAAGAAAAAGACTTAGTCATTATACTACTACGTGCCTGATGGATGCATTATTGAAAATTAATGGTGGATCCAAGGAAACTGATGGATAAATAAAATATCTGACACCTCCTAGAAACAAAACAAACATAACAACTCTAGAAGATTACTCACTTAACCTCTAAGTTAGTCATCAAGATTCAAGATGGTCCAAGAATCGGGATCCACTGGGGCAGAGATCCACTTGATGTCACACAAAGCACCAGCATCTGTTTGCACTACATAAAGTCCTTTGTTAAATTCCCTCTTCTCTTGCTAACCTCAAGAAAACATCTTTCACTCGTCCTACCTCTTGCCTGTCTCTAATGCGTCTTTTTGAGAAAAGTAAGAGCTAACTGTCGAGCAGCTGCTTCAGGTGCTTCTGTCAGATCCACCTGCTCAACCTCTCGGTCAGTTTACAAGGTGACTTCAGGCCTGCAGAGAAAGGATCTGTACCAGCAGCAGCAGCAGGTCCTCGATGGTATGGCATCCTATATTCATGCCAGTAACCACAGGTCACAAACCTGACAGTACCAGTAGCAACTGCAGCTGGTGTAGCCACTGTTCTGGACGCTGGTGTAGACACTGGTCCTACTCTGTTGTGGCTCTGCCCCCACCTCTCAGTGTTGATGCTTCTCTTTGACAGATTTGTGGAGCTTTATTTCATTATTTCTTCTAATCAAAGACTATATGATAGTATGACATCTTGTCTCAGATACAGAGCTTGCTATAGTTATCTAAGTTTTTGTAAACTGCATAGAGCTGTGGCTGAAGTCCTTACGGGCTCCTTATTTCCTTCCAAAGGCAAAAAAGGGTTTAAAAAGCTAAAAATTTACAGAAAAATCTCAACCTAAGAAGAAATCTTTGTACTTCTGTAACAAGATCATTAAAATAATCTACTATGCTCCTGATAATCATATGTATTCATGTTTTTATATGAATGAGATAATATTTGTAAAAGTGCTTACCTGGCACATAGTAGGTACTACATAAATGCTCATTGCTTTCCCCTCCCTCCCCACCCCACCACCATTTTATATCTCAAGATGATACGAAGGAAGAATACTTGAAGAAAGAATGAATTATTAACATCATGCTAATCAAACGATGCTGCTTTAGTAAAATTTTAGTCTACCAAGGGAGGCCCAGCACAAAGGACAACCTTCTTGCATGACCTAGCAGGCAGAAAACAGTGCTACTGAATGAAAATGATGGCAGAGTTTCTCCACTATTAATGGCATAATACTATTATGCTGGTAGTATCCTAGGTCAGCACTGACAAATGCAGACTGTCTTGAAATGCTCTCATTCCAAACAAGACATGAAACAATAAACAAGAAGAGAGGCGAACAAGTTTTCGGTTACCTAGGACTAGGAGGTTCATAGAGCACCCAGAACGGTACAAGGACTTTAACAGACATTTTACAGAAGAAAAAACAGAGGTGAACTCAACTGCCCAAAGTGGCCAGTCACCGAGTAGACAAGGCAGGACTCAAAACCAGTTCTCCTGGAGCCAGAAGCCTAGGTTTCTTCCTACTGCACGAGAGCTGCCTTGGTAGGAAAAGGCTATGGTGACACACAATGTGAATGGTCCTGATTTTTCAGCTTTGGAATCTGTCTAGATCACAAACGAGGAGCATAGCTGACTGTATTACAGAATGTAATTTAGTAGCCTATTTCAAGACTTAAGACTAGAAATAGCACTGCTGGAAGACCAAAACAAAGGAATGAGGCGATGGACTTGAACAGCTGGAGATGATGGGCAGGTGCACAGAAGGGTAAAAAAGGGAAGTCGGCATCCCAATCCAAACCTGTTTTCCTTGGGATGTGATCAGTAGGTTATTATAAATGACCACAATAAGAATCCTTTAATTTAAGAAATGCTTAGATGCAAACTGTGGCAGTTTGGGAGGATTCCTTTACCTTTCTTTGGAGGTGCTGACTCTTCTTTGCCCGTGCTTCTTCCACTTCTCTTAAAATACTTCTCAAAGCCTTAGAGACAAAAGGATTAAGTTCTGGGCCTTTCATGTTAGCCATCACACAAGCTTTCAGAAGTCCTTATGTAACACTGACTCACGAGAGAGAAACTGGGATAGAACATGCACCTTTCCCACTCTTTCCCTTCTTGCTCACTAGAATCAGCATTTAGACCCAGATTTCCCAGTGAGCAGGATGCCAGCTGCTGATCTCAGGACAACAGAAATCCCAGCAGGAAGGGCCAATCAGCTCTCTAGCCTGCAGGTTCTGTAGCATGCTTTCTGGATGTCCGGTCCCTCATTTTACACAACCAAAGACCTGCCAGCTGTTCTCCAGTTACTTCTACCAAAAATGGATCCATTTTCCAGCTTTGGCTTCTTAATGCAACTTCTCTGTGAGTCTAGCCTGCATATAACCTCTACTTTGACTTCTTCACTCAAAGGAACACACTCAGCTCTCCGATAAAAGTAAACAAGGTTCTGACCCTCTTCCTTCAAACAGCCTTAAGGACTCAGGAATCAACTTCCTTCTGGAAAAGTTTCACCCCCTTCTGCAGTCCACCTACAGTCATCCACCTCCCCTGCTGCACTAAGGAGGTGAGTGAGACACCTTTCCCCAACTCACTCTCAGTCAGTGACAAAATTGCTCTTTGAATTCCCGTAAAAGAAAAAAATATATACTTCCAGAGAACTTCTGAAGAAAAGTATGTACCTTTGGGAACTTTCGAATACAGCCACTGGGAAAATGATGTCAATCTTCCCTGCAGAACCAGCTGCTGAAAGTGGATTCCCTGGAGACATTAAAGCATTAAAGATAATCAGTATCCTCTGCACCAGCAACATATTAGAGCACTTTCTTACTTTGTTATGGATCCCTAAGGGGACAGGGATAGGGACTGAGGTTTAAGCCTACAGTCTTGATCCTTCTGCTTACACGTGAAAAAAAGTGATTCTGACAGGGAAAATATAAACTAAATTCACCACAGCAATATATGGAAAATTTTTATAACCCCTACTGTTCGTGGCAAAAAATCTAAATACTGCTCGCTTCAGGCAGTCCTGGCTATTGGATTATTACTGTCACAATAATATACTTTTCTAAGAAAGACTGAAGGCAGATAGGATGAAAATACCAAAAAGTGTTAGGATTCAGCTGTAGGCAATCTAGAAAATAACTTTTTTTTCCTCTGGAGTCAAGAAAAGCAAAAATAGAGGTTAGACAGGCTCCATTTATTTTTGATAGAGAACTTCAGCACAGAGAGAAAAATGCTTCTGTTTCTATTGCATACTTTAAAACAGTGGGAAGTGTTTTTATATTTATTTCTTATAATATTAACTCCAAGCACAACAGCCATAGAAGCATATGAACACAGTTACTCCAGGTCAAATTCTATGCTGGTAAATAGTATCACAACAAAAAGCTCAGGACATGAGAGTGGGTGTATGCTTTTTCATTTTTTCACTGGACCTGTGACTTTGATAGTTTGGTAGAAACCCTCACCCCCAACAACTCCACCATCAGGCCCCGTGCGGTTAGGTAATGTGCCAAAGGTCAGAGTTAATAGGTATCAAAGATGGGACTAGAACTCTGGGCTTTCTAGCTCTAAGGCATGGGGTTGTAGAGAGAGCTAGCCCAGGAACGAAGAAGATCTAGGTTCCAGTTCTACCCGACACCATCTGGCTGGCAAACTCGGGTAAGCTCTCAAAGACTCTAAGTTACAGAATGGCTGTGAAGCCATAATATCAGAGAGAGTTTTCTCTCGGGGAGCTTCCTGAACCAAAGAAGACACAGATTAGGACCAAAATACACACACAAATAGGACATGCAAACATATACGTCTATTGGTCAAGGCTAGGAAAGTTTCTGGTGAATAACTACAAATTAGACATCAAAGTTATTATACATTGTTCCTCATTAGTAACTAGGCTCTCTCAAATGCTCTCCCGCTGTGTTTGCTGACTTTCTGCAGGGCTCTGGCCACTACTGGGGCCCAAAGCAGGATGGAAGTAAGAATTTAAAAGTAAAGTGTAATAAGCCAAGTTAGAAAGGCCACTTTCCATCAACTGGGGAATGGCTGAACAAGTTATGGCATATGATTGTGATGGAATACTATTATAAAAAATGGCAAGCAGGATGCCCTCAGAAAGACCTGGGAAGGCTTACGTGAACAGATGAAAAGTGAAATGAGCAGAACCAGAAGAACATGGTACATAGTAACAGCAATATTATACAATGGTCAACTGTGAATGACTTCACCATTCTCAGTGACACAATGATCCAAGACAATTCCAAAGGACTCATGATGAAAAATGCTATCTACCTCCAGAGAAAGAACTGATTAAGTCTGAATGCAGATCAAAGCATACTATTTATCACTTTATTATTTTTCATGGGTGGGGTTTTTCTTGTCTGTTTTCTTTCACAACATAACTAATATGAAAATGTTTTGCACAACTACACATGTATGACCTATATCAAACTGCTTGCCTTCTCAAGAAGGCAGGTGGGGAGAAAGAATTTTAGAAAACAAATGTTAAAAATTGTTTTTACATGTAACAGGGGAAAAAAAGAAAATATTAAAAAAAAAGAAGGCCATTCATAGCTAACAGGAATCATGTAAAGTTAAATTAAGCCTATAGGAAGGAACCCTGCTCAGAGGCGATCAGATAACCTATGTAAAATAGAACAGAAGACAGCCCAGAGCTGTCCCCAAAGTTGTTCAAGGATCAAACTATCAAAATTTGTGTAGAAACTAGAGTCACTAAGCCCCGTTCTAGGTATTTTCTTGATCTAAATATCACCACCTCAATTGGAGGCAATTTTCCCTTCATTTAATCTTACAACTCGGTACTCTTACTTGTATCCATTTTATCCTCCCTAATAGTCTTAAATGGCTGATATTTAAGCTCTTTGAGAACTAGGATGGAATCTCCCTCCAAACCAAGCCCATAAAGGAGAAGGAGTGTGGCAGAGGGAATGAAATGCTGGGTTTAAGTCAGGAAGCCCCAGGTTCAAAGCCTGCCTCTGACACTTACTGGTTTTGTGAACACATTGAAGTCATTGAGCTCTCTGAGTACCACTATCCATCTGTAAAATGGGGATAATAATGTAGAACCTACCTCACAGACTCATTGTTTAAAGGCTCAAATGAAATAGTGTAAAACACTTGCAAATTTTAAAGCATTATTGTGTCAGCTAATATTAGGACAGTAACGTCAGTGTTTTGTTGGCTATGTTTCTCTCTTCTTTCATTCAATACATGTTCATCACCCAGTCAAGATTCTGGTAGCTGCTGTCTACCAACCTCCAAGACAGTCTTCTTCCTTTTTCTGTAAGTTCAATGCCTGGTTCATAATCTTTCTCTCCTCCTCAATTCCTTCATAATAGAGGACTTTGACATATGTATTGATACTCCCCTCAAACACATTAATCTCAGTTTTTCAACATTATTCATTTCCATCCCATCCCAACTACACAGAAATGGTCCTATCTTTGATCGTGCCATCACCCATGATAAGCCACTTACATGTTTGTAACTCTGAAATTCTTCATTCTACCTCTCCCTCAGCCCTGCAACCCAAAACTTAGTCTTGGTCCTCACCACGACCTCCAATCTCTACAACCCCCAGTTCTTTCCCAGGTCACCACTACACTGACTATACACTGCCTTCCTTTTTCCAACCTGACCCCTTGGTGAACCAGTTCAACTCTACCATGACATCTTCTCTCAAATTTCTTACCTCCTTTTTTCATCAAAGATCTTGTCCTGCCAAGCCTCTGGTTTAGATTATTCTACCATCCACTGCCTTCCCTTCTACACCCCTCCTTTTCCTCATTTCACATCACTCAGATGCTTCCTGCCACTTCCTTCCTCAACCCATCTCACACAAAGCGGCCCTTCTGCTTGCCAAGGCAAACCCCTCTAGAAGCACAAATGATCCCTGTTTTATCCATATTTTCTCCTCTATCACCCTCACTCTCTCACTTACCTTTAAGTTCTCTCTATGCCTGTGAGTGCTCCCCCTCCCCTTCAAAAAATTCTCACTTTATCCATCCACCCCTGCTAATTATCGCCCTATACTGCTTCTGCCTTTAGTGGCCTAGTGCCTAAAAAGTGCCTAAAAAAGGTCATCTACAATAGATGCTTCCACTTCCTTTCCTCTCACTTTCTTCAGTCCCGTTTTTAACCTCACCATGAGATAAAACTGCTCTCTGCAAATTTCCTATTCTAATAGTGTTTTTTCCCCCCAATTTTCATCCTTTTTGACCCTCTGAAGCCTTTGACACCATTTGTGATCTCCTCCTTGACATTCTCTTCTCTCCAGGTTTTCCTGACACTGCTCTCTCCCGTTTCTCCCTCTGACTGCTCCTCTTCAGTCTCCTTTGCTGGATTCTTCATCTACATCACACCCATTGTGTCTACTAATTGTGGGTGTCTCTCAAGATTCTGTCCTAGGCCCTCTTCTCTCCCCACTTATAGACCCCTCCCCAAACCACTTTGAACCCCCAAGACCTGAGAGAGGCCTAAAACCTGGATTGGCTAATCAGGAGAGACATTTTGGCCTACGATGGGCAAACCACCAAGTCCCACCTTCTGCAAGAAGGCTTTCCCAGTCCCCCTCAATACCAGTGGCTTCCCTGTGAGATTATAAATGATTTGCCCTGTATATACCCTGTTTGTACAGTCTTCCCCATTAGATTGTGACCTCCTTGAAAGCCTGAAATTTTTTTTTTTTGCCTTTCTTTTCGTCCCCAGGGCTTAACACAGTACCTGACACACAATAGGTGATTATTAATGTGTATCGACTTTTATGGCTGAGGGATTGCAAGTGCATGAGAATGGAGAGGAAAAAAGCAGTGTGTAAAAAAACAATTCGTTTAGTATGGCTAGCCAATCAGCAGAAACGCTAGCTCTTTCATGATGTTCATCTCTGCTCCATGAGCTGGGTCACCTTCCCTTTCTGCATCTATATGCGAGGGGGTCAGGCTGAATGATTGCTTCCACCTAATATTCTGTTTCTGTCAAAATTTCCATACATTCTTCTTCTGCCTCTAACAGAGTGCCTCCTCCTCATCTTAACCTTTGGCACTTTTGCCCTCCCGTGCACTTGATCGTGGGACTTACAGCCAGAACCAAGTTCAGCCAAATGTACTTACTGACTTGGCTGCGTCGTCTGTGAGAACAGAGACATTACTCATCTCACATTACCTCTGGCTCCTGGACGCCTAGCTTAGTGAAATGCACATTTAAGTTTTGCACTAAGTTGAGTGAATTAACGCATGTGTGCCTTGGCTGGGGGGATGAGAAATCAGTGCCAATCAGGTAATAAGCATTTAAGCGCCTACTATGTGTCAAGCGCTGGGGATACACAGGCTAGCATCAACAGGTCCCTGCTCTCCTCTCCAGGAGCTCACAGCGTGCCAACGTCTAGGTACAAACAGACGATCAAATGAGGGAGAGGAGGCTGCCACACGAGGCAACCTTAACTTAAGGCCGCGTGAGCACGACACGTGAGAGGAAGAAGGAGGAGCCGGAGGGATGAGCTCGAAGGTCCCTTCCAGATTTAGATCCCAAATCTTAACCCCGTGGGGAAGGAAAGCGCCCGGCCCAGAATAGCTAAACTCAAGCCGGGCTGCCAGGCCTTCCCGGGGCGTCAGGAGCCCGCCCCGCCCTGCGCGACCCCGCCTGCGTCCCCCGCGCATCCGGCGCGCCCCGATGGCGTCATCAAGGCGCTGAGGCAAAAAACGTCACCCTCGGCACCGACCGGAAACAGGCCGGTGCCGGCTGCCCCGCTCACCTGCCGGTTGGTGCGCAGAGCCCTTAGGCCCACTCTGGCCGTGCTGTGGTTCCTGGCGCCCCAGCTGCATCTCCACAGCGCGGCCAGCGGCAGAGCCGCCCTGCGGCTCCCCACCGCCGCCAGCAGCCTGTGCGACATGCCCCACCCCTTGACCTCGCGCCGCCCGGGCACACGCGCGCCGGCGCAGGAGCGCAGCGGTCATAGTCGCGCCACACCCCCTGACGGTCCCTCACTGCCCATGCGTAATGAGCCCGCCAGGGCCCCAGTTTAGGTGTCTACGGCGGAACCTGTCTTTGAAAGAGAGCCAGGAAAAAGACGCCGCGTCTGGCTTCGGCGCGCGGCGTGACAAAGCCTGTCGGCTTCGGTCCCTTCCAGCTGCGCACCTGGCAGTGGGTGATGCCCAGCGCAGGCACCTTCCCAGACGCCTACTTCCGGGGTCTTCCCATTGAATCGAAGTTTTCCGCCCCGCCTGTGTTCCAGGCCTTCCAACTATTTAACCGTGACAGAACGAATCAAAGCGAGGAACACCTTGTCCCTGTGTCCCCGCCCACTCCTACTTAACGGAATTGAGTTCCTCCTGGCTCACAGCACCACCCCCCTAAAGCACACACACCCCCAGGCCCATCAATTTTTCCGTTTGTGCAGCAGGGCAAAGCTGAGAACTGCGCCATCCCAGAGTGCCCCGGGCCGGGGAATGAGTAAAGCCGGGGCCTATCGGTGGCCTGAGGTCCTCACCCCAGCAAGGGCCTCGACCTTGGCAGGCCCTCCCGTGCCTAGGACCGAGGGGAGCCCGGCAGAAGAAGGAGGCTGCTGCCCTCCACCCCGGGCAGAAGAGGCCCGCAGCCACCAAGGGAGGATTGGGATTTTTATCAGTGACAATGCCAGGGAAGAGGCCTCTAAGTGTGACCAGCATTAGGCGTGCAAAAAGAGAGCGCAAAGCAATCACTTTAGACGTGAAGCTGGAAGTGCTGAGGAGGTTTGAAGAGGGCGAAAAGCTCAGCCAAATCGCGAAAGCCTTAGGGCTGGCCATCTCCACCGTGGCCACGATCCGAGACAACAAGGAGAAAATAAAGGCGAGCTCGGAAGCGGCTTCGCCTCTAAGGGTCACTCAGCTGACCAGGCACCGAAGCGTGGTGATGGAGAACATGGAGCGGCTGTTGAGCTTGTGGATCGAAGACCAGAGCCGGCGCAACGAGCCCATGAGCACGATGATCATCCAGGAGAAGGCCAAGAGTCTGTTCGACGCCTTGCAGCGAGACCAGGGCGAGAGCTCGCAGGTGGAAACGTTTAGTGCCAGTCGGGGGTGGTTTGTGAGGTTTAAAGAAAGGCACGCCTTGCCCAGCTTCAAGGTGAGTAACGAGGCTGCCAGGCCGAGCCCGAGCCCCAGCGCAGCTGGTGAGCTTAAGTATTCCGAAGTGCTGAAAAGCATCATCCAGAAGGGCGGGTATACCCCTCACCACGTTTTTAACATTGGAGAGACAGGACTTTACTGGAAGCGAATGCCTGAAAAGACGTTTATTTCTATGGAAGAGAAGGCTGCCCCGGGGTTTAGATCAGCCAAAGATCGCCTCATGCTTCTTCTAGGGGGCAATGCCGCCGGTGACTTTAAGCTGAAGCCTTTACTGGTGTATCATTCCGAAAATCCCAAGGCTATGAAGGGCTACTCTAAGCCAAATTTACCTGTGATTTGGCGCTCCAACAAAAAGGCCTGGGTAACAAGGAGCATCTTTCACGAATGGTTTACGTACTTTTTTTGCCCTGCTGTTGAAAAGTACTGTGCCCAAAATAATCTTGCCAACAAAGCATTACTCATCCTAGAAAATGCCCCGTGTCACCCTGTAAATTTAAGTGATCTCTCTGATAATGTAAGAGTGGAATACCTCATTGAAAACAAAGCTGACCCCATCCAACCCATGGGTCAAGGTGTAATATCCACCTTCAAGGCTCATTATTTGAGGAAGACTTTTCAACATCTCATAGGAGGAGCCGATGGAGAGGATAAGGGTACAGTTAGGGAATTTTGGAGAAACTACAACATCATGAATGCTGTGGATAACATTGCTGAAGCCTGGGATGAACTGGAGCCATCCCTGATGAATAGTGTGTGGAAGAAGATATGGCCTGAGTGTGTGCATGCTCGTGATGATTCTCAAATAGAAACTGTTACACAGATTCAGCAAGACGTTGTGGCCCTTGCAAATGACATAGGCTTTGGAGAACTTGTAGAGGCAGATGTAGGCCAGTTGCTACAGTCTCATGATGAAGACTTGTCCAATGAGGAACTTAGGCAATTGGAACAAGAGCGAGCTGCAGAAGAAAAGGAAGAGAATGAAGATACTCCACCCATCCTCCGACAGCTAACCACAAAAGAATTGTCTGAAGCCTTTTTCCATTTCGAGGCAGGCATGCAAATCCTTGCAAATAATGATCCCAATAGTGAAAGAAAATTTAAAGTTTCAAGAGGAGTCAATGACACAATAAGCTGTTATAGAGAATTGTACAATGAGAAAAAACGGCGTTCAAAGCAACTGTCTTAGAATGCTTTTTAGGGGCAGAAATTTTCTTAGTAAAGTGATCAAAGAAAATGAAATAGCAACAGGAGAGATTTTCATGATATAGAAAAGGCTCATAATGTCTTCCTGTCTCCTTCCCTTGACTTGATGTCTTATTTTGCAGGGCAAGCCAGAGTTTGTTATTTTTAGTTATGGTATTTTCATTTTGTGACTTACAGATATTAAATTTTAATTCTAGAAATACCCCTTAAATTTGTGTTTTTTAGAAGACGAGAAACTGTACCTAACACACTAAATATAGTTCCTGATATTCGTAGAGTTAGAGTAATTATGCTTAAAGATTTTAGAAATCAGCTGCCCAGAAGCTTCTTTCTAACTTTATATCCTGTTGTATGTGCCTTGAGGTACCTGAAGCAGGTTTCATTCAAGCATAGGGGATTGGTCCCAGTGGACTAATGTTTGGCCATTTCAGTGCAGTGTAATGAATGGACCCTCGGTGGTTTGCTATATCTGGCCAAGTAGTGGCTGTAGTTAAGCTCAGAGTGATCACCATGAATTAGACTGAATCACCCTCAGATCTACTTTCAGTTGCACAAAGGCTTAGACCCTGGCTGTTGAGACTTCTGGTTGATGCTGAAAGAAATAATTCCTTGACTTCTGGGCATATCTTAATCATTGCTTTTCCACAAACATCCAGAACTCTTATTTAAAAGCCATGAGCTTTGTTACCTATCATAATCACCCCATCCTGTCGCCCAATATACCTTCTAAGGTGTGTACACACACACACACACACACACACACACACACACATCAGGTATGTTGATATATAGATCAGGGAGGATTTACCACACATCACAGTACACTTTAAAATTATTTAATAATACAGTAATTTGGATAATCAATACAACTGCTGAATCCATTTCTCAGGCAAGTGTTTGGGCACTTTGCTTGGCATAGAGCAGTCTGGCTTTGTGCTTACCAAAGGCAGATACTGCCACAAGGCCTAACCCCCTTTGTTTTCCTTGGAGGCATTTCCCATCTGCCTACAGAGAGCACAGTGTAATGCAGTGTCTGTTACATATACTAATTGGCCCCTTGCTTATTTTTTCCTTTGTAAATATAGTCTTTGGGACACTGGGGAAAATCAAAGAAAGTATTCTACTTATGGGCCCCTTGATCTATGTCGAAAGTAGGGCTTATTCCACCAGGAGGAATAGCAAAGGAGGCAAGGTTTTTGAGGAAAGAGAGTAAACTCTTTCCAATAGTTGCTAACCTATTGATATTTTTGTGCAAAGTGGTTTTTTTTTGGGGGGGTGGTAATCTTTTTCTACTTCTTACATGTTAGGAGAATCCCAGTAACATACATGACCCTAATTGCACAGTAAATCAGAAATCAAATTCAGTGATCAGAAGTGTCATATAGAAAACAATTGTGGGGATTTGGGAATGGAGAAAAGATCAAGGGGCATTTTAAAGTAGTCAGCTGATTCTTCCTCCCCCTTTTCTATTACAAAAGAGGATAGGGAAGAATGAGGTCCAATAAAATAACATTTAGCACTCACATTGCACGATTAGTCTGCTAAAGTGCTTTACCAACATTAACTTTCTCACAGTCCCACCATGAGGTAGGTCAGTATTACTATCCCCATTTTCCAGATGGGGCAAATTGAGACATACGGGTGAAGTGACCTGCCCAAAGCCACAGAATTTGAGCAGATGAACATAACTCTGTGTTCCTGCCATGACATGCCCCAGCAGGGAATAGAGTGTAAATGGAGGAGGGTTCATTGAGATTCAGAGACTTAGCTGGGCCATGATCCTTTTGTCCAATTTGCAGTTTGGGCCAAGGAGCCACCTTGCCCTCTGCCTACACAAAACATCCCCTCTTCTACTCTCATCAGGGAGGGAGATGGATGTCAGAAGGGAACCATCCTGTCCTACAGCTATTTTTCTGACTTTATGTACCATATGCAATCGAGAACCAAAGCACAAGGCCAGCTCAAACACGGTAATGTATGCAGAGAAGGAAAAGGGGAGCAAACGTTATGAAAATACCAGGCCTAGACAAACAAACTATAGCCAGATGCAGATATTCCACATGCTACTCCAACCCAGTTCACTATAGCTAGAGGATACCACAGAAACCTGGAGATCTTTGTTCCATGTTCCTCCTTTGACCCAGATATTTCCCTCTCTGATATAAAAGTTGATACTTTCCTATCAGTGATATAATGGGGGTGTTCAGGGACTGAACTACTGGAGTAGGGTATGGCTCTCCTTTTCAAGACACACTAGTTTTCTTCCTCCTCCAAGTATTTGGGACCCTCCCCCTTACTGGAGGGATCAGAAACTCAGCTATGGTCTCCATCAGAGGCTTTTCTACAGATAGAACAAATAACACAGTATGTGCCCTCCCTGTGCCCCAGGTTCAAGGAATGAGAAAGCCTGGTGAAGAGGAAGGATGAGAGATGAAGGTCTTAGAACAGATAAAGCCTCTAATTCCACAATGAAAAATGGCTACCAAATACAAATGTTTCTTATTGAAATTTTCCATCCCCATCCTCCACCTTGTCTCGTCCCCACTTATCTTTTGTGGAAGGGAATAAAGCAGCTTGCTCCCAGACTCGGGCATTCTGTGAGGCTAGAAGTGGGACCGGCATGTCCCAGCTCTACATGTAAACAAAAAGACAAGTGCCAAATATTCAGGAAAGGCCTTGTGATTTACAACCCTGGTTTCCCCAGCCCCAGAGTCTTCCTCCATGGGGAACAAGACTGGCAAAAACAAGGTTCCTGGCTGGCAATTTGGTCCAGAGAAACGTGAAGCTTGCCTTTTGGAAAGAGTGTTCCATCTCTCTTTCTCCCCTAACAAACTTTTTGTCAGGCTTCACACAGTACACAGAGCAGCTCCCAGCACTTATATCGTCTGGGGTCCAAGGCACCCCTTCTCAGGGTGCTGCTCTTCTCTAGCCCATACGGTGGCCTAGCCGGGAACCAAAGACACAAGTTAAACTGAGCCAAAGAAGGAAGAATAGTTGTCAGGCCACCCAGCAAGAGAAGCACCTATTTCCTCTGCCCTTGGCAGAGGTATGGGCAGAGGCAAGAAGGGCTAGATGAAATAAGCAAAAATATAAGACAGGCAGTGCCTATTGGCCCTGTAGGGCTTCCCCTTCCCTTGAGAAAGGACTTAGAAGAATAAGAAGGAAATTTCCCACTTGGCCAGGTGACTCTAGCAAGGACATGGGGAGCAGGGCAATACTAGGTGATAATTAACAGCCTTAGCCAATAAAACTAGCAGCCTCCAAAAGGCTAGAGGTCCCAGGGAGGGAGGTGGTGAGAGGGATACTAGATAAAACCCCTTCCTTTCAGGGAACCATGGACAATCTCAGGAAAGAAGTTCCTCACAACCTCAAGGTTCGACGGTCTGATTAGCCCATATTCATTGGGTATTATTGATTACCTTCCCAGTGTCCATGCTGGTAGCTAACTTGCTTCCCTGCCATTCCAGGGGCAGAGCTTGGTCTACACACAGCTGTCCACACACCAAGCAGGAAAAGAAACCAAATAGGTCCCTGGTCACTGCATCCTGGGTCCCCTGGGCTCTGCTTCCTTGGGGAGATGAGGACACCCTCCCCACACCCCATTCCCACCAACACAGTGGCTGAGATTAATGTAGATGCTTCTGCCCAGTTAGACCACCTCATACCATAGCCCTGCCTAATAACTGGCATGACATCAGCTGTACAACATGGTACCCAAGAATCACCCTCATTTCTTCATTCCAAAAGAGCCCTGTCCTCTGTGCTCTTGCATGCCTGTCCTTGTTTCGATTCACGTCTTCAGCCCCACAGGAGGGAGAAGAGCCAGCAGCATAGTGGCTCCCTGAATCACTAGGGAGTCTCCTTAATATCGCGACACCTTGTCTTTGGTGCTGGCAGTGGCTGGTGTGTTGGCAGGGCACTGGGGCAGGAGTGCCAGCATTCTAGGCCTCAGCTTCTGGACTGGGCTCCTGGAAGAGGGACTGTTTCCGCAAGTTCAGCCGGGCACATTTGGGGCACGTGGTTGAGTTGTCATAGTAGCAATCCCTGAGTAATACAAGAAGAGAGGCAGAGGTATTCAGGTCAGCCTGAAGACTCTCAAAAGGAAACACTTGGGACAGCAGGGCCATGGGTACCTGGAAGATCTGATGCCTTTGCCACATGGAGGAGGCTTACCATAACACCCCATGTCATACAACACCTAGCATTATCAGTGCCCTTTAAGGAGAAAAGCATGCCAGAGAGACGGAGCTGCTTTGGGTGGGCCGAGGGGGCAGAAAGTGACTACATCATTTCTCAGAGCAGTTTTCCTGGGCTGTTCCCATTACCCTCAGTACCGGCTCCTAAACTTAGCAAAGTGGCTGCTAGCAGACATGAACTGCTGCAGCCTCAAGGCCACGTTTGGCCCCAAGGTCCCAGAATACCCACCCCTGGCTTAACCTGATGACCCAATGGTAACGTGGGCACTAACGTTCCCACTCTGCCCCTGAGCCAGGGCCTGGTCATACTGATTCTTTAATCACTAGTGACACTTGAACTCTCAGCCAAGAGGATCCCATCCTTTAAGAAACCAAAAGAATAATGAATAACAATTAACCCTATGTCCAGCCCAATATTTCTTGATAACAATGATAGTTATTATTAATAAATAATAACATATAAAAAACTTTTTATTACCAGTATTACCAAATGCTTTATACATGCCAACCCCTTGAGTTAATTAATACAAATATTATTGATGATGAATGATGAAACTGAGGTGTGGAGACTTGCTCAAGAGCACAGAGCTGTGAGCTAATAGGGGCTGGAGGCCAGGTTCCTTGACTCTAAAGACTTTGGCACTTACCGTGATTTCAAAGGCATTGTACATCTGGCAACATGGAGTAGCTGTGTGTGTGTGTGTGTGTGTGTGTGTGTGTGTGTGTGTGTGTGTGT
>NW_020945064.1:4464572-4563941 GCF_900497805.2 Vombatus ursinus
TGTGTGTGTGTGTGTGTGTGTGTGTGTGTGTGTGTGTGTGTGTGTGTCTGTGTGTGTGTGTGTGTGTCCCTCTATGTTAGATCACTTTCCTTTCCTCCCAAACCCCTTCCCCATGCAAACAGCTCATGAGGGCAGGACTATAGGATTCTGAGAGTGAACAAGTCCTGTTATAGGCTCCAGTAGGAAAAAACCTGGATGGAAACACAGTTTAGTAAACTGAGACCATAAACCATAAGGTCCTGCTATTCCAGGACTGAGTGTCAGGCCCAAGGAGAAAGTAAAAAAGCAGTATGGGTTAGGACAACAAGAGGCCAGGAAGGTCCCTACCTGTGAAAGACAGCAGAGCAGTCTGTGCATACTGATGTGTGGCTGTCGAAGGGGAAAAGTACATCACCCTCTTTGCAGAGTTCACATACAAAGCCTTTGGCTTGACACCGCTAGGAATGGGAGGAGACAGTAACTGAGACAAATACAGAATAGGGCAGCCCCACCACAAATCTTATCCCTGCTCAGGACAAACATAATTTCCCCAGCCTGCTAACCTCTCTGATTCAATTCTACATGCACTTAATAAGCACCTACTATGTGCAAAGAACTATGTTAAGCACTGAGGATACCCAAAAAAAAAAAAGAGAGAGAGAGAGAGAGAAACAATCTTTGCCCTCAGGGAGTTTCTATTCTACCAGGAGTGGAGAGGATATAATAAGTACAAAGGTTTGTAAATATAAAGGAATATCTGTACCACCAACTGTGGGCTCAGGAAAGACCTCCCCCCACCTCCTTTAAAAGGGGCAACTAACCTGATCCCTGAAGGAAATGGGAGGTGAGGAAGGTGTATTCCAGGCATATTCCAGGCATGAGCAATAGCTCATGCAAAAACATGGGGTAAGAAATGGCTTGTCTGTCTAAGAGCTAGGAGGCCAGTTTGGACAGAACATGAAGTACACAGGAGGGAAAAATAAGACCTAGTCTCAAATGGTAGGTGACAGCCCAGATTGTGAAAGTCTTTAAATTCCAGGTTGAGGAGCCTGTGTTTTTATTTTAGTGGCAATGGGAAGCAACTGATGATTTTTCAGTAGAAGAATATGACACGATTAGACATGAATTTTGGAATATTAATTTGGTAGCTGTGTAGCGGACAGCTTGAAAAACCGATAAACTAGAAATAGGGAGATTCTCAGGCTACTGAAATAGCTGTGGTCCCAAGTAATGAGGGTCTGAACTAGGGTAATGGCTATGTGAGTTGAGAGAGGGGCATATAATAGAGATTATATAGGTAGAATCAATAAGACTTTGCAATTGACTAGACATGAGAGAATGAAGTGTCAATGATGACTCTAAGGTTGTGAATTTCCATCATTGGAAGGATGGTGGTACCCTCCACAGAAACGGCTAAAGGAGGGATGGGATTCGAGGAAAACATAATGAATTTTGTTCTGGACGTGTTGAGTTTGATTGGCCAATGAGACATCCAAATAGAGATATCCAATACACTACTGGTAATACTTGATTGGAGTTCAGAAGTTATTGGGGCTGGATAGACAGATGTGGAAGTCTGCATAGAGACTGTGAATCAATCCATGGGATCTGATGAGTTTACTCACCTGCCACAAATTCTAGCTGGATACCTGCCCTGCCCCCTCTCTCCAACCACCCTCTTTTAGCTCTCACAGAATGAGAAGGGACCAGGAACTGGCCAGATCTGCCTTCCTCATGTTTGTTTAGTAGAGAACATTAACTCTGACCCACAAAGCTAGGGTTCAAGTGGCTTGTTACGTCAGGTCAGAGGAGTAATAAAACCCCAAAAGGCAGGAGGCCACTCTCCTCTCCCCTGCCTTGACCACACCTCACCTCACAGTCTAGCTTGATGTGTTTGGCGAAGAGAGTATGGATCTCTGTCAGAGAGCAGCTGAGGCGGCCAATGTTGATGTCCACTAGGTCCTGCAGGGAATACATCTCATCGTTCTCCACAAAGTGCTGCCGGTCCTGGAGCTGGAAGGCCAGAGCTGCTCTGGACTGGGAGGCCGGCTACTCACAGGTCACATCCATCCTACTTACTGACATCCATTTCCTGCACAGCCCGCTCCAACCCCTGGGTCTCGTCATCCTAGGCAAACTTACCCAGCACTCCCTCAACCTCCTTAAGAGTTGAGAGTTGGCTAAAGGGGGAAGAGTGGAGACTCTAAGGGGCCTTATTACAACCATATTTACCTGGGCTCATTTGGTCTAGATGTCACACTAGCCTCAAATGAGCAGAAATCAGTTGATTTAGGGGCATTAATATCATAGATGAGATGCCAGTGTGACCAAACAAGTTAATGTAAACAGGCTACATCCCTGAGCGTGTCTACATACACGCATGCTCTGTCCTATGTGGTCTTCTCCCTTCCCATATGCTTTCCCAGAAGTGGTCTGACCTGTAATAGTAGACGAGCTTCCATGGCCTCTTTACAAGTAATGAAATATGGCTTCATGAGCAGGATATCCTGCCGCAGTTTCTGCAGAGAAGGTAGAAAAAATGAACCACCATCACCAGTCAACATCAGAGCCCTAGGAAAAGGTGCTATAGTCTAGATTTTAGCGCACACACTTCATTTGTGGCTGCTCTTTCTCACCCTTACTCAAGTCTTAGAGAGGCAGCATGGGGTAGTGGACACAAGGCCGACCTCAGAATCAGGAAGACCTAGGTTCCATTTACACACACACTGGCAGAGTGACCAGGGCAAGCTGCTTAATCTCTCAATGCATCGGGCAACTCCGTAAGATATAAAGTGCAGAGAAGGTACCGATCTGCATTGGTATTGGAAGTTCCCTACACCAATAGTTCCCTATACCAAACTGAAATAGAAATGAATCCCTGTAGGCAGCATACTTTACTTAGAAAACCACAAATTAACATTCTCTATGTTGTGTCATATTTTAATTTATTTCATTAAATACTTCCCAATTACATTTTCATCTGGTTCAGGCCATACTCTAAAGTTTTGCTAATTGCTTTTGGCACCTACCTCTTCCCTAAACCAATAGAATCACAGGGACAGCCCTCCCCCTCCCAAAAAAAGGTACCTATGCCTTAGAGCAGCAGTTCTCAAAGTACGGTCTAGGGGCTGTTTGGAGGCCCCAAGATCCTTTCAGTGGGTCCATGAGGTTAAAACTATTTTTATAATAAAACTAAGATGTCTTAATTTCAAATACAGTAAACAATAATAGATAAACAAAAGCTCTTTGGGGGAGGGTTCTAAATCATTTTTATGAGTCTAAAGGTGTTCTGAGATCAAATAGTCTGAGAACTGCTGCCCTAGGTCAGCTCTGAGCATTCGTGTTTGCTCTATTCAGGGCACAGACACCCCCAAATTTGACATTTTACTCTCATTTATCTCCACATCTAACCAGGTATTGAGTCATGCTTTCTACTTCTCTTGCATACACCCTCTACATCCCTCTTCTCTCCATTCACACAGCCACAGTCCTAATTCAGGGCCTCAACACAACTCGCCTAGACTATCCAGTAATCCCCAAATGGTCTCTTTCCTATACAAGCAATCATTTACCCAAAGTGATATTCTTAAAACACAGGGCTAACCATGTCATTCCATTACTCAAAAATGTCCTATGCTTACAGAAGACAATACAAACACTTGGGAGTAGGCAGCTAGGTGGTGCACTGAATCTCTAGAGTATCAGGATGAGTTCAAATCTGACCTCAGACAATTACTGTGTGACCCTAGATCACTTAACCTCTATTTGCCTTAATTTCTTCATCTGTAAAATGGGGATAATAATAGTACTTACCTCTCAGGGTTGTTGTGAGGACCAAATGAGATAATAAGTGTTAAGCGCTTAACATAGTGCCTGGCACAAGTGCTATATTTTGTTGTTGTTCAATTGTTTCAGTCATGTTCGAATCTTTGTGATCCTATTTGGGGTTTTCTTGGCAAAGATACTAGAGTGGTTTGCCATTTCCTTCTTCAGCCCATTTTACAGATGAGAAAACTGAGATAAGCAGGGTTAAGTGACTTGCCCAAGGTCACACAGCTAGTAAGTATCTGAGGCTAGATTTGAACTCAGATCTCCTTGACTCCAGGCTGGGCACTCTATCCACTGCATCACCTAGCTGCCCAAGCCCTATATACATGCTAATTATTATCTGTTTGACTCCTAAGTCCTATTCACAATCTGGCTCCAGACTACCTTTCCAGGTGATTTACATATGACTCTCCTTCACATATGTGTTCCAACTAGACTGGCCTGGTTGATGATCCTTGCACAAGAAATTCCGCACAGAACCCCTTCCCATGACTGGATTCCCCCTCCTCATCTCTGCCTTCTAGAATCGCTCACTTTCCCACAGCTCCACCCAGCGCCAGCTCTTTGTGTCCTTCCTACTCTTTAGCTATTGTCCTCTCCCCATTACCCTGCATTTACTTTGTATACCTTTTGTTCTTATAGATTGTAGCACAACAGTATTTCAGTCCCTAGAAGACAGGAACTGTTGTTCTGTTTCTGTCATGCTATCCCTAGCACGGTTCCTGGCCCATAAATGCTTGTTGAATGAACAAATACCAAACGTGAAGAGATCTAGAATCAGGGGGTTCCTGATCCAAGAGCCCTTCCTGGGGCTGGCCCTTTTGAGCTTACCCGGATCTCCACCAGCTCCTCCACATAGTTGAATAAGAGCGGGTTGATCTCCCGTAGTTTGAGCACTGGCCTGGACACCATCAGTGTGAGATAGCGCATGCTGCATCGAGATACCTAGGGGAGGACACCACCCTTACCACCCAATAATTGCCTCCCTGGGCTGTCCTCCCTTGGCCTGGGTCCAATAAGAGGGTGATTCCCACCCCCACCCCCACCCCCACCTCCCTTCTTTTCTTTGATTCAAACAGCCCCACCTGCAAGGGAAAGACAGGGTGGGACTTGGGGAAGTGGTCCAGGTGAGCCTCCTCACCTTTCGAGGCTCAAAGTCCCAGTTGTGAATGACTCGGGCAGGAATGACGGCCAGGTCATTCCAGTGGCAGTTACTGCAGTAATACTGACCAGTGTAGTCACACTGCCGAGCTTCACTAGGCACACCTCCTAGGGGGAACAAAACAAAACCAAAATATAAATAAAAGCAAATAAAACAAAACAATATACCAAAGCAAGAAGAAGGATATTTTTAAAAAAAGGTCAGGGCCTAAATACTGCTCTCAAATCAATCAAGTGCTGTCCTCAGAGATTCTTGTTCGACTGCCTCCAGCTAATATCAAAGGCAGTCAGTGTTGAGACTCAGACCCAGGTCTCCTGACTCCCAGTGTGCTGTTCAATATACCAGGGGTTCTTAACTTTTTTAGTGTCATGAACCTGGTTTGGGGAAGCCTACAGACCCTTCTCAGAATCAGATTTTTAAATACATAAAATACAATAAGCTTATAAAGAAAACCAATTATATTGAAATATAAGTTCAAAGAGTCCATTTCTATACCATGCTGCCTGTCTAACCTTATTTCCCAGTGACTGTACCTTAGTCTTCCCCAGGATAATCCCATCTCTGCTACAGCCAAACTTCAAACCCACTGAAACTGATTCCCTCTGCCACACACACTTGCTTATGCCTCTTCCTACCTGGAATACCCTATCCCTCTCTCCTCTATAAGTCATTTTCTTCCCTCAAAGCCCAGCTCAAGTCTCTGTCTCTTCATCAAAGCCTTCCCTGACTAGCCCAGCCCTCAGGGATCACCCCCTCCTCAGAATTCCTATAATACATATTTTCATACCATGAATCTGGTAGTTAACTTCTCTCTTATGGCATTAATGATCTTCTTAGGTCCCTGTCCTATCTTCCAAACTATATTATAAGTCCCTTGACAGCAAAGCCCACGTCTTGGATCTTTTATCACAATCACCTAGTACAGTGGCCCTCCATATGTCTTATATTCAATCAATGATTAAGAGGCCCTCATGCACACTCCCGTGCTTCCCTATTCTCTTGCTGCCCTCCTCCTCCATCAGGATATACCAAGGCTGGAGCAATCAGTGGGACAGGCATATGGAGCACACTCACGAAGAGACACTGGTGCCCGGCATTCAGCACAGCGATAATCTTGACTATCTAGGCCAGTCTCTGGACAAATGTTCAGCTCGTACTCTGCCTGGTGACTGACCTTCGAGCGGACACAGGGCTTGGAGATGAGGTTCAGGCACTTGCTATGACATCGATAGTAGCAACCTGTAGCAGATTAGGTAAGAGGTAAGAAGACATAATGGGCCCCATTGAACCTCATCAACTCTCAACTCCAGTGTTTCTTCTCCCAGCCTTGGAAGGGTCTATGGTCCTGGTGACTCACCTGTGCAGGTATACCACGTCTGGATCAGGCCCCAGATGATGGTGCTACATTTGTCACAACTCTGCTTGACACTTTTGCTCTTTTCCTTGTAGAACCGGTGCTCAAGGAGGACACGGATATTGGGTTCATCTTCATTTGGATCCTATAGCATGGAAGCAGGGGACATAGGTGTATGAAGGGGCAGAAAGAGATTCCTTGAGGAGTCCTCTTCTCCCCTCCTCCCATCACAAACTGACTTCTCAGTTCACGCCTCTCATCTTTAAAGAAAAGATGATGCAGACCATCGGGCTATATTCAGGTTACTATTCTCTCCATGTTCCCAGGGATACTCACTCAGTAAACTGGGACTAGGAGTCTGAAAAGTGGCTAATTTGTTTTGGATGAGGAACCCTGCAGAACATGCTTCCTGATAATCCTGAACTGCCTGGAGACCTTTCCTGATGGTAGCAATTTGCCTTGAGCTCCCCTTGAACAATAAATACCAACGAATAATCATATTATGATTATCAGCTATGGACAAAGGTGCAGGTTATCTAGAAGAATGAGGTGATGCATGTACAAAAATATTTATAGCAGCTCTTCTTGTGGTGGCAAAGAGTTGGAAATTGAGGGAATGCTCATCACTTGGGGAATGGCTGAATAAGTTGTGATATATGAATGTAATGGAATACTGTTGTGCTATAAGAAATGATGAGCAGGCAGACTTCAGAAAAACCTGGAAAAACCTGTATGGACTGATGCTGAGTGAAGTGAGCAGAACCAGGAGAATGTCGTACACAGTAACAGCAACACTGTGCGAAGATAAACTTTGATAGACTTAGCCCTTCTCAGCAATACAATTATTCGAGACAATTCCAAAAGACTCATGATGGAGAATGCTGTCCACATCCATAGAAAGAACTGTGGAGTCTGAGTGCAGATCAAAGCATACTATTTTCACTTTTTTTGTTTTTTCTTTCTCGTGGTTTTTCCCTTTTGTTCTGATTCTTCTTTCACAACACGACTAATGTGGAAATATATTTAATATGATTGTACATGTATAACCTGTATCAAATTGCTTCCTATCTTGGGGAGGGAGAAGGGGAGGGAGGAAGGGAGAAAAATTTGAAACTCAAAATCTTATAAAAGCGAATGGTGAAAACTATCTTTACATGTAATTGGGAAAAAAAATAAAATACTATTAAACGGGGGGAAAAAAAAGAAATGAGGTAATGGTTCCTGTCAGATTACATCTAGGATAGTGCATTCAGTTGTGGGTACCCTATTTTAGAGAGTATATCCAGGGTGACAAAGGGGTTGAGGACAATACCACACAGGCACCAATTGGAAGAAATGGGGGTGTTTATCCTGGAGAAGAGAAGTCTTAGTGGGGAAATGAGTGGTAAGTATTTGAAGGGCTGGTATGTGTAGAAGGGATTACACTTGTTCTGCTGGATCCTGGAGGATCCAACTAGGATGAAGGGGCAGAAGTTACAGAAAGCCAGATTTAGGCGGCTTCATGACAGGATAAAACTTTACAGTGAGAGTGCTCTGAAATTGGAATGGAAGTTCCCCTCCCGTGAGCTCTTCTAGAGAAGGCTAGCCAGCTATGCAGGGGGCATGTTGCAAAGGGGATTACTGTTAAGTTCAGGTCGGGCTAGATGAAACCTAAGGTTTCTCTCAGTTTTGTGCCAGAGAATGTACCGAAGCAGATAAAGTTGGCAGCTCCTCCCTAGGTTTGTCCCTCTGGACTTTGCCCTGTGACTCTAAGGTACACAGGGCTCTAGGTGGGAGGGATGGGGGTAAGCACACACCTTCAGCTCCTGGAGCTTTAGCCTGAGGTGGATCAGCCTCACAACAGCATCCTTCTGCTTCTCAGAATGCTCCGGCAGCTCCAAGATCACCTGCTTGCACTCCTCGATGGCTTGTCGAAGCTGCTCAATGTCTGAAGCCAGGAATAGCCCCTGCCCACACAGGGCCTAGGGTTAGAGGTGCCTCTCTCACCCCGGTCCCTGCACATGCATCTTTTGAACTCAAGTCAGCATGTCCCTGCCTTGGTACCCAAAGCCAGAGCACCCTCTAACAATGCCTGGAGCTGTGGACTCTTGGCTGTCAGGGCCTCAGGGCTGGGAGACCCCTTCCCTACTCTGTTAAACCAAACTCTGATCCCCCAAACTCAACAATCTCTAGTAGTTCTATATACTCACGAGACCTATTGGCCAAGGTCATACATTCTAGTGCCTACAACTGGCGAGAGAGGCAGCCTTGGAGTCACAGAGCTCAGAGGAGAAGTCAGATGATGGTCCCCCAACAGAGCACATCTGGGACACTGCACTCAGTTCTGGGCACCACATTTTGGAGAGGACACCAAAACACTGGAGCATATTCAGAGGAGGACAACCAGGAGGGCAAGGGGCCTAGGCATGTTGCCATTTAAGGATCAGTTGGAGGAAATGGGGATGTTCAGCCTGGAGAAAATAAGTGTTGGTGGGGGCGGGGACAGGATATCAAGCATGTGAAGAGTGGTCATATGGAAGAAGGATTATATTTGTTTTGATGATAATTGCCTCCCATTATAGAGGAGGAAATGAGGCCCAGCAAAGGAAAGGGACTTGCTGAAGATCAGGTAGTGAGTTAAATCCAATTCAAGAAGCATTTATTAAATGCCTACTGCTATGTGCCAAGCACTGGAGACATAAGTCCCTTGTCCTCAAGGAACTTAAGAGTCTATGAGGAGGGCCAACATGGACACAGAAAATTAAACATAAAAATTCATATACAATAGGGTGAATCAGGAATGGCCTCTTGCGAGAGGTAGAACTTCATATGGGCCATCAAAGGGAGCTAGGGATGAAGGTAAGAAGGGAGCGAATTTCAGCCATGAAGCATGGCCTGTGAAAAGGCATGGAGATCAGGATTGGTAGCAGGGTTTGGACTAGAACCCAGGGCTCCTGCCCTCACAGTCTAGTGTAGTCAGGAGGAAGGGATGGAGGGAAAGGTGATCACATTATGATGTTCTCCCTCCTTCCTGGATCTACTCAGGTCAAGGAAGAGGCCACTGGGAAAGTGTGGAGGCTGAAGGTGACCCAGAAGGAGAAGTGAAATCATGATAGGCCAGAATACAGGTTCTTTGCCTTTTTGCATTTTGGACCCCTTTGGCAGTCTGCAGAACGCTATGGACCCCTTCTCAGAAAGCTTACAAAGGAAACCAATTATATTGAAATAGCTATTAAAAAAAGCAAGTTCATGGATCCCCTCAGGTTAAGAACTCTTAGACCAGGGACAATACATGAAAGGACCAGAGATAATAGACACTCAAAATCTGGCTACACCAGAATCCTTTGTTTTGGGGAGAGGGAGGAAGAAATTCCTCTCCCACACCAACAAGAGCCCAAGTGAGTTTTCAGTAGACAGATTTCACCACCCAGGGGTACATACCACAGGACGAGAAAAGTGGTCCTCAGCCAAGCCCAGGTCCATCATGCGTTCAGTACACCTGAACTCTGGTTCCTGATGGGGCGGATCCAGCGGTGAATCTGCAATGGGTCACAGAAAGAGGGAAAACGAGGAATAGGGATGAACCAAAACATCTGACCTTGTTGTTTTTTACTTTCTTCCCCCAGTCTTTAAGATTCCAAGACTTTTAATCAAGGGATTGGTTTGTTTCAGTACCCAAACCCAGAGCATCCACTAGAGCTAAAAAATGCATTCTAGCTGACTTTGGGGCTTTGAACTCTAGACTCCTGATCCCTCAGGACCAAGGGGAGCGCCTTTCCTACCCTTCCCCACCCCCCCATTTCCAAATCCTTTTTGGCAGTCTGTTTTTATAGCTTTGCTCCCTGTATTCACCAGGTTTTATTTAGCTAAGTCCCCTAGGGCAGAGGGCAAAGTCATGAAGGGCATTGGACACTAGACTAGAGAAGTAGAACCTTTCTTTCATGTTTGCAAGCAGAAGTGGGCTGAAGATTACTACTGTAAGGGAGCAAGAGAGGGCATAGAAATGCACGTGCCCCCAGAAAATTATGGATTTTTTAAAAAAGTTAAACATTTGTTGAATATTCAATCATAAAGATGTTAATTTTTATTCATCAAAGAAACAAATCTAACTAAACTTAATTTATTTAAATTAACAACTAAACTTTATTTTAAAAATAGGAACTTTCCCAAGGGTTCCTTTTCATTAAACCTTTCCCTTCTCTTTTCAGCCTTATAGTCTTAGCTAAAAAAAGCATCTTTCCAATTGGACCCTGATCCCCTAGTCATTCATTTTGCCATCAAGTATAAGTAGTATACTGGAGAGGGAGATGGCAAACCATGCTAGTATCTTTGCCAAGAAAACCCCATGGACAGTATTGGTGTGCACGTGGACAGTGTGGTGGTCCACAAGGACCCGAAGAGTCACACACGACTGAATGACTGAACAACAATGAGTAGTGTAGGTCAAGGACCAATGACCAGAGATGGAGCTTTTAAAAATTTTCATTTTTGTGGAGGGCCCCAAAACAACCAAGCCATGCATCCTTCCTCTTCCCCAACAAGAGCCTCAGAAAGGCAGCAGAAGGTAGGCGAGTAGGAAACAGGGAAAGGAAGTGGTGGCAGCAGGGGCAGTAGCAACCAAGTGTCCCCAAGGACTGAAAAAGATCCTATTTCCCCTGGGATCCTGGGCAGCCTCCCCATGACAAGATGGCTGCTGGCAACGAGAGTGTGTTTGAGTACATCTGGCACATGCAAGTGCCCATGCATGCATGCGCACCCACGCATGTGCGCGCACGCACACACACACACGCACACACACACACACACACACACACACATCTATGAGGGAAGGCAATTCTTTTCCCTTCCCCAGCCCAGAACCTGACATGATACAAACCACGGCCTGCCATTCAAGTGACAGCAGCCTACAAAGTGTAACTTTTAAATGATCCAAGATAATTCCAAAAGACTGATGATGAAGAATGCTACCCACATCTTGACAAAGAGGTGACTGGACTAAATATGCAGAACAAGATACACATTGTTGGACATGGCCAATATAGGCTTTGTTTTGTTTGACTATGCATATTTATTACAAGGGTTTGGTTTCTTACCCCCCCACACACCTCTGAGGAAGATGAGGGAGAGATAATAAATTCCTAATAATAGAAAAAAAAGAAAAAAAAGAAAATTATGAAAATTCATATGTTATTTGGGAGGGGAAGGTGGGCCCTGGGCATTGCCTCAAAACCTTCTCCCATTAGTAACCCAACCTATGATGGTTGGTCAGATGAGCTAATCATCTTGGAAGCCATAAAGTCAGTAGAATGTAAGTTCTTTGAGGACAGGAACAGTGTTCATTGTGTCTTTGTTCCCCTGGAGCCTAGCACAGTCCCTAGCACGTAGTAGGTACTTAATAAATGTTTGCTGAACTAAAGAGATAAGATACAAGTTCAATCAGGGGTCATGGAGGGGATGGTAGGGGACAGCAGGTAGGTACCAGAACGAGGTGGTCCAGGAGGAAGGAAAAAGAACACTGATTTCACTGGTTTTGCCATTTTGAGTAACGAATGCATTCTATTATTAGGAATTTATCATCTCTCCCTCATCTTCCTCGGAGGTGTGGGGGGGTAAGAAACCAAACCCTTGTAATAAATATGCACGTCCTCCTCTTCTTCTGCCTCCTCCTCCCCATCAGGGACCCTACAAGAATGAACCCTTCTCCCAGCTCAAGACATTTCTTCTCTGGGAGAAGATATTTGCTCTGTTCCTTCCCAGACCTGTTCTGCAGGAATCCTGAGGATAAAAAACTGCCCCAGCTGTACCTGCCCAGAGGGAAGGGGCCCTCCTGGGTGCTGTTTCTCCAAAGGACAGCTGATTCTCCTTTTCTAACCAGCTCTCACGCAAGCAAAGTGAACTACTGATTACTTGTTATTAATGATGAACCAGGAACACAGATGAATGAAATCCCCAAACAATCTCCAAATTCAACTACTTCCACCCCTAGAGTTGACATCTTTCTCTTCTTATTGTTTCTCTTCTGGCGAAGAGGCTGTAATAGCCCAGGCGGGACAGTCATCGCTGTGAATTTAAGAGTCAACAGTCCAGAGGTTCAACTCAATTCAATTCAACAAACATTTATAAGCATCGACAATGCCAGACACTTCACTAGGTGCCAGAAATGCAAAGGCATAAGAAAGATCAGGCCCTGCTCTCAAGAAGCTTACATTCTATTAGTTCAAAATAACACGTAATGAGAAATAAATGCAAAATACAGACAAAGTCTATCAGGGTTTTCTTTGCTGGGGAGGGTACTAACCACCGGACAACAACTAACATTTATTTTGTTCCTACAATGTGTCAGGCACCATGTAAATGTTTTACAAATATCTGCTATGATCGTCACAACAACCCTGGGAGGGAAGTGCTATTGTTATCTCCATTTTATACTTGAGGAAACTGAGGCAGCCAGAGGTTAAGTGACTTGCCAGAGGTTAAGTGACTTGCCCAAGGTCATACAGCTACTAAGTAGAGATCAGGAAAGAAGCCTTCCTGTAGGAAGCAGTCCTTGAGCTGAGCCTTAAAGGACGCTAGAGATTCTTTTTTCTCAACAAAAACAACAAAAAGAATAAATGAATCTTATTTTTTATTGCTATCTTTTCTATATCACCTCAGTTTCAGAATACATTCATTTTTCCCCCTACCTACCCAGGCATCACTTATAACAAATATAAAAAGAAAAAAGAAAAAAGAGTGGGGGGGAAGCAGTTCCACAAAGCTATCACATCAACTGTGTCTGGCAGTAGCTGTAACACCTCATATCTACAGCCCTCCACTTCTCTAATGAAAGAAGGGAGGTACATTTTCCCAACTCCCTGGGGCCAAGCTTGGTTATTACAATTATAATGTTCAGTTGGGTTTCTTTTTGTTCTTTCCTTTTATACTGTCATAGTCATTACTTACATTGTTTTCCCGGCTTTACTTAGGAAACTAGGAGTTCTAATGGAGTGGTGGGACCTGGACCCCAAAAGCCCAGGTCCCACCCTCCCATAAGTTCTACCCTAGGTAAAGAGGGATGGCATTCTAGACCCAAGGAAGGAGGAGATCAGGCCCCAAGATGTTCCTTCTGGGTGAAGGGCTGGGAGCTGGCGTAAGGGTTAGCAGCAAATGCTAACCTGGACAATGGGCCAGAGTAAGGCAGAGACAAGAAGAGATGGTGTAGTCCTCAAAGGATTCATAGATTTCGAGCTGGAAGGGACCTAGAGGTCACTGAGTCTAACCCTCCCATTTTACAGATGAAGAAATTGAGGCTTAGGGAGAGGAAGTGACTTAGCTCATGTCACTAAAGCTGAGCCAAGATTTGAACCCAGGTGTTCTCACTCCAAATCCAGGGTTCTTTCCACTGTCCTCTGCTATCTCCCTATGGGCTCCTCTCCCCTTCAAGCACAAAGAGTACTCACCTTCAGGAGACAGGTCCTCAGGCTCCTTGTCAGCCCTCTGTTCATGCTGCCCGCCAGGCAGCTGCTTGTTGAAGGGGTTGAGGTGGCCTTGTCGAAAGCGTGCCAGCTTCTCATCATATTCCATAGCAGTCCAGCCTGTGGAGACCACACCAAGGCAGCCGTGAAGGAAAGAGCCCTTTGGAGCTCCTGGCTTTGCACATAATATGAAGCCAGCTTCACTTCACTCCAAATGTCCTGAGTTCCCTCTCTGAGCCATGAAGGTACAGGCTGCAGTTCCCAAAACTGCTCCTCCCCCCTTTCACTTCCCCTGGGGGGAATCTCAGGATGAGACACCCTCAGAGACCAACTCAAAAAACCAGCCTGCCATCTCTCTTCTTTCCCCTAACCCTAGGACATCAGCCGGAACAAGAAGTTCTATCCCTAGACATGCTGGCTTCTGAAAAAAAAAGTCAAGTCAACAAGCATTTATTAAGCATCTACTACGTGCCAGGCACTGTGCTAAGCATTGGAGATACAAAGAAAAGCAAAAGACAGTCCCTGCCCTCAAGAAGCTCCCACTCTAATGGGGGAGCCAACACGCAAAGAATATATAGACAAAGTAAACTTGGAAATAAGCAACACAGAGAAGGCAAGAGAGACAGTGAAAGTGCAGAGTTAAAACCTGAAATTAGCAAGGCTGTAGAGTAGCTCTTGCTGTCCTCCATTCACTCAGCGACTCCAAAGTTGCCAGGAGCCTGAGGAGAAACATGAATGACAACAAGAGACCGGTCCTCTGGAACTAAGCCAGCAGCTCAGGGATTTGAATTCACAGCCTGAGAAACAGCAAGCCTGGGTCTCCCCAGAGCTCCAACCTAGCCAAGAGGGGTCACGAGAAGCCCTTACATCACCCTACTCAGTCCCAGTTAGAGAACACAACTGGAAAAACTCTGTTCATTTCAAATGTTCTCTCTGGAACAATCAGTTATTCTTTGGCTCTCTTTCTGATCTAGATAAGATTCACTATACCAACCCTTTTGTAAAAGAAAAAATACTGTTATAATAACCTTAATAATATTTTTTTACCTTAATCTTTTTCTTTTTCATTTACTTAGTGTTTTATTTTCCCCCAATTACACGCAAAAACAATTTTAAACATTCATTTAAAAAATTTTGAGTTCCGGGGCAGCTAGGTGGTGCAGTGGATAGAGCTCTGGCCTTGGAGTCAGGAGGACCTGAGTTCGAATCTAGTCTCAGACACATGATACTTATTAGCTATGTGACCCTGGGCAAGTCACTTAACCCTGATTGCTCACCAAAAAAAAAAAAAAAAAGGAGAAGAAGAAGAAGAAGAAAAATTTTGAGGTCCAAATTCTCTGCCTCCCTCTCCTCCCCCCTCACTGAGAAGACAAGCAATTTGATATAGGTTGTACATATGTACTCATGCAAAATATATTTCCATATTAGTCATTTAACAATCATTTCAACAATACAAACAAAATAAGGAACAGAATCCCAAGGAAAGTCATAAAATCTAAAATATTTATATTCGAACAAACAAAAAAGAACTTGAAAAGTTTCACAAAATAATTATTTGCTAGATCCCCTTCCCATCTCTTCTCCATTTGCATCTGTGGTTGATGGTGTTTTTTAAAAAATTCTATGTAGGGGCAGCTAGGTGGCACAGCAGATAGAGCTCCTGCCGTGGAGTCAGGAGGACCTGGGGTCAAATTCGACCTCAGACACTTGACACTCACTAGCTATGTAACCCTAGGCAAGTCACTTAACCTCGATTGCCTCACCCAAAAAAAAAAAAAATTCTATGTGGACAATAATGTGTATATTCTTCTAAGACCACTTTCTTCATTTTGTGTTGCTTTATGGAAATCTTTCTATAGGGGCAGTTAGGTGGTACAGTGGATAGAGTACAGGGCCTGGAGTCAGGAAGACTCATCTTCCTGAGTTCAAATCTAGCCTCAGACATTTACTAGCTGTGTGACCCTGGACAAGTCACTGAACCCTGTTGGCCTCAGTTTGCTCATCTGTAAAATGGACTGGAGAAGGAAATGGCAAACCACTCGAGTATCTTTGCCAAGAAAACCCCAAAGGGGGTCATAAAGAGTAGGACGGGACTGAAAAGACTGAACAACAATAGATGTTTTTTCCAAAATGTATTCTCCACCACTGCCATTTTGACAGCACCATAATGCTCCTTTCCATTCATACATGTACTTCAGCATGTGGTCTATTAAGTACACATTTATTCAGCCATTCTCCCAATAATGAAACAAAAAGGTGATTTCCAGTTTTTTCACTCTTACACATCAGGCAACTGAATATTTTTGAACAACTAACAAACCTATTGCCTTGTCTTTGGACATCTCCTGCCTAAGGTGGATGGGACATGACTTTACCACCTCTCAAACACTGCCTAAAATAGAGGAAACAAAATACTTGTGGCTTATCACATCACTCAGAAATTAATCGAATGCCTTCATTCCTTAACAACCCAAGTTACAATCAATGACAATTTTTATGGTCAGAAAAAAGATGCCTCAGAGATCATCTAGGACGGCATCTTAATGTAAGAAATGGGAGGAGGGGAACAACCCAGAGAGGGTAAGTGACTTGGGTGCCATCACACAGTCTGGACAAGAGCTTTCTGCTTGTCCAGTAAGGTGGGTCTATGGGGGAGGGGGGTTTCAGCACCTTCACTCCACTTGTGAAGATCACAGACTCAGGAAAGCCAGTGACTTGGAGGTCAGTTAGTGCCTAGTAGGGTTGGGGGAATGATTTTTCCTTCAGTTTCAGCATCCTGTTAATTTCACTTCTACTGACAAATCATTTCCACTATCATCATTTCCAGCTCCCTCACCAGCAGCCATGCCTCAAGACCAGAAATCAAAGAACAGGAAGACTTAACCCTTTATGCCTGGAATATCTGCCCAGGGGCCCCATAGTGTTGACTGGGGGCTGCTGCTTCAACTGCTCATTATATAATAATAATTATGATAACTAGTGTTACTGTCTTATTTGATCCTCATAACAACCCTAGGAGGTAGGTACTATCAATATTCCTATTTTACAGATGAAGAAACCGAGGTAAATAGATTGACCTGCCCAGGGTCACAGAGCCAGTAAATATCTGAGGTGGATTTGAACTTGAGTCTTCCTCATTCAAAGTCTAGCACTCAGTCCACTGTGCCATACACCTAGTACACTTATTTCACTTTATTCACCAGCCTCCATGCAGCTTACTACCAGTTGAGCCCCCTTTCTTCCCACTCCATTCTTTCCAGTTCTGGAATTACAATCATATTAACTGTCATTGTTCCTAAAAGACAAATGACTATCTACTTGTAATCTCCATTGTGGCCCCACTCATCAGTTTCCCAAATCAAAATATCCCTCCTGGACCATCAGTTCCCAGTGTAGTATGTATGTTCTCCCGGAGGATGAAGGACAAACAACAATGTTCTCCCCCATTAAAATATAAGTTCCTTGAGGGCAGGGACTGCCTTCTATTTTGTTTTTGTATGCCTAGCTCCCCAGTGCCCAGCACTATCCCTGGCACATGGTAAGTGCTTAATAAATGCATTTTCATCCATTATTTCATTCATTCTTGCCATGCCAACTGCTATGCCTGAGTGTTCTCTTCCTCAGATGTCCCAGAATGACAATACTCTAAAACCCTGCCTAACGTGAGGACCAGCCAGGTTACGATCTTGTGAGGGTGGGGAATTTGCTGACTATGCTCAGGACTTACTCATTTTTGATCTAAACTTTTCTCTTGAACCCGGTCAACCAATAAGCACTGATTAAACACTTACTGTATGCCAAGCACTGGGCTAAGAGCTTGGGATACAAAGAAAAGCAACAGACAGTTCCTGCCCTCAAGGAGCTCATAGTCTAAACATGCAAACAACCATGCCCAAACAGGATAAATGCAGGATAAATTGGAGATAATCTCAGAGAGAGGGCAGTAGCAGTGTGAGGCCTAAGAAAGGCTTCCTGTAGAAGGTGGGATTTTGAAAGAAGCCAGGGTGCCAGGAAGTGGAGATAGGGAGGGAAAGAATTCCAGGTATGGGGGACAGTCAGGGGAGAAAAGTGGCAAGGGGAGACGTGGGCAGGGGTATATTTTCACTTCAGATTTATAAAATTTAGAATTGGAAGTAACCTTAGAGACCACCTAATTCAACCTGCTTATTTTTCAGGTGAGAAAACAAACCATAGCCCAGAGAGGTGAATGACTTTCCTGTGGTCACACACAGCTAGGATTCAAACTCAGGTCTTCCAGAGAAGGGATTTTCCAAGGGATCCTTTGGAGCTGATGCTCTTTGATACACGTAGGAAAAATGAAGGCAAGTGAATCAAAGTATTTCCTAAGTGCCTACTTCATGCAAGGCAAACTATGTTTTTTCCCCACTCCCACAAGGGAACCCAAACCTGACCTTCCTCTCATCTTCATCTTTGCCTGGGGGGGAGGAGGGGAGATGACTTGGCAGTTTAAAAAAAAAATCCCGTTGTTAGTTAAGTTGGCAGTTGGACCAGACAAAACACGCTGAGCAAAAACACAGCTGCAAGGGGTGACTTCACAGAGATGGAATCGAGATGTCCCCTCCCTTGTCCTTCTGGTCCCTGAACCAAAACAAGTAAATTCCAAGCAGGGCCTCTATTGGTACTCACCAACGTGACATGTTATTATGACAGCCACACCTGCTGGTCATCGGAGCAGTCGAAAGATCCCTCTCATTCATTCATTACATCTGGAATCAAAGGCTGTAGGTGCCCAAATCTGGCTCCTGAGTGCAATGTCACAGGGCTTTAAAAGCCATTTTCTGATCAAGACATTATCACTAAAAATTGTTATGCTGACTGTATATCCTCAGGATGCTCTGTCATCTCCTGACTCAAAAGTGGGCAGGGCCTTAGCCTGATGTATTAAGGGGATCACATTTCCTGCACAAATACATAGGAAGTTTCTACTTTTCTGGAGTCTGAAGGAGCTCACTGCTCTTACATGCTCACTCTCTTAGGTACCGAAGGTAGGAAGTATTAGGACCTGAAGTTCGGGGAGAAGATGAGAGGCGGAGGCACACTGAAGAGCTGAGTTCCGAAAAAAGTAGAAAAAGGCTAATAATCTCAAGCCTCAAGACTGATCCCTAAGCCTCAGTTCCCACAACTGTAAAGTAGGGATGATAATACCACTCCATCACTAATTAGCTTGCAGTCTAGTAAATAAAATGTTTTTTTAAACCCTTCGATGTTACCAAAATATGATAATGTCATTAAACCCTGAGCCTTTATAAGCCAGGGTTCAGGACTGAAGGAGTGGGGTGGCTGATAATTCTTTCCCTGCGTCTCCTGCACTGCAAAGCCCCCTTCTCTTGTCAGGCTCCCCACCTTCCCATACCCAGTGCAGCTCCAGTGCCAAGGTAAACACCCCCCAGCCTCGAGGCTAGAGCCTGTTAACGAGATGAGGGTGCCCGGACACCAGAGCCCCTCTCTGGGGTGTTTTTCCTGTGCCTGTCCAATTTTGCACCCCGACCCCGGGGACTTTTAGCCAAGGGGGGACGGTGGGGGTGCGGTGGGACCCTCTAGTGCTTTGACTACAGTGGTCCCAGGCTGGGCCGCCAGCATCCAGGAGGGAGGAGGGGAAAGGACATGGGAGGGGAGAAGAGGGAAAGAGGGAGGGAGAGGTGAAGGAGGAGAGCAGGAAAGGGGGGGAGGAGAAGAAGGAGAGGGGGAAGGAGGAAGAGGGGAGGAGGAAAGGGGTGGGGCAAAGAGGGGGGTAGAAATCTTCCCCACATCCCCCCTCCAGCAGCCGTCCTGCACACTCACCCGAGCATTGCCCGCAGCCCCCAGATCCCGGCGCTGCTGTTACTGCTGCTGAGTCCCCCCAGCCCCAGGTCCGCGGGCTGCTAGCGCTGCCGCGGCAGTCGCTACTGCTGTTTGCTATTGCCACAGCTGCCGCCGCCGCCGCGCCTGCTACATTGTAACATTAGCTGTCCCGGGGAGCCGAGATGAGGCAACCCCAGCGTCCCTAGCCCAGAGAGGCCGCCTCCGTCAGATGGGCTCGGGCCATGCTGCCGCCTCAGGCCAGGAGGTCTACTTACTCGCCTTCTTCCTGCCTTTCAAACCTCTCTCCCTAGGTGACCTCCACCTGGAATATCGTCCTTCCCTACCAAATAAAAACCTCAGGCTATTCCACTTACAAGAGAGTACAGTTTAGCCCCAAAGAAGAGATAAGAGATAACACTCTCCTTTTGCAGAGGTGAGAAATTGGAGATAGAGAGCACTGCATTTAAGTCAGATTTGGTTGCTATGTTGGTTAGTATTTTTTTTTAATTAATTTTATTAATTTATTTGCTTTTAGTTTTCAACATTTACTTCTATAAGATTTTGAGTTCTAAATTTTCTCCCCCTCCCTCAGCTCCCACCTCTCTATGATGGCGTGCAAGCTGATGTTGGCTATACATGTACAATCATATTAAACATGTTTCCACACTGTGTTGTAAAGAAGAATTAGAACCAAATGGGAAAACCATGAGAAAGAAGAAACAAACAAACAAACAAACAAAAAGGGGGAGAGAGAGAAAATAGTTTGCTTCAATCTGCAGTCAGAATCCGTAGTTCTTTCTCTGGATGTGGATAGCATTTTCCATCATGAGTCTTCGGAATTGTCTCAGATGGTTGCATTGCTGAGAAGAGTTAAGTCTATCAAAGCTGATCATTGCACAATGTTGCTGTTACTATGTACAATATTCTCCTGGTTGTGCTCACTTCACTCAGCATCAGTTCATGTAAGTCTTTCCAGGTTTTTCTGAAGTCCTCCTGCTCATCATTTCTTATGAAACAATAGTATTCCATTACATTCATATACTGCAATTTGTTCAGCCATTCTCAAACTGATGGGCATCCCATCAATTTACAGTTCTTGGCCACCACAAAAAGAGTTGCTGTAAATATTTTTTTACATGTGGGTCCTTTTCCCATTTTTATGATCTCTTTGGGATACAGACCTAGAAGTGGTATTGCTGGATCAAAGGGTATAATATATAATAATAAAATATAATATAATAACACAGTGTTATAGCTCTTTGGGCATAGTTCCAAACTTTTCCAGAATGGTTGGATTGGTTCACAACTCCACCATACATTGGTTAGTTTTGTACAGTTTTCCCCCTTTATTTTATGCTTTGCTATAAGGGGTGGACATTGGGAGATACAGGGATGTAAAAGCAAAAGAAACCAAAAATTTAAATTAAAAATTAAAAAAATCCTGTAGAGATCAGTTCTGAGATTGGACTAAGACAAGTGAAGTGATTTACAGAGTTATATTTATGGGGCTGAAATGGCCTATAAAGATGATCTAGTCCAGGGATTCTTAACCTGAGGTGAATAGACCCCTCCGTGGACCCATGTACTTGTATAGCAAAGAAATGACATCTTGATTTTCCCTAATCTCTAAATGAAATTTAATATTTCCTTCAATTATTTAAAAACAGGATTCTGAGAGGGGATTCCTAGGTTTCACCAGAATTCAAGTCTGTTGACTTGGCAACCTAGCTGCCTCTGTTGGTTTCTAATTGTTCATTTATACATGCCTTGTTATTTTGACTGGAAGTCACTGGCTTAATGGGAAGACAGCTTGGCCAGGAGACAGAATACATGAAGTCTGATTCTGGATCCACATTGCCTTAGTCGAGTCCCTTAACCTCTTCTGGGGTCTTAGTCACCACAATTGTAAGATAGGGATAAATCCCTTACCAGCCTAAAAGCAGGAAACTGAACTAAATGCTTTTCTGAAAGTTCTTCCAGTATCAAAATCTATAGTTCTAGATTGTAAGTCCCTTGAGCAGAAGGATCATGGGAGCAAGGCTACCAGGTTGGGCTGCGGATAAGAGCTCTGTGCCTGAATTCAAATCTGTCCTCTGACTCTTACTAAGGGCAACCTTAGTAACCTCTGCCTGCCTCAGTTTCCTCAACTGCAAAATGGGCATTATAATAACACTTACCTCTCAGAGTTGTTATCAGGTTCAAATGAGATCATATTTGTAAAGAACTTGGCATGGTGCCTGGCACATAGTAGACACTTAATAAATGATTGTTTCCTTCCTTCATAACAACAAGCATAGCAGTGGCTATGTCTTAGGAGTTTAATAAGTATGTGTTGTCTAAGGAATGGGGACCATCTGTGTAGATCAGGACTTTTTAAAAAAAATTTATTAATTTATTTTTATTTATCAACAACCACTTCTATAAGCTTTTGAGTTTTAAATTTTTCTTCCCCTCGCTCCCATCTCTCTCCCCAAGACAGCACGCAATCTGATATAGGCTCTACATATAGGTTCCTATTAAACATATTTTCACTGTAGTCATGTTGTAAGGAAGAATTAGAACCAATAGGAGGAACCACAGGAAAGAGTAAACAAAACAAAACAGAAGAAAAAAAGAGCAAATAGTATGTTTCAATCTGCATTCAAACTCCATAGTTCTTTCTCTGGATGTGGATAGCATCTTCCATCATGAGACTTTTAGAGATGTCTTAGATCCTTGCATTGCTGAGAAGGGCTAAGCCTATCAAAGTTAGTCATCGCACAATGTGGCTGTCACTATATACACCATTCTCCTGGTTCTGCTCACTTCACTCAGTTAGATCAGGACTTCTTAACCTCTTTCTAGTCATGTCACCCCCCACCCCCACCTTCCTAGACAGTCTGGTGAAGCCAATGAACCCAGCTCAGAATCATGTTTTTTAATGCATGAAATAAAATACGTAGGATAACAAAGGAAACCAATGATAGTGAAATAAAGATTTAATTTTTTTCCCATCCAAGGTCACAAACCCCCTGAAATCTAACTATAGGATTTGGGGGTTCACAGATCCTAGGTTAAGATCACTGAGGCTAGATAGAATCAGAGCCCCAAAGGATCATAGGACTTAGAGCTTAAAGGGACTTTGGAGAATATTCAGTCTGACTTCTTTATTTTGTATGAGACATGAACATTTACTGTTGTGGCCATCGAGGCAGCAGAATCTGACTGTACTCTTCCTCTCCCTCACTCAGTCTTCATCCTATCTCAGGAATCTGCAAAGCCTGGCCTGGGTGGGGAGGCAGGAGAGAGAGGAAGAGGAGAGGAAGATGGGCTGGAAAGATCAATGGAAAAGGTTACAGGTGTCTTTTCTCTAGTTTCAAAAAGACCCAGTGGTGGGAGGCAGTGAGAGCCGGTCCTGGAGTCAGGAGGACCTGAGTTCAAATTCAGCTTCAGACACATAACACTCTGTGTGTGACTCTAGGCAAGTCACTTAACCCCAATGGCCTCACCAAAAAAAAAAAAAAAAAGACCCAGTGGTAGACACGTGGGATGGATGCTTTGTTGAGAAGAGTTTCAGGCCATCTCCAGGAGTCAGCACAGCTGACCAACGAACCTGACTAACAACAAAGATGGACTGGTGTTAGCCTGTAGGCATGTTATCCTTGGCTTATTAGAAGAGCTGTAACCCAGCTTGAGAAGAGGCGATTGTGACTGATCTCCATTTGTAAATTATGGTAGGGTTTAGAGCAGAGGTGTCAATCACACAGCCCTGTGAGTGGGGCTTGAACCAGCTTAAAAATATAATTGGGAAATTTTAATAAAATAAAAATACAACATAATTAATATCACATTTTAAAGCTAAGTCAATATGGGCCATAGGGATCCTTCTGTATAGCTTACTGGCCCCTTTTCTGTTTGAATTTGACACCACTGATCAGAGATCCTAAGGACACAAGCCTATAGAACACCAGAGTGTGGCTGTACCAGTTTAGAACATAATTGGGGAATGCTTTACAAAATAAATAAAAAATACAATACAACATAGATAATGTTAATTTGTGGTTTTCTAAGTTAATATGCTGCCCACAGGGACCAGTTTCTGCTTGAGTTTGACACCACTGACCAGTCAAACTGGGCTACGTGTGCCCGACCTGTGGTAAGCATTCCAAGCTCATATTGGTCTGATCAGTCACAGTCGGATACACTATACCTTGACTATACAAGGTTCCCTGGCTTTGTTCAGGTGCCAATCTTCTTTCTGCAAAAAGTCTTTCCAGAACTTCCTTAATATTAGATCTTTTCTTCTGTGATTATTTTCAATTTACCCTGTCTAAATCTTTTTTTTTTGGTATGGAATTATTTGCATGTTGGTTTCCTCCTTAGATTGTAAGCTCCTTGAGGACAGGGACTGTGTTTTTGCCTTTCCTTTCATCCCCAGAGTTCAGCAGTGTCCCTGGCATATAGAATTTGTTTAATGAATGCTTCTTGACTTGATTTGAAGAAATAACAATTAAGAAGAAAGGAAGAAAAAAAAACTCAAAGTGGTACCATAGTGCTCAGGGAAGGGGTCTGGCATCTCAGTGCCTGGTAGCAACTACTGCCCTGTCAACAGTCAGTTATGAAGCATATATTAAATGAATTATGTGCCAGGCAGAGTGCTGAGTAAATGCTGAGGATTAAAAGGAACACAAAAACATCGTTCCTGCCCTCAACGAGCTTACGTTTTAACAGAAAGATATCCATCACACAAACGCTTATGTGTGTATATATCTGTGTGATATATGTGATATATACAGCATAAATGGGAAGTAATCTCTGATGGAAGGCACTGGTGTGGGGATGGGAGAGGAGAGATGAGAAGAGGCATTCTGCAGAAGATGGGAATTGAGCTGTCTTTTTTTTTTTTAATTTAATCTTTTTTTTTTCCTTTAGGCAATTGGGGTTAAGTGACTTGCCCAGAGTCACACAGCTAGTAAGTGTCAAGTGTTTGGTCTGAGGCCGGATTTGAACTCAGGTCCTCCCAAGTTCAGGGCCGGTGCTCTATCCACTGCACCACCTAGCTGCCCCGATTTGAGTTGTCTTGAAGGAAAGCCAGGAGGCTGAGGTGGAGATGGAGAACATTCTATGCATAGGGGACAGCCAGCAATTTATATAGGAACTAAGGGAATTGTGGGAAACCATTTAATTATGGGGGAATTATTTAATCACAGAGGTGGGGGAGAGGAGGAGGCAGAAATAATTTCTTTTTTTTTTTTTACCTTTTGCCCCAGTCATCTCCTGTTCAATATTGGGATTCACTTTATTTTGGAATCTTTATCTACACAGAACACTCACATGCTAACTGCTATTTCCTTTTTTCTTTTTTTTGTGTGTTTCCACATTGGTTGGTTGTTATCCTTTGTTCTCGAGGAGGACCAGAATGACATCACTATGTTAGAGTCAAGGTATAGTGTATCTGATTGTGACTGATCAGACCGATACGAGCTTGGAATGCTTACCACAGGTCGGGCACACATAGCCCATGTGAACATTTGGGGGAATTCTCTAATTTTGCACATCTCGCATTTCTTTTGAGCTACTTCAATTCTGCTTTGCTCATAGAGCACGGCCCCTTCTCTGATGAGGGTACGCCATGCTGGACAGTCCTGTGCCAGTATCTCCTATGTCACACAATCAATTCCAAAGTTCTTAAGAGAGACCTTGAGAGTGCTCTTGTATCAGGGACAGCTAGGTGGCACGGTGGATAGAGCACTGGCCTTGGATTCAGGAGGACCTGAGCTCAAATCTGGCCTCAGACACATAACACTTACTAGCTGTGTGACCCTGGGCAAGTCACTTAACCCCATTGCCTAGCTTCCCCACCAAAAAAAGGAAAAAAAAAAAAGAGAATGTCCTTGTATCACTTTTTCTAACCACCATGTGAATGCTTGTCCTGTGTGAGTTCTCCATAAAATGGTCTTTTTAACAAGTGTTATGTTTGGCATTCAAACAATGTGGCCAGCCCATCTGAGCTGTGTTCTCTGCGGTAGAAGTTGAATGCTTGGCAGTTGAGTTCGAGAAAGGACCTCAGGGTCTGGTATCTTATCCTGCCAGGTGATCTTCAGAATCTTCCTAAGACAATTCAAATGGAAGCAATTCAGTTTCCTAGCATAGTTCTGGTATAGTGTCCAGGTTTCACAGGTATACAACAATGAAGTCAGCAGCAGACCTTCACAGCCTGGTAAACCATTTTGGCAGACTGGCTAAACCAGGTTGAGGGTAACCAAGGGGTCTCAAACTGGTCGGTGAGTTAGGGAGGTGTCCACCCCAAGCATGTGAAGACGTCCACTGGTGGAATGGATGGATGAGAACAGTTTGTTCCATCAGCCATGAAGGCAGCTGAAGTAGGCACTGTGGAGTGCTTAGAGTTTTGTTAGAAATTAAAGACACCAAGGTCATTCACTGCATCTCGAGCAGTCATCTTAACTCTGTCCTGCCACTGGACCGTGATGACTCTGGAGAAATGAGGCCAATGACTTCATGCAACTCTGCCTCACTTAAATCCAATTTACATGGAATCAAAAGATATCACCCATATCATTTTACCATTTTTACCTATCTCAGAGTCTTGTGTCGACAGGTGAGTGACAAAGCAACTGGTACAGATACACTGAGAGCTGTAGTCACAACCCTGCATACTGGAAGCAACAGCAGGATTCTACAGCCCCCTGGGTGTCTGAGCAGCCTTTTTTTTTTTTTTTTAATTTATTTTGATTTATCAACAATCACTTCCTTTAGTTTTTGAGTTTTGAATTTTTCTCCCCCTCCCTCCCCACCTACCTCCCCAAGATGGCATGCAATCTGATATAGGCTATACATATACATTCCTGTTAAACATATTTTCACATTAGTCGTGTTGTAAGGAAGAATTAGAACCAATAGGAGGAACCACAAGAAAGAGGAAACAAAACAAAACAGAAGAAAAACAAAGAGCAAATAGTATGCTTCGATCTGCATTCAAACTCCATAGTTCTTTCTTTGGATGTGGATAGCGTTTTCCATCATGAGACTTTTAGAGATGTCTTAGATCCTTGCATTGCTGAGAAGGGCTAAGTCTATCAAAGTTAGTCATCGCACAGTGTGGCTGTTACTGTGTACAACGTTCTCCTGGTTCTGCTCACTTCACTCAGCATCAGTCCATGCAAGTCTTTCCAGGTTTTTCTGAAGTCTGCCTGAGCAGCCTTTTAAGGATTGCACTGCTCACCTACTGGTGTGAGGAAGGGGGCTAGAAAAGGTACCTTATCTACACAGTAACAGTAACATTGTGCAACAACCAACTTTGAAATAAACTTTGATAGACTCATCAATGCAACAATTGAAGACCATTACAAAAGACTCACGATGGAAAATGCTATTCACATCCAGAGAGAGAACTATGGAGTCTGAATACAGATTGAAGCATATTGTTTTCTCTCTTTTTTTCTTCTTTCTCATAGTTTTTCCCTTTTGTTTTGATTCTTCTTTCACAACATGACTAATGTGGAAATATATTTAATATGATTGTACATGTATAGCCTATATCAGATTGCATGCTGTCTTGGGGAGGAGGAAAATTTAAAACTCAAAATCTTGTAAAAGTGAATGTTGAAAACAAAAAATAAATTAATTAATTTTTTTAAAAAGAGAGAGAAAAGGCACCCCAAAAATTGTGTGCTCATCCAATCCTGGCCTGCTTACCTTGGCAGGAAGGGATTCCACCCTGTGGTCGAAACACAAAAAAAAGTGTACAAAAACTTCTGCAAAGATTCCATTCATCACTGGTACATGAAATGTGCACACACTTATAGACAATACAAAATCTGTGCGAGAGACCTCAGCAGGTATTGCATCCAAATAGCAGCCCTGAGTGAAACAAGGCTGGTAAATGAAGGCCAGCTTACTGAAGTTAGAGTGGGATACATGATTTCCATGCCACTTAATAGTTCTAGTATAGTGTCCAGGTTTCACAGGTGTACAACAATGAAGTCAGCAGCAGACCTTCACAGCCTGGTAAACCATTTTGGCAGACTGGCTAAACCAGGTTGAGGGTAACCAAGGGGTCTCAAACTGGTCGGTGAGTTAGGGAGGTGTTCACCCCAAGCATGTGAAGACGTCCCCTGGTGGAATGGATTCCAATTACATGTAAAGATAATTTTCAACATTCACTTTAATAAGATTTTGAGTTCCAAATTTTTTCTCCCTCCCTCTCCTTTCCCACCTCCTTCTCCAAGATGGCATGCAATCTCATACAGGTTATACATGTACAATCATATTACACATATTTCCACATTATTCATGTTGAGAAAGAAGAATCAGAACAAAAGGAAAAAACCATAAGAAAGAAAAAACAAGAAAGAAAAGAGAAAATAGTATGCTTCAATCTGTATTCAAACTCTACAGTTCTTTCTCTGGATGTGGATAGCATTTTCCATTATGAGTTTTTTAGAATTGTCTGAGATCATTGTATTGCTGAGAAGAGCTAAGTCTATCAAAACGGGTCATTGCACAACATGACTGTTACTGTGTACAATGTTCTCCTGGTTCTGCTTGCTTCACTCAGCATCACTTCATGTAAGTCTTTCCAGGTTTTTCTGAAATCTGCCTGCTCATCATTTCTTATAGCACAATAGTATTTATTCCATAACATGTATATACCACAACTTGTTCAGCCATTTCCCCATTGATGGATGCAAGATATTTGGAGATAACAAGTTTCCCAGGGCTAAGGCCCAGTAAACAGACTGCACCTGAGCTTGACATAACAACAATCCTTTGTGCTCATGATGATCTCACCCTCTCGCAAGATGTATTGCTTTGACTAGTACTAGATGTTCACTGAGGGATTTATGATTTTCATATCAATCAGTATCTGTTTAGATTTGTTGGAGCTCCCCCTATTTCCCAAGGATCTGGGAACCTGGAGCAGCTGATGTGCAGCAGCCTAAAGTCATTCATCACATCTCCTGACATGCCAACAATTCCTGAATTCCTGTGCTTGTGTAACTGACAAGTGAACCAAACCAGGTACTGCACGCCTGTTCTTGCCATGATAACTCTGGCTCTGTACCCTGCTAAATGATCACAAGGCTCAAAGACCCTTAAGACTTGAGACAATCAATCTAAGAACTGTTCCCACAGGACCCAGGAATGCTTACATTGTCCATGCATGAGCCTGCCGTGGGAACTGCTACTCAAGATCTAAGAATGATTGTGTTATGGTCCAGCCCCCTTGGGGTTTTTTATGTATATAAGCCCTGCCTTTGTCCCAACATGTTAAGTCCGCCTACTTAGGGGGGCTTCGATTTCAAGCATTTTCCTCACTCTGAATCTAATTAAACCACTAATTGATTCCTGACACATCTACCTCTAGCCTGTTTTGTTTGGCTCCAGCCATTCACAGGTTAGAGGCCAGTTCCTGTCCTATTAACAGGGTCATCCCCTCAGTTTCCAATTCTTTGCCATCACTAGAAGAGCTGCTATAAATATTTTTGTACATATAGGTCCTTTTTCCCTTTTTTATGATCTTTTTGGAATACAGACCTAGTTAACTGCTATTTCCTAATGAAAACATTTATCTAAACCCCCACTCCTTCATGGAGGTGTGAGGTCCAAAGGTGTTACACATATTTTTAGTTTTTTTTTTTCAATGTATTGATCAATTGTGCTGATATTTTTCCTCTCCTATTTTTTTCTTTAATTGTTGTATGAGATGGTTCTCTGGGTGGGACAGAGATACTGGGGAAGACTGTGATAATGTAAAAAAAAGACATCAATAAAAACATTTATAAAAATAAAATTAAAAATTAAAAAATATTTAAAAGAAAACAGCTATTCAAAGTATTGTGGTACTTGAAAGAAAAACTCCAAGATCCAGTTGCTAGTCAAAAGATCTTTTACTTGCAATGCAGGAACGATGCAGAGAAAGAGCTATATCTGAGTATAAACTTGATTAGGTTTTCCCATAGGGCTCCCTTTATGCAGAAAAGCAAACAAAAATCAAGGGAAATGCTTACTCTAGTCTGACTGGCTATGCTAACAAGGCACAGAAATACCCAAGAGTACAGAAAAAGAACAACAACCCAGTTAAGAAACATCTGCTCTAACAAGATATAGGTAATAGAGACAATTAAAGCAGGATATAGGCGCTACATGGCACAGGCAGGAACAATAGAAAGCAACATCGATCCAAACAGGATTCAGCGTGAAGGGAATTTTCTACTAGCAAGCATTATTATATTTTTTGCTTTCCCAGCGAACGACAGCCTTTCTTTAATTTCTTAAAACCAATATGAAGAGTGGTTAGGTGACACACTGAATATAGTGTTGATGCTAAAGTTTAGAAGGCCCGAGTTCAAATCCCACCTTGGATACTTCCTAGATGTGGAACCTTGGGCAAGTCACTATCCCCTATCAGCCTCAGTTTTCTCATCTGTAAAATGGAGAGAACAATAGCACCTATCTCCCAGGGTTGTTGTGAGGGTCTGTTGTAATGAGATAACAGGTCAACTGCTTTGCCAATCTTAAAACATTGTATAAATGCTAGCTATTATTAAGATGTAGTTATTTTGTTTCCAAGTTAGCTAAACCCTATTTTAAAAAGAGATCAATCCACACCAGCCTGGAACAGTACGGCATGTATATTGCATTGTAGCACAGTGTTGTATTGACAAGATCCATGATCCTCTCCAAATGACAACCCAGTCACACCTGCTCATTTGTAATTTTTGCCCATATGCTTCCATAGTCTTCATAGAAGATTCATCAAATAAGGTACTACCTGTAACTGTTGTTCAGTCACGTCTGACTCTTCATGACACCATTTAGGGTTTTCTTGGCAGAGATATTGGAGAGTTTGCCATTTCCTTCTCCAACTCATTTTATACATGAGGAAACTGAGGCAAGCAAGGTTAAGTGACTTGCCCAGGGTCACACAGCTAGTAAGTATCTAAGGCTGGATTTGAACTCATGAAGATGAGTACTCCAGCCTCTAGGCCTGGCACTCCATCCACTGCAGTGCCACCTAGCTGCCTGTAAAGCATTTTGCAAACTTTTATATGCTATATGAATGCAATTTTTATAATTAATTATTATTACTCAAAATGCTGTTATGATTAGTAAAATACAAATTCACCTAAAAGTGTGATTGGATTCGTGATAGCTTTTGTCATGTATTTTCTCAGAGAATACTAATAATGTAACTACTATGTGTTGGGAGGGGACCTTTATCAGGGCCCTTTCAAGTTGTAGGATTAACTTGATGAGTTTATAAGGAAAGTCTTCCTGGTCAAAAATGAGGATATGTCTACTTGACCTATTGTGATCAGTGTGGATCAATTAGGAATGAATTAGTTAGCTCAGACTTTTATGGAATGAGCCACGCCTTTATTCTGAGCTTATCAAAACGAGGGTATCCATGGTGAGAGTTATCCCTTTTATTCCTTTAAGGAATGATCCTAAGCAAACAGCACAGTTGAGAGGCATAGGCAGGAGTGTGTGTATGTGTGTGTGTCTGTGTGTGTGTGTGTTTGTATATATGTGTGTGTGAGTGTGGGTATGTGTGAGTTGAGGTCCTTCCCACCTCCATGAGAGCAGGTCATTATTTGCATCAGGGAAGGCTTGGCTGGGTTGCCATTTGTAGAGAAGCAGGTGCCTCCCCCTCCCCACCCCATCATTTATCTCATCCGGTCAGGGATCCCTAAGGCCACTTGGTTTGCACTAGCATATAATTTTGTGCAGGTATGGACTGGTTTCCTTTAAAACAGGGTTTAACTAACTTGGAATCAAAGTAACTACATCTTAATATTAATAGCTGAATCTTCATCCATGTCATGCCCACTAACTTTTGGTGTCACACTGAACTTTGCCCTGGGTCTGCTTCTTTGTAGTAGCTTGTCCTGGATCCTACTTCTTTCGGTGATCTCATCAGCTCTCAGGAATTCTCTATGCACATGATTCTTAGATCTACTTATCCAGTCCGAATCTGTCTCCTGACTTCCAGACTCATGTCTCCAACTGTCTATTGGATATCTTGAACTATAGTCAACTTTAAGTAGGGAGAAAGCAAGCAAGAGAGTGTAAGTTGGGGGGCCACACCAAAAAAGCCCAGAAGATGTTGAGACGTGGGCTATACTTAAAAAGGTTGGGAACCACAGGTGTAGAGAATAGAGGAATCTAATGTTTTTATTGTTTGTTTGCCCCTACTCCCCACCCCAAATAGCATTTGCCTCAATTTGACAGAAGACAGTCTCAAAGGTTCTCCTTCAAGAGGATGTCTGCTATGCATATGTTAAGATTTCCACCCATGGTTCAAGCTTAATACTCAAGGACTAAGGGGTCAAAGAAAAGAATGACCAGAAGGATAGAGGGATTCATCAAGGAAGGCTTCTTGGAAGTGGTGAGTTTGAACCTAATTTTGCAGGAAAACATCTTAGGAAAGCAAGGGCAAAATTCAAAGAGGCCATGGGACAGCGAGATGGCACAGTGGATAGAGTACTGGCCCTGGAGTCAAGTGGACCTGAGTTTACATCTAGCCTCAGATACTTGATATTAGCTGTGTGACCCTGGGCAAGTCGCTTAACCCCCTCTCCCAAAAAAAATTCTAGGAGACCAGATTCCTATTCTTCCTGTTGGAAGCCCTTGAGCTCAGCCCTAGTTCTTATGTTTTTCTTCTCCTCTAACTTAGCACCTCCTGACTCTGCATCCTATTTTCAGGCTTTTGGGATGTGAATCTCCTTGAGACTATTAACCAGCTCTCACCAACTCAACTCATCTCAGTCTTATCCCACACAGCCCTCTTCTCCGCCTGCATCAGGCTATGGAAATAGTGAGCCATTGACGTGATAATTTGGTGTCTGCAAAGAGACAGTATGGTTATTAGCCAAGCCTTTCTGTCTGTGTGCAGTGACATATTCAGCAGCCACCTAGTGAGAACGAGAGAGGCCAATCCTGAGAAAGGAAATGGGCTGCCCCCGAAGTGGGGATAATTAGGGATTTTGTCATAGATAAGCTAGAGGGATGATGAAAACAAGCATAAGTCATGATCTGAAGGAAAGTTCCTGGAGCCTGGGAATCAGAACAATTAGGTTCTAATTTAATCCTGACCCTGCTGCAAACCAGCTACATAACCTTAGGCAGATAGCTCACCTCTCAGAATCTCATTTTCTTCATCTGTAAAATTATAACAATCAAGTTTATCCTACCTGACTCACTGGGTTTCTATGAAGATAACAATAAAAACAACAATAATAACATTTATAGGCACTTTAAGATTTGCAAAGTGCTTTAGATTTCTTATCTCATTTGATCTTCAAAACAACCCTAGGTGCTATTATTATCATCATTTTACAGATGAGGAAACTGAGGCTGAGAGGATTTAAGTGACTTGTCCAAGGTAACATAGCTAATAATTGTCTAATGTGGGATTTGAACTCAGGTCTTTCTGACTCTCAAGACCAGATCCACCTAGTTCCACCAGTTCCACTGTTCCACCTAGATGCCTATTATTTAAATATATGAAAATTGTTGTCATTCAGTCGTGTCTGACTCTTCATGAGCCCATTTGGGGTTTTCTTGGCAAAGATACTGGAGTGGTTTTTCCATTTCCTTCTCAAGTTCATTTTAGAGATGAGTAACTGAGGCAAACAGTTAAGGTTAAGTGACTTTGCCCAGGGTCACATAGACAGTGTCTGAGGCCAGATTTGAACTCATGAAGATGAGTTCCTGACTCCAGGCCCTGTACTCTATCCACTTTACCACCTAGTAGCTTTATACGAAAATTACATTTTGAAATATGTAGAAGAGGTTTTAAAAGGTCAATATTTCTATATTTACAAATATATTCCTCCTGTGTCCTATTTCCCACAATCCCTGTTTTAACCCTCTTCACTCCTGAAGTCTGAACTACACCACCCACTTCTCTCTTGGTGGATGACCTTACATCCTACTTTAATACAAAAAATTAAGGCCACCCATTGTAAATTCCTAACATCCCCTCTTCCAGTGGTATCAAAACCAAGCAGAAACAGATCCCTATGGGCCATATATTGACTTAGAAAACCACAAATTAACATAATCTATATTGTATTATATTTTTTATTTTGTTAAACATTTCCCAATTACATTTTAATCTGGTTCTGACTGTATAGCCAGCATGGGAAGAGTTTGATATCTCTGCCCTGTTCCACATTTCAAAACTCTTTTGTGATTTCACCCATCTTCACCAACATCGACCCACTCTGATGGTTCGGTTTTTCTTATACCCCACCTTCCCACCTGGGACAGTTCTCCTGAAGGAAGAATTCTGCAGGACCAGAACTATATCATGTAGACATCTTACATCTGTCAGGGCTTGTCATCACTATCCCTTGATGTTAGATTTGCTCATTGGGGATTGGTAGAACCCCCCCCCATCCTCAATCTGGCCAAATGGACATGTAGGCTTGGGGTGCTTTATTGTGAGTGTTGCATTAATCTTCTGTTGTTCCCATTCTATCACAATCTGAATCCTCTGGGGTTCAGAGATGTGTAGGGCTCTACACCTGAAATATATCAAATTAACCACAGGAACCCATACCCAAATAGCCCCCACAAACTCATGTAAGTATTTATGCCCATGAGATATGTATGTATACATGATTTGTCTAAATAGATAAATGTGCCATGATGGAGGCATGGTTCTTTCATAGTTCTGGAAGCTGGCCCACCCCTATCCATAGAAGACTGCAAGTAACTAGGGCCCTTTGTCTATTTCCAAGAGGAGTATTTGGCTGGAATTGTATCTATCTGCCCCTCTATGATATTTCTGGTTTGGTGGTACAATAGGTTCAGAACAAAAGCAGCATCCTTTGTGTCTTCATTCTAAGGGGGAGGGTCATCCTTAGCTTAACAGCTTCCCACTTATCACTAGTCACACACACACAAAAAAATCACAAATATTGAATAGTGGGGAAACCCATTTATCCAAGCAAACATCAAACAGAAATCAGAAAAGTTATACAGGTTAGAATATACCAGAAAATACACAAGAGTAAATGAAGTTTTTAGAGGAGAATTAGGTGAGATCTCAATGTAAACCAGGATAGAGAGTCCTATCCCACCCAAGGAGAAATTCTCTCTCTAAATCTCTAGAGGGAAAAAACTGGAAATCTGGGACATTTGATGGAGCTTGCTTGCTCTGTGTATCTACAGTTTCTCAAGTCCTTCCATGTGAATCGAACTATATGTGTCTGTCGCCCCAGGAAGCTTTGGCACCAATTCCATACTTTATGCAGGTATAAAATGTAGCCTCAGAATTCTCTTCGCCCATTAAAAGTCACTTTTCTTTCCATGTACAGATGGGGGCGGTCCCTCCCCAACACCCTTGGTTGGGGGTTGGACTTATACTCATGTATTGATTTACCCTCTCAACTTCCACAGCCACACTCTTTCATCTCTCATTTTATGCTAGTATCTAACTCCCATTCACATACACTCAATTCTTCCGTGTGCTGTCTCCAATTTCTAAGGGTTGGTTTATTAGCTGTGCCTATTCCACCAATCATCAAGAGAGCAGCTAGTTTTTTTCCTTTAAAGTCTGGAGAATGGCTACTAGTGGTTGTAAATCCCCTTCAACATGGTCACACAGATACTACCTCTTCAAAGACTATTACTTTCTTTTCTTTTGCTCCAATGTCAGAGGATAGTGTGACCATTTTTTTTTTTTTCTAGGCAATTGGGGTTAAGTGACTTGCCCAGAGTTACACAGCTAGTAAGTGCCTGAGGTCACATTTGAACTCGGGTCCTCCTGACTCTAAGGCAGATGCTCTATTCACTGTGCCGCCTAGTTGCCCCAGCCATCTTAAAAAAAAAATTTGTTTTAATTGATGTCTTTTTTTTATATCACCAAAATTTCCCCTAGTACGCCTCCTCCTTGCTCTCCCAGGGAATCCAGCCATGTAACAAATAATATTTTTAAAGATATATAGAAAAAAGAAAAAGAACAGAAAAAAATCAGCAGAACTGACCAATACATTATAGAAGTCTGGGCATCTGTGCAATATATCACACTCATAAATCTTGGCAAAGGGGTAGTTTGGGGGTGTCTTCTCAATCGTCTTCTTCGGGGTCACACTTGTTCTTAGCAGGTTTGTAACATTCACTTTTGATTGTTTCCTGGTTGTTTTTTCCATTTATATTGTTGTAGTCGTGTATATTTTTTTTTCTTGGCTCTACTTCTTTCACTCTGCATTATTTCCTGTAGATCTTTCCATGTTTCTCTTTATTAGCCACATTCACTATTTTTAAATAATATTCCATTACATTCACATTCCATAATTTCATTCATTCCTCAATAATGGGCATCTACTTCGTTTCCTACCCTTTATTATGACAAAAAGTGATATTATAAATATTTCAGTGTATGTGGAACTTTTGTTCTTATCAAAGACCTCCTGGTGGTATAAATCAGGTAGTGGAATCTCTGGGTTAAAGGGTATGGACATTTTAATCACTTTATTTATGTCATTCCAAATTGCTTTACAAAGTGGTTATACTGATTCACAGCTCTACCACTAGGGTGTCGAGTTTCCCACAATTCTTCCAGCACTGGCTATTCCAATCTTTTCTCATCTTTGTCAATTTACAGGGTAGCAGGTGAGACCTCAGAGTTGTTTTATTTTGTAGTTCTCTGAATATTAGTGATTTTTGAGCATTTTTTCATATGCTGTTAATAGTTTGCAATTATTTTCAGAGTTATTTATTCATAATCTTTGATCATTTATCCATTGGCGAATGGCTTTTGGTCTATGTATCTATATGTGTGCATGCATACATACACATGCATGTATACACATATGTATATATTAATACATACATTACCTATCTACATATCTAGCGATATAAAATATAAAATCAAATTTATCAAAGTTTTTTTTCCCATTTGATTGCTTCCCTTTTTATTCTAAGTGTAGCTATTTTGTTTGGGCAGAAGCTTTTCAGTTTCATATAATTAAAGCTATTTTATCTTTTGTAATTACCTCTTTACCTTGTCTGGTTAAGAATACATCTCTTAGCCATAGCTGTGAAAGGTATGTGATCTGCTTCTCTTCTTTTTTTTGATAGTATGATCTTTAATAAAGAGATCATTATTCATTTAGAATGTATTTTTTTGGGGGGGTGAGGCAATTGGGGTTAAGTGACTTGCCCAGAGTTGCACAGCTAGTAAGTGTCAAGTCTGGTCTGAGGCCGGATTTGAACTCAGGTCCTCCTGACTCTAGGTCCAGTGCTCTATCCACTATGCCACCTAGCTGCTCCCTAGAATACATTGTGGAATATGGTATATAAGGTGTTGGTCTAAGCCTAATTGCTGACAGATTTTGTTCCAGTTTTCCCAGCAGCGTTTATTAAATAAGGAATTCTTTCCCAAGTAATTTATATTTTCTGGGTTATCAAACACTCAGTTGTTGATTTCCATTGTTTCTTATTCTCCATTTTCTAGTCTGTTCCATTGACCTACCTGTCTCTGTTTTTTAACTAATATTTATAGTTTTAATGATTGCTATTCTCTAATATAGTTTGAGGTTTGCAAGTGCCATTCCTTTCATCCCTACCTCTTTTCATTAGTTCCTTTCATGTTCTAGATATTTTGTTTTTTCACATGAATTTTATATTATTATTACTACTAACAGCAGCTAGCATTTATAAAGTTCTTCAAGGTTTACAAAGTACTTCACAAAAATTATCTCATTTCAGAACCAGGAGAACATTGTACACAGTAACAGCAACACTGTGTAATGACTGACTTTGTTAGACTTAACTCTTCTCAGCAATGCAATGGTCATTCCAGAAGACTGATGATAGAAAATGCTATCCACATCTAGAGAAAGAACCATGGAGTCTGAATGCAGATTGAAGCACACTATTTTTGCTTCTTTTAGTTTTTTGTTTTTTCTTTCTCATAGTTTTTCTCTTTTGTTCTGATCTTTCCTCCACAACATGACTAATGTGGAAATACGTTTAATATGATTGTACATGCATAGCCTGTATCAAATAAATTTTTAAAAAATTATCTCATTTGATCTTTACAACAATCCTGGAAAGTAGGTGCCATTATTATCTTCATTTTACAGATGAGGAAACTGAGGCAGGCAGAGGTTAAATGACTTGTTTGGGATTACACAGCTAGTAAGTATCTGAGGCAAGATTTGAACTCAGAACAACCACTTTAAAAATTTGGTTGTATAACATTAAAATGGTAAATTAATGTTGGTAGCATTGTCATTTTTATTATATTGGCACAATTCACCTATGAGCAGTGAATATTCCTTTGTTTAAATTTCTCTTTATTTCTTTAACAAACATTTTGTCATTGAACCTATACTATGATTTTGTATGCTTTGGTAGACTGATCCCCAAATATTATATGCATTTTATTGTTATTTGAAGTGGGATTTCTGTTTCTATTGCTTCTTTGGTTATGTAATTATATTTAGAAATGTTGATTTTTTTTAATTTTATTTTGGAGTCTGCAATTTTAAGTTATTGATTGTATCAATTAGTATCTTTACTGTTTCTCTAGGATTTTCTAAGTAAACCATCATGTCATTAGCATGTAGATATAGTTTTATTTCCTTTTTACCTATCTTTATATCTTCAATTTCTTTCTCTTATTAAAATTGCTATTATTTTTAGAACTATATGAAATAAAAGTTGGGAAAGTGAGTTTCCTTGCTTTACACCTGTATTTGTTAGAAAAGTTTCTAGGATATCCCCATTACATATGATAATTCCTTTTGGTTTTAGATACTTTTAATGATATTAAAAAGGTCCCTCCATGCCTGTACTTTGGAGGGGTTTTTTTTTGTTGTTGTTTTTTTTTAGCGCAAGTGAATGTTGTACTGTACCAAATGTACCGTATGAAATCTCTTAAGATAGTTATATAGTTTGGGATGTTTTTTTTAAATATTATTAATTATGTTGATTATTTTCCTAATGTTGAACCATTCTTACATACCTGGTATGAATCCAACTTGGTCATGTGATAAATGCAAGCCCTAAGAGACAGAGTTTCTGAGTAATATATAATCAATTTATTAATTAGTCTAGCTTGTAATCAATAAATTGATGGTCAGTGGTTTCTTTCAGTAACCAAAGACCCTAAGGGAAACCCTGAAACATCTTAGATACCTTCTGAAAGGGAATTCCCCTGACAAGTGAAAATCAGCCTTGATTGGTGGACATTGAATGAGGAGGTGGGCTAAAAGTCTTCAGCAGCTCCTGCTGAGATCCCGGCTTGATTGTGAGACTCAGCAGCCTCCAGCAGTCTGGGAAGGGGGAAACCATCTCCATTTGGACCCCTCTAGCTAGTTTTCTCCTTCATGAGCTAGATCAACCTAAACTCTAATGGAGGGGACCAAGGACAGGGGGTTCATTTCCTCAAGGTAAGGGCTCACCCAGACTAGATTTTCTTTATTCTCTAAACAGAAATTGTGTCTCCTACTTGGGTGAGACTCCACCCAAAATTGACGACCTTGTTCCTAGAAGGCTAGGAGCCATTTCATCAATCAACCATGCCCTTCAGAAATTGACTGACCTCAATAGGAGTAGGCCTTTACAGAAAATAGAAGGAAAAAAGGTGGATCACAATAATTAGTTATTAATATAATAGTATAATATTAACTCTCTCAGTCATAATGAATGATTTATTGGATGAATTACTATTGTATGACAGATTTTTATTTAAATTTTTAAAATTGATATTCATTAATGACATTACAAGGACTATATTTATCTCATAAAAGGAGTTTAATAGAGTACTTTCTTAATTTTTGAGAATAATTTGTGTCATATTGGTACTAATTGTGCATTAAAAGTTTGATAGAATTCTCCTGGGAATCCATCAGTACTAGGAATTTTTTTTCCCCTTTGGTAGTTTCTTTATAGCTGCCTCAATTTCTTTCTCTGAGATTGGATTATTTAAGATCTTTATTTGGTCTCTTGTTGGCTTGGATATTTATATTTTTGAAGGCATTTCTCTATTTCTTTTGTGTTCACAGTGTTGTTAGCATATAACTATGCTCAGTAGGTTCTCATAATCTTTTTATTTCTTCTGGTTTTGTTGTTATTTCACCTTGTAACATCATCTACTATTTTGTTTATTTGATTTTTCTCCCTCTTCTTTTTTTAATCAGATTGGCCAAAGGTTTTTCTTGTATTAGTTTTTTTTTAAAGAACCAGCTATTAATTTTATCTATTTAACTATTTCCATAAGTTTTTTTTGCTTCCAATTTATCTGTTTCTATTCTATTTTTAATGTCTCTTCTTTTGTGTTTGTTTGAATTTTCTTTGTTGTCTAATTCATTTTTAAAATGTACATTCAATTCATTAATCCTATTTTGCTAATGTGTGTTTTTAGGGATATAATTTCTCCTCAGAGGACTGTGTTAGCTGTACCTCAGAAATTTTGGTATGTTTTTCCATCATTATCATTTTCTTTCATATAATTATTAAATGTTTTTATGGTCCGTTCTTTAATCCATTCATTATTTAGATTTCATTGTTAAGTCTCCATTTGGGTTTGTAGCTTTTGTTTGTGTTTCTTGAACTGATTATTATTATTATTTGCATTATGATCTAGAAAGGATGTGGTTACTATTTCTGCTTTTTTACATTTATTTGCAGTATCTCTGTGCCTTAATACGTGGTCAGTTTATTTAAAGTTGCATATGGTGCTGAAATACATATAATATATATGTACATATACGCATTAGAATATATATGTATGTATACACACAGATTCAATTAGAAAACACCGTAAGTCTTTTAGCTCTAGGCTCTCCAGTAATTTGTTCAATTTGTTCTTTTTTTTCTTTTTTTATCTTTCTGTTAGTTTTCCAATACTGAGAAGACATTAAAGTCTCCATGTATCATTGTTTAATTGTCTATCTTTTCTTGCAATTTAGTTAATTTTTTCCTTTATGAATTTAAGGCATTTGAAGCATATGAGTTTAATATTGATATTGGTTTGTTATCTATGACCTTTTCTCAATCCTCATTCTCTTCAGTCTCTCTGTAGCCTTTGACACTGGTGATCACCCTCTTCTCCTTGACATTCTCTTCTCTCCAGGTTTTTGGGACCTCACTCTCTCCTAGGTCTCCTCCTTCCTATCTGACTGCTCATTCTCAGGCTCCTTATCTAGGTCACGCCCTCTAACTGTAAGTATCCCACAGGGTTCTGTCCTTTTCTTCACCCTCTACACTACTTCACTTGGTGATCTCATCAGCTCTCATGGATTTAATTACCATCTCTATGCTGATGATTCTCAAATTTATTCTGCCCCAACCTCTCTGCTGGCCTCCAAGCTTGAATCAAAACTGCTTTTCAAACATCTCAAACTGGATGTCCAGTAGACATCTTGAACTCAATATATCCAGAACAGAACTCATTATCTTTCCCCCTAGACCCTCATTCCTTCTACCTTCCCTATTACTGTAAGGAGCAATACCGTCCTCCCAGTCCCTCAGGTTCACGACATATGTGTCATCTTAGACTTCCTCACTATCTCTCACCACCCTACCCATATCTAATTTGCTGTCAAAGCCTATCGATTTTACCTCTGCAGCATCTCTCCAGTATGCCCCTTTAAAATCCTCTGACACTGCCCCGACTCTAGTGCAGACCCCCAACACCTCACACCTGGATTATTGCAATAGCTGCTGGTGGGTCTGCCTGCCTCAAGTACCTCCCCCACCCCCATCCATCCTGCAATCAGACAACAAAATGATTTTCTTGAATTGAAGGTCTAATCATGTCACGCCCCTACTCAATAAACTCCCGAGGCTCCCTATCACCTCCAGGATCAAATACAAAATGCTCTATTTGGCATTCAAAGCCCCTCATAACCTAGCCTCTTCCTACCTTTCCAGTCTTTTTGTACTCGTCCATCCAGTTAACACTGACTCCCGGTTATTCCATGAACAAGACATTCCATCTTTCATCACCAGGCATTTTCTTTAACTGTCCTCTGTGCCTGGAACATTCTTCTACCTCTTTTTTTGGCTGCTGCCTTCCCTGGTTTCTTTTAAGCTCTAACTAAAATCCCACATTCTACAGGAAGCCTTCTCCAACCCCTCTTAATTTCAGCGCTTTCCCTCAGTTAATTATTTCCTATTTATCCTGAATATAGTTTGCTTTGTACATATTTGTTGCATGCTGTCTCCTCCATGAAATTGTAAGCTCCTTGAGGGCAAGGACTGTCTTTTGCCTCTTTTTGTATCTTCTTCGATTATCACAGTGCCTGGCACATAATAGGTCCTTAATAAATTTTGATCAACTGACTGACTATAGTTCCTTTCTGCATAATGTAGTTTCCTTTTTTAATCCTCTTTTAAGACCATTAATGTTTGTTTTTGCTCCATGTGATAGCATGATGGCAAATCCTGCAATTCTGGAGACACCTTGTACATAGTAGGGCTTTTGTTCCCCTTTCAGCTGCTCATTTTTTACTGTTTTTGTCTTTTTGTTTTAGGTACTTTTTTTTTTGGTAAGCAGCAGATTGTGGGGTTTTGTTTTCTTATTCAGTCAGTTACTGTTTTTCATTTTATTAGATTCACATTTAAAGTTACGAGAGTTAGGTTTATATTTTTGACTATTTGTCTCTAATACATTTTTTTTTGAATTAAGATTTTTTTTTCCTCCTCTGTTAAGATAGTACTTTGTCTTTTCATTTATTTTTGCTTAGTCTACTTTAAGGCAATCACATTCCAATAGGCTCTTTTCTCCTCACCCTTAAGTTTGCTCCTGTTTGTCACCTCTTTCCCAGGTTTTGGAATTTTGTTTCGATTACTAAAATTTCTTTTTCTTTCTTCCTTTTAGTGAGTAGCTAATTCTTTTTCTTTTTTTCCTCTTGGTTAAGTAGTCAAATAATTTTCCCTTCTCCTCTTTCCTTTCAACCTACTTGTTGGTATGTTTTTAATTTTCTGCACCTTTTTCTTTTTTAATTTAATTTAATTTTCATTTCTGAATTGTCTTTCTACATTCTCCCCACCCATTGAGAAAGCAACAAAAACAAAACCTCTTAAAAATACTTATCATAAAAAGCAAATTCTCAGATCAGCCACATCCAAAAATTAAGAAAAAAAGAAAGAAAAGAAATCGTGAGTATATCAGTTCTTTATCAGGATGTGCATTGCATATTTCATTATGAATTTTTTGGAGTTGTTGGCGGTCGTAGCATTGATGAGCCTCTCTTGAGTCTTGTATTTAAAGATCAAATTTTCCATTGCACTCTGGTCTTTTCATCAGGAAAGTCTGGAAGTCCCCTATTTCATTGAATGTCCATCTCCTCCCCTGAAAGATTATGCTCAATTTTGCTGAGTAGTTGATCCTTGGTTGTAATCTAAGCTCCTTTGCCTTACGGAATATCATATTCCAAGTCCTCCATGCACCTTTTTCTAAAAAGGTGTTTTCCCCTCATTGTCTTCATTAATTCTCTTCCCATTCTAGACTTGATTTATTCTTTTATTCATAGCTCTTACACTTATCTATTGCTTCTTTATTCTCCGTATTCTCCACAGTTTCTAGGGTATTTTGAGTTTGCTCTTCTAAACAGTTTCTATGTTGTTGATTATTTCTATGTTATTGTACTGCTTAGTAGATCTTGCCCCTTTTTCTGTTGAAAGAGAGAGAGAGGAGGAAGAGGCCCTAGGTGGGCAGCAGGAGAAGCATGGACCATTGGAGCAAGAAGGTACAGAGATGCCTCCATCCTTGGAGCAGCAAGTATATGTCATGCTGCAGTGGATTGATGTGGGCAGGAGAGGTGGAGGTGACAGCCAGAGGAAGCAGAGCAAAGATGAGGAGATAAAGAAGGCCAGCTCAGATGGAGGCATCATGGACAGCTCCACTGAGTCGCTGCCCCTCTCCCTTAAGTCCAGAACACACTCCGTGTCTGCAGACTCATCATGCAGTCCAGGACCAGGAGGCCAGAGGCCGGAGCCTGTGGCCTGGAAGGCCCTGGGCAGGCAGCTGAATGCAGAGCTCAGAGGGAAGGGCTGGGACTGACCAGGACCCCAGACACCCTCCCCTAACCTGCTTCAACCTGAGCCCAGCTTCCCAAGCCCCTGTCCCAGTCCCATCCCATCCCCTCAGCTGTCCCCCCAAAGAGCCAGCAGTGCTAGGAATTGCCAGCTCACCCGGGACACTACCTGGGAACCAGGAATGAATACAATCACCTGAAACCCTGAGCTGTCTTGGCCACCCAGGGAGCTGTATCTGTGCATGAGGAACAGCTCCAGGCCCCGGCAGCAGCTACGTCTCCCATCAGAGACCTGCCTCTGTGGTTACATCGCTCTCATGTCCTCAAACGTCGTCCCCAGGTTGAAGACCCCTCATCATCACTGAGTCTGGGGTCAGTCATGAGCACAGAGGCCGGGCTGTTGCAGACAAGCTGCCCCTAGAGGTGCCTACTGGCCTGGAGTTCGTCCCCTTGACTACCCCTTCCCTAGCCACAGACCAAAGAGTGGACAGCCAAACCCCTGCCACCCCAAGCCCCTGACCTAATCCTCCACCCTCACACCTTCAGCCACATGAGATTATTTTATTAAAAAACTCAAACCTCAAAAAAAAAGAGACAGAGAGACTGAGTGATCATAGAAGTATTGCCCCATGGTAGAATTTTTCCTGAGTCACTGATTTTGCAGTTCATTGCTACCCCCGCCCCATGATGATTCCCTCCCCAGTTTGCCCTGCAATCTCACTGAGTCTGTGCCCTCACCCCTTTCCCTGAGGCAGGATGGCATTCACAGAGGCATAACACTCTCTTGGAGGTAGTAGTCTTTCTTAAGCACCAAATCCCAGCACATGTATATAGTGCTTACTATGTGTCAGGCACTGTGCTAAATGTTTTACAATTATTTCGTTTGATCTTCATAACAACCATGGGAAGTAAGTGCTATTATTATCCTCATTTTACTTATTCATTCATTCATTCATTCATTCATTCATTCATTTATCTATTTATTCATTTATTTATTTGTTTGTTTGTTTGTTTGATTGATTGATTGTTTACTCATTTATTTATTTATTTATTTTGGTTAGGCAATGGGGTTAAGTGACTTGCCCAGAGTCACACAGCTAGTAAGTGTTATGTGTCTGAGGCTGGATTTGAACTCAGGTTTTCCTGAATCCAGGGTTGGTGCTCTATCCACTGTGCCACCTAGCTGCCCCTTATTATCCTCATTTTAGAGATGAGGAAACTGAGGCAGACAGAGGTTAAGTGACTTGCCCAGGGGACATAAGCTAATAAGTGTCTGAGGTCACATTTGAACTTAAGTCATCTTGACTCCAGGACCAGTGCTCTGTCTACTGCCAGATAATATCCACTGTATCTCCTATTATGGAATATTTCTTATTATTTCTTATCCATCTTCTTGGCCCCAGAGGGTAGAACCAGATGGAAGTTGCAGAGGCAGATTTTAGCATCTATAATGAACATATTCCTAATAGTGCTATGCAAAAGTAGAAAGATTTCTTGGAAGGTTGAGAATAGGGTCTCCCTTCCCTGGAGATAGTCAAGAATAACCCTTTGTTGGGGCTGCTGTAGAAGCTATTCTTGGCCAAGGACAGAGTGGACCTCCAAAATCCCCTCAAATTCTGAGGTTATGATTTGTAATTCCACATGAAAGAAATATTAGACATTCTGCTTAGCGGGGAAAGAACCCAAGGGCAGAAGTTATAGAGAGATAGATTTTGTGGGGAAAATACAAGGACAAATTTCTCAATTATGAAAATGTAAGAGGCATGGCTGAACAGTTGAGTGTACATGGGTAATGAAGCTATTTTAGGGTTCACTGTGAATGGTAGTTGTTGGAAAATGCAAGTTAGGCCCACCCCTTACAAAAGCTTTCTGAAGATGCAATTGCTTGGCAGGTAGGAAGTTCCTTGTCCCTGGAGCTGTTCAGGCAGAGGCTGGATGGCCACGTGTCATGCATGCTGTAGAGGAGATTTATGGACTAGATTCTATCAGCTTCAGAACTGGACATGAATATCTTTTAACCAAGGAATGAAGCAAATCCTCAGCTTCCTCATCCTTTTTCTCTTCCCTTTCAAATAAACTACCAAGGGTTAAAAAGCTCCAGGGTTAATTTTCTCTTGGAAGAGTCTGCAAAGAGGAGCAAAAAGAAGGGGGACAGCAGAGTCCCATTCTTCCCACACACACATCATGAGAGTTCCCAACATGGTTTACACCTCTCTCCCCCACCTTCCATGAGAGGATTAGACAGGTCTTAAAGGGATAGAGTTAGGCTTTTGGGTGGACCAAATGCCAGGAAAATCAAATGTCAGAAAATTCCTAGTCTCACTAATAATTACGTATAGCCTTTGGAAAGTCTTCTCTCTGGGGCTCAGTTTCTCTAATTTGAAATTAGAACCAAAAACAGAGCCTCCAAGCTCACCTTCCAAGGGGAGGAAACGGTATGAAGAATGACCAAGAGTGACTGTGTATGACGGTTTCAGAAGTGCAGCATAATGATTGGGCCTGGGGAACTGAAAGGGTGGGATTTAATTTAAGGGTAAAGAACAAGGCACATGCAATGATATAGGCTAGAGGGGTCAGATTAGTCTGATTGGAATGGAGGTTAAGTCTGACCCTACCACTAAACAGCTACCTGACCTTTGGCAAATTACCTGGTTTCTATCTATGGCTTTGGTTTCATTATCTGTAACACGAAGGGGTTTGAATCCTACAATTCTAGGATTTGAATGGGGAATCCTAAGCTTAAGAGGCAGGGGAAGAGAAATGTCCTCTGTGTTAGCATTCAGGAAATGGACTCATAGGGTGCAGCTTTAGACCAGCAGTCTTGGCTGAAGAAATGAGGGTGTGGATGCGGGGAGGGGGTGAGAAGTAGAGTTTCAAGGAGGCAACACATGGTGAAGAGTCGAGGAACCTTTCAAGGCTGGGGACACGCTGCTAGGAAATACAGCTACAATTGTCAGGATCCAGAATCCCGAGCCTGGTGGAGGTGATGGTGATGTTTTATCTGATAACTGACGAGCCTTCTGCTGTCCCTATAGAGCTTTCCTTGCCCCAAACATTCTGCAAATGAGGCTTCAGTGTTAGAAATGATAATACACACCCCCCTCCAGGGTTTAGAGGATCCAAGGAGAAGTGGACAGGCCTCCTCTTCTCTATAGATGACACAGACCATGGTTTCTAGGGTGAAGAATAAGATTCACTTTGGTACCAAAGGTTTCCTGCAGGGACATTCTAGTTCTTCAGGAAAGCTAGACGTACCTCTTTATTATTGTCACTCTCTGGAGTTCCACCATGTTGATAGGTCTTCCACTGTGGCTCCCAGCCCCTCTCCCCTCAGTCACTTATTCCCTGCCCCAAATAAGGAGTTGGCCAATCCAGGATGAGGGTATCAGACAGCAATAAATTTATTGAGTATTCCAAAAAATAAAAATCAACACAAACCAGTAAAAAATAAGAACATTGGGACTATGGAAAATATATGTTAAAAAATGCAAGAGGAAAAGGGTCCAGGGTAGAAAGGGTACAGAAATTGAGCTAACACATCATAATGGGGACATCAGGGCTGGGAGGCAGGAAGGGGGATATTATTAAATACTGAATGATTGAAGTTTGGGAACCTTTAATGTGAAGCAACTAGAAGCTGGGTGCCTAGCTCTCAGCTGACTGGAAGCAAAGATGGAGGACTCTGTCAGATGACTGGATGATCTGGAAAAAACTTGCCCTGGTGGGGAAGACTCTCCGTCCCAACCCCAGCCAACAACAGGCTTCTTCCTGGGTCCTGCCCACTCTGTGCCTCCTGTCAGATCCCTAGTGACTTCACTTGGCCCCCTGGGCCTCTGATTCTTCCTCATCATCCTCATACATCTCCCCTTCCTCCTCTGCTGTGGCATCCTGGTACTGCTGGTACTCGGACACCAAGTCATTCATGTTGCTCTCAGCTTCTGTGAACTCCATCTCGTCCATCCCTTCCCCGGTGTACCAGTGAAGGAAGGCCTTGCGACGGAACATGGCGGTGAACTGCTCAGAGATGCGCTTGAAGAGCTCCTGGATGGCTGTGCTATTGCCAATGAAAGTAGAAGACATCTTCAGGCCACGGGGTGGGATGTCACAGACAGCCACCTTCACATTGTTGGGGATCCATTCCACGAAGTAGCTGCTGTTCTTGCTCTGAATGGCCAACATCTGCTCATCCACTTCCTTCATAGACATGCGGCCACGGAAGACAGTAGCCACTGTCAGGTAACGCCCATGGCGAGGGTCACAGGCTGCCATCATGTTCTTGGCATCAAACATCTGTTGGGTGAGCTCAGGAACTGTCAGGGCTCGGTACTGCTGGCTGCCACGGGCTGTGAGTGGGGCAAAGCCAGGCATGAAGAAGTGTAGGCGGGGAAAAGGAACCATATTGACAGCCAGTTTCCGGAGGTCGGCATTGAGCTGGCCAGGGAAACGCAAGGAAGTGGTCACACCGCTCATGGTGGCAGAGACCAGGTGATTGAGGTCGCCGTAGGTGGGGGTGGCTAGCTTGAGGGTGCGGAAGCAGATATCATAAAGGGCTTCATTGTCGATGCAATAGGTCTCATCTGTGTTCTCCACCAGCTGGTGGATGGACAGGGTCGCATTGTAGGGCTCCACCACTGTATCAGACACTTTAGGGGAGGGCACCACGCTGAAAGTGTTCATGATTCGATCAGGGTACTCCTCTCGTACCTTGCTGATGAGAAGGGTGCCCATACCAGAGCCAGTGCCCCCACCCAGGGAATGAGTGAGCTGAAAGCCCTGGAGACAGTCACAATTCTCACACTCTTTCCTCACCACATCTAGCACCGAATCCACCAGTTCAGCCCCCTCAGTGTAGTGACCCTTGGCCCAGTTGTTTCCTGCACCACTCTGACCTGTGAGATAGGGAATAAAATAAAATAACTGAAGAGGGTGAAAATCAACAGTTGGGCTCAGTGGGGTAAGCAGGCCAGTAGGTCACATCAGCACTGGCATTTACAATGTACAAGAAGTTTCCAAATTCATTCTTTTAGCAACCCCATGAGGCAGGCAGGGAAACTGCTACGCCCTCTGATTTACTGAGCATCAGAGAGATCAAGTGAATTGTCCAAGATCTCATGATTACTAAAGGGCAGCTGAGACTTGAACCCAGGTCTTCTTATTCCTGGCCTAGTGTGCTTTCTATTATACCAGGCTGCTTCAGACACAAAGGGAAAAGCAATAAAAATCTTTGCCTCAGTTTTCCCATTTGTGAAATGGGGATATCTTTGTCAAACAGCTCTATGGCTCTTTAAAGTTCATCTAGAAGGAGTTCCGTATGTACTACATGGAAATAGACCAGGAGAAGACTCGTGTTCTGTTCCTTACTAGCTGTTGGCCCAAGTGATCTTGGCCAAATACTTTACCTTTCTAAACCTCAGTTTCCTTATCTGTAAAACAAAGATAATACCTCCCCCGCCCTACTTACCCTTACAGAGATATTTGAAGGATCAAGTGAGATATTATATATGAAAGCACTTTGAAAAGTAGAGCATCTGTAAGTAAATGCAAGGTACGCTGAATAACCCATTCTCCTCTATCCTCTGCTAGGCTACCACTTTTGTTATTTCTTTATGGAGGTTTTTATATATGGAGCTTGTCTAAAGAAGGCGGGGCGGTGGAAGGGAAAGATACCAAAGATGAAGTTATCAGGTCTGAAGAGATGTCCAAAAGCACCGGATCGAACGCTGTCCATGGTTCCAGGTTCCAGGTCGACCAGGATGGCCCTGGGCACATACTTGTGAGCTAGGGATATGAAAAAACAGATGGATTATATAAGGCCTTGTGGGTCTAGGGCCAAAGACGACAATTCCACTTAGTCCTGCTTTCCCCAGAAAGACTCTTGCTCTGGCTTGCTGAGGTCCTTTCCACTTCAAAGCTCATTCAGCCTAAGTCTGTCCTGTTATACCCATTCTTCCAGCACTTTCTTAGGAAGATCCTGAATAATCCATCCACTGCCAGAAGGGAGGGGGAGACTGGGAAATATCTTTCAAATCAGTGCAGTGACCAATGTTAAATTCAGAAGGAAATATGCCTCCTGCTTCTCAGCAGAGAGGTTAGGTATGAGGCATACAACTCCAGACGTGGCTAATGGGCTTATTTGTTTTATTTTCCTGTACTTTTGAGACAAAGGAGAGTTATATGGGGGTGGGGGAGGATAACTGGTAAGTGACAGGGATATTTTTTAAAAGAAGAAAACATTTAAAAAGAAATGACCTCCCAAAGTATAGCTCAGCCATTAGACAGATATCTTCTGCCATTAGAATGGGCTGTAGGGATTACTAAAATGTAAGCACACCTCTGAAATACCATTAAGGAGAAACCACTAAGTGGATATTCATAAAATGCTCAATCTTTCCTTGGTCCTTGCCCCTCTCCAACTGCACAGGCCCTCTACCAAGGCACACTATTGTTGATCCCAATTTAATCCATTTTTTCCTAATCCAGATAATTGGATGACTGCCAATTTCAACACAATGAACATTTGTTAGACGCCTACTGCGCATAGTGCAGTGCACTGATGTAGGTACTGGGGCTGAAGAAGGGAAATAGATTTAACATAAACCACAGTCTGTCCTTGTGGAGAGCTTAGAGTCTAGTCAGGGGATGTAACACATAAACAAGCAGAATATGTGATTTCGTATTTGATTTATTGCACCTCTGGGGGGGTGAACAAGAGAGAAATCAGCAAATTGATACATGGGATCCCAGTGGGAAAAGGTCGTTCCTGACTCGGGAGATCAGAGCCAGCCCAGCACTTCCCTCTAGGTTCCATCCGATCTTGAGGGGTCCTTCCCATCTCATTGGCCACCGTCTCAACCTCCAGAGTCTCTGTGGTCCCACTGATCCCTCAGCCCTCAGGTTAAAACATCTTTAGGTCATGCCATAGGGTAACAGCAGATTTGGAAGGGTCTAAGGGCCGTGTTGGATGAGGAGATACTCACATGAGGCTTCATTGTAGTAAACACTGATCCTCTCTAGCTGTAAATCTGAGTCACCCACATAGTTGCCACTGGGGTCTATGCCATGTTCATCACTGATCACTTCCCAAAACTGAGGAGAGATGCAGAGAGATAGACATGAAAGATGGTCGAGGAAAGGGAAGTAGTCAACAGTGTCAAGCCATGTTGGCTAACACTTAGCACCCACCTCTAGAGCCTAGGAATATGGAGATCTAGGTTCTAGCTTCTGTGACTAACTACCTTAGGCAGGATTTATAACCTTGTTGGGACTCAGTTTGACCTCTTTTCCCTCTATATTTGTTGGGGCTTTGTGTGTGTGTGTGTCTGAGGCAATTGGGGTTAAGTGACTTGCCTGGGGTCACACAGCTAGTGTCAAGTGGTGTCTGGTCTGAGACTGGATTTGAACTCAGGTCCTCCTGACTCCAGGGCCAGTACTCTATCCACTGTGCCACCTAGCTGCCCCTTTCCTCTATATTTGTGAGAGGAAACCTGGTATAGTGGGAAAAGCATTGGAGGGTGACATCTAGGAAGACGTCAGAGTCAGAAGCTGCAAGAAAAAGGCACACTGGTCTTGGAGTCAGAAGACCCGGTTCCAGCTCCATTACTTACTTATGGAACTTTGGACATGTATAAAATGGGAATGATTTTTTAATCATCTACCTCAGAGGTTTCTTGTGAAGATCAGGTGAGAATGTATATTTTTTTAAGTGTTTTAACACTTGGTCATCATAAAATGCTACTTAAGTTTCAGAGGTAGCCAGGTGGTACAGTAGATAGAGTGCCGGGTCTGGGGTTAGGAAGTCTTGAATTCAAATTTAGCCTCAGACACTTACTAGTTGTGTGACCCTGGGCAAGTCACAACCTCTATTTGCTCCAGTTTCCTCATCCATAAAATGGGGATAATAATAGCACCTGCCTTCCAGGGTTGTGTTAAGGATGAAATAAGATAATAATTGTAAAACACTTAGCACATTGCTTGGCACGTGGTAAGTGCTATATAAAGGTTTTGTTGTTTTTCAATTGTGTTCAACTCTCCATGATCCCATTTGAGGTTTTCTTGGCAAAGATACTGAAGTGGTTTGCCATTTCCTTCTCCAGCTCATTTTACAGATGAGGAGACTGAGGCAAATAGGGTTAAATGACTTGCACAGGGTCGCACGGTTGGTAAGTGTCTGAGGCCAAATTTGAACTCATGAAGAAGAGTCTTCCTGACTCCAGGCTTGGCCCTCTATCCACTGTACCACTTAGCTGCCTATACAAATGTTAGCTGTTATTATTATTATCATTATTATTTTAAATTGAGTCATTGTTATTATTCAGTTAGTCCATCAGAAAGCATTTAGGCTTTTTGTGTCTAATATGTGTAAGATGCTGTACTAAATACTGAGAATACAAAGAAAGGGTAAAAACAGTTCCTGTCCTCAAGGAGCTCCCATTCTATTAGGGTAGACAACATGTAAATAACTAGGTGCAGACAAGATACATACAGAGTAGATGAAGGCATTCTGAAAAGGGAAGGATTTAGTAGCTGGGGCCTGGAGACTGGGGAAAGGCCTCCTGTAGAGGATGAGATCTGAATGAGTCTTGAAGAAAGCCAGAGAAAGTTTAATCCCTTCCCTTTATCTGATAAGATTGTTGTGAAAATCAGATGAGATGATGCATGTAAAGGTTCTTTGAAAAAAAATTTTTTTTAAATTTTTTTGACTAGTCAAGTGACTTCTCCAGGGTCACACAGCTAGTAAGTGTTACATGTTTGAGGTCGGATTTGAACCCAGATCTTCTTGAATCCAGGGCTGTTGCTCTATCCACTGCACCACCTCACTGCCCCTTGAAAAATATTTTTGAAAACTTTAAAATGCAAGGGATTTTAAAAATCAATGCTAATCACTAATACGTGTCAAGCCTATTCTTGTGCAACTTTCCTCTAGGACATGCTCCTCATCTCAGATTCTTACCTTTTACACCTGGAACTGGAACTGTTTAAAAAAGCTTAGGATCATAGATTTAATGAGAGAAAGAACCTTCCTCATATGTAAAATGAGGATAATAACAGTACCTGCCTCACAGGGATGTTGGGAGGCTGAAATGAGAAAACAAATGGAAAGTGTTTGGCAGACCTTAAAGCTCTATATAAATGTTAACTATTGTTACTACTGTATCCAACTCCTTTATTTTACAAATGAGGAAACTGAGGCCCAGAGACATTAAATGACTTGCCTACGGTCACATAGGTATTAAGTAGCAAAACTGGAATCTGGACCCGGATCCTTTCACTCCAGATTCCTCAATTGTAACATAAGGATATTATTAGCATCTACTTTTTGGGGTTGTCGTGAGGATCAAATGAAATAATATTTGTAAAAAGCTTAGCACAGTGCCTGGCACATTATAGGTGCTATGTGAATGATTATTCCCTTTCCTCCAGATACAAGGCTCTTTCCATGGTACTACTCTGCCAAACTGAGTTTTCAGAGCAAATATCCTCACTTATATTTTAAGTCCTACCTTCACTGGGTGGGCGTGTTCTCCCTCCAAATGAGATATTTGTAAAGTGCTTAGCACATAGTAGTAGGAACTTAATAAAGACCCCCACCTCCCATATTCCTTTGCCATCCCTTCCCCTATCATTTAGTCTATGATTAGAATAACTTCATTTGAATAGTTCTCTTTTCAGAGGCAGGATTTCTAAACTATGTCTTAAAGCCAAGAACTTTCTGAGTGTGGAGTCCCACCAAACATTCTGGAATAGTTGTTTCTGGACCCTGACTAGACAATTGGCTCCTGGGGACAATGGTCCTACAAAAACCATCGCATCCTAGGAAGGAGGGGAAGATATCAGGAACCTTAATGAGAAATACAGTAGATGAAGAACTATGGGAACAGTAATATTTCATTAATTCATAATTTCATTGATGTGGACACTCCTTTCATAGAGAGAGGTTGCCATTCCTCTGTCCCTTAATAGACAATTTTAGATGAATAGACATGTGATTTTGTCAGGGTAGGGAGCCCCTGGTGGGGAAATACTCTATGAATGTAGATCAGCTCTTACAGTCTTAGGGAGTTGCCTGGGAGCACTGAGGTTAAATGACTTGCCCAGGGCCACAGAGTTAGCAAGACTTGAATTCAGGTCTTCCTGACTCTAAGGCAAGCTTCCACACCATCTCTCCTTAGTAGGTCATATTCATGAGTTGCCGTGACTGAAAAAATCAGTTCATGTCCTGGTGGTCAACTTTCTACTGTTACGATAATTAAAATTAATACATTCATATAGTGCTTTAAGATTTGCCAGCTCCAGGTCAGGGGAACTGAGGGGAGACTCAGCTTTTGTAGTTGAATGAGCAAGAGTTACTGGGATAACAGGAGAAGTTTCAGAATTAGATTGGACATATTGAAAAAGAGTTGGGTCCAGATACTGAAATTCTGCTACCCACTACCTCAAGAAAGATTCAATTAAAGTTCAGTTCCATTCAATTCAGCAAATATGTATTACGTGCCTGATGATGAAGGCAGATACATTAGAAAGAGTGCTGACTCTGGAGTCAGAAGACTTGGATTCAAATCTTACCTCTGATGTTTGCAACTTGTGTGATTTTGTGCAAGTCACAGTTTCCCTGGGTGTCAGTTTCCTCATTTGTCAGTAATGGGTATTGGACTAGATGGCCTTTGAGTTACCATCTAGTCCTCTATCTATGCTCCTATGTGCAAGTCATTATACTAGGCAGCGTCTCCAAAACAGCTTCTGTAGCAGGTTGTGGGGAAGGCGAAACCAGAAAGCCTTGGGGGGAGCTGTCCGTGGTTCTGACAAGCCTTAGGTCACTACCCTGCATTTGCTCTGTATACCCATCTTCCCTCATCTCTCCTCCACCCCAACCAAGCACAGAGGTTCAGCACCTTTGTTTCCTGGCCTCATTGGGAAGTGCATTAAGTTAAGGGAAGATCCGTCTCTAGAAGAGAGACAGCTAATAAACAAGATGATGGAGTTAGAACTGGAAGGCCCTGAGGCTGTGAAGGATTAGGGGACACATCAGGGTTTTAGTCGCGGTTTTTGGAGAGTTTTCTTTTAAAGGGATGCGAAGCCTAAATCCCAAGACCAGTTTTCCTTTCTCCTCTCCTTCTACCCAATTGCTCTCCTGGGGAGGGGAGCACTACCTTACCCAGATGTGTGGGACCCATTCGTTCAGTCTTAAAATGTGTTAAGGGCAGGAGGGTCAGTGAATGGAGAGAGAAGGGGCTGCTTGGTGATCCTAAGAGGGAAGCAAAAACCTTCCCATTGACTGAGAGCATAAAAGATTCCTCCTTGCACTTCCCAAAGCAAGAGGTCTTGCCCAACAGCCTGGAAGGACAGGAAGGAAGAGAGGAGGCACTAAATTTCTGTCATCCATAACCCATATGGTGAGTGAGGAGACAGACTTTGATTCTGTTAATGAAGCAGCAGTGCAATGATCTACCCCAGCTAAGAACCCAGAGACACCAACTGAAGTTGAAGGCCAGGCTAGGGTGATAAGAGAAGCTGAGCTAAGGGGCTAAGGGGCTGGCTGGCTGCCAACTTCTGGGTAGAGCTTGCCTCTGAAGGCCTCTCAAAGCTCAGTACCACTGAGTCCCTTCACCAGTCTCCCTGAGGATCTGGGCTAAGACCTCCAGGCCCACAGGAACAAATCAGAGAATCTGAGTGTCCTGCATACAATGAGAGGATGGAATGCCTAAGGGATTTAAGTTCCTGATGATTTCAGTTTCTGGCTCTACCAGAAAAAGAGGCTGAGTCCTGGCTGGGGAGGCTGAGAAAATAAATAATAAAGAATAACTCATGGAGAAATATCATCTTAAACTCAGGACCCCAGTCAAAACTAGGAGACACCATTAGGGATAGGAACTGGGGCCATAAGTAATCGGGTTACAAGAACCATGCTGACCTCTCTGAACCCAAAAGAGTTCAACTACCTACTCAATCCACCCCAAGATCCACAGACCTCTTTTGTCTCACAGGCCACTGCAGAACTGCTTTACCTGCATAGGCTCTCCCCAGGCAGCTGGGTCACATGCTGGGTGCTGCTGCCCCAATTTTCCAAGAGGCACCAGCATTAGCTCAAATGTGACGCATCAAAGAAGAGTGTGTTTTCCCTTCTTCCTCCCCTGGGGGTCAGGCAGGGCCACCCCTGGGCCTTACTCATCCACCTCCCACAAGGTAGGGAAGGTCCCCTAGGGGTGGGGAGCAGATCCTGGCACTCAGCTAAGACCTTCAAAGGACTAATCTCAGCATTCTTGAGTAAGGAATCAGCACACTAGCTTGGCTTGGGGGAGGTGTTTAGGTGACATACTTTGTTTTTCTTCAAATTCTCTATGATTCCAGTGTCTCCTTAACCCAAGAGGATAGAAGAGAAATGACTCAAAATCTCTTTAATACTACAACATAGCCCCATTTAATGAAATTATCATGAAGCCCTCAATTTAAACATTTCTCTCTTAGAAACAACTAGAAGTGACTAGACATCTCTTGCTCTCATAGTATTCCCAAGGGGATGCTCATCATCTCCTTTCTACAGATAATGCAACTGGTTTGATATGGCAAGTTGGATCATTGATTTAAAGCTGGAAAGAACTTTAAATATCTTAATTTGACAGATGGGAAAACTGAGACCCAGAGAAATGAAGTACTTCCCAAGGTCACACAAGCACTAAGTAGCAGAACAGGGATTTGAAATCTCAGACTCCAAATGCAAAGATCTTCCCACTTCACCATGATGCTGGGAATCAAATATCAGGCTATAACCCTGTCCCTTAGACTACTACTGCTCCCGGGTCCCAGAAGTGATGACTAATAAGCATCATTGTCCCAGGCTTTGGCCTCCATTAGTCCTGTGTCCACTTACCATCCCCCCTTCCTTCTCTCCCCCTTTGGCCCTCAGCCTCTGACCCTGCTCAGTGGCAGGTGTTCTGTGCCTGCCCAATCCCCCAGTGACCTGCCTAATGAGCTAACAGACCCTCTGGCCCCCGGGGGTGGCTGCTGACTTGGCCACAGCTGCTCTCCCTACTCCAGAAGGAAACCTGATTTGGTTTCAGTCTCCCATCCCCAAGCCCTTTCTCTTCCTCCCCCTACTCTTAATAGAGCAGGAGATGGGCCAGTCTTCCTCTCCCTCTCCTCCCCCTCCTCCTTAGTCTTCATTCTGAGCAGGCACAGATGTGTGTGAAGGGTCTGATGGACGATTAGTGCTGCCTCACGCTAAGACACTGCAGCAGGTGCCTCCACCAGAAGCCTCAGAGAAGACCCACATATACAATTTACATGTCAGTGCCGCGTGGGCAGCTGTCTCCCTTCCAGCATATCAATCAGCTTTTTGTTCCTCTGACTGGCTTCCTCAGGGGCTGCTGCTTATGGGATCACTGAGTTTGAAACTCAAAGGCACCTCAAAGATCAGAGGATAACAGCTCTAAGACTGGAAGGGACCCCAGACGCCATGTCACCCAGCTCCCTCATTTTAATGAGGGAAACTGAAGCGAACTCAATTTGAGTGTTCAGCTTGAACGCTCAAACCAGTGTTTTATTTTTTCCTCACTATGGTATCATGATTTCCTTCCACTCTAATCCCACCTACTCACTTTATAGATAAGGACACTAAGGCCCACGGAGGGGAACTAACTAGCCCAAGGTCACGTAGGTCAGTAAGTAGCAGAGCCAGGACCTCTGGCTCTGAATCTATTGTTTCAGCTGCCTTTCCACTCTTAGCAAAAGTGTTTGGGGTTTTCTTCTCTGCCTAATCCCAGCCCATTTCCCTTTTCCCTCTCTGGGTTGATTTTCATTGAACCACTTCCCCACTTAGGACTGTTATCTTTGTTCCAGATGAACTGAAGGTTCCCTACCCTAACCAAAAAAGCTAGGCTGCAGTTTTCCCCTTACTATTCCCATGACCACCTGTCTGTGTAGATAGGACTTTGGTCTCCGGTTCATTGAACAGAGATCAGATCCCCTCCTTTCTCCTGATCTTCCCCACCTCCCCCTGCCCCTGAGTCAGGTTATTCTAGGTTGATGCAGCCCTACCTTCCATACGATGGCTTTGTTCTCTACTCTCAGCTTCTGCGAGACCCATCCCAGGAGATCCTCATGACTGGTTTGTGGGGAGGAGTCAGCTTTAAGGTTGCTTCTTTCCTCTGCTGATCTCACCGTATCTCCCGAGAGGTGAACCTCCCGGATACCACTGGGCCTATTCAGGGTGGGGCCAGGACCTAATTCGATCAGGATTAGATCTCCAGGGAGGGTCTTGATCTCACCCTTGGCAGTAGTCTGGGTTAGCTGAGACCTGAGACCAAGGTCACCCTGTGAATCATAGCACAACTCCACCCCTTCCTCCCCTGAAGAGAACAAAGAAAGAGGAGGCTGGGTCTGGGGAGGGTGCTGTGAGGCGACTGAGCTAGTACTAGAGAGTTTTTCTGGGGCCATCCCTGGACAAACCATCCCGAAAAAGAACTGTTTCTTAAAGGTAGGGCACCCTCGAAGAAACTGGGAAAAGGAGACAAAGAGGACAATCTATGCGGTCCTACCACTGAAAGGGAGGGAGGGTTTGGAGGGGGAATACCAAGGTCTTCACTCAACTTCTCCTCCCAGCTCAGCCCCACCCATTTTTTCCTGAACTGAGACCTAAGGAACCCAGGACAGATCAGCTTCTTTGAGAAGAAGGTTGGGCAACGCCCACCCCAGAGGAGCTCGGGGAAGGAACCTGGGATCCGTCGCTGTCCAGGTTCCAATACCTGACCATTAACTAGGGGGAAGACCCAGGTGGCCGGGCCTCCAGCTTCCCCAACAGGGGGCGGCGTCAGCCTGAGCGTACGGGTTGACCGCTCCCAGGAGACAGGTAGCGGGGTCTAATAAATTGAAGGGTCGCACCCTCCCTGACCTCCCACTCCCCACCTCCTTCAGCAAACTTGTCCTCGAAAGAAGAGGAGCCCTGCACTGGAAACTCTCCAGGGCTCGGGGAGAAGGGAAGGCTCCCCGGGGAATGGCAGAAGAAAGGTGGGGAACCCCGGCAGGGCGGGGACCCAGGCGTCCCGGCAGCCTGGCGCAAAGCTGAGTTCATCTCTTTGTTCCCGGCGCCGCAGTCCTGGGGTGTGGTTCGGGCTGTGCAGCTTAGCCTGGCGCTCCCCTTCCCGCCCCCGCCCCCAGCCACCTCCTACCACTTCTCCCCATCTCGGCCCCCAAATGAGCCGGCTACACGAGTCCTTGAATGTCTCGTCCCCTTCCAAACGCCTCCCGGACCCATCCCGGGAATAGAGCTGTGGATGCTCGCAGACCCTCCTCCCTCCCCCCTCCCCCCTCTCCACCCCAAGCACTGCTCAGTACAAAGGCTGAGCGGGGAACCCCAGCTTTCAGCTGGGCCTGCCGAGAGCGGGGAGAGCCCAAGCGAAGCTGACCACCCCCAAGCTGCCGCAGTGGGCTGGTCCAGCGCACTCGAGCCTGAGGGAAGTGTCACTAGCCCGCCCCAGCCCCAATCCCAACCCTAGCTCTGGTCCCTGTCTCTGTCCTGCCCCCTTCCCTGATCCCTACCTTGGCTCCGATCTGGTTGCCGCACTGGCCGGCCTGGATGTGGACGATTTCCCTCATCCTCGCTGATCTGGCTGGCTTGCTGCAAGGGGAGCGGCCGGGGCTAGGAAGTGGGACGCTTTCTTGCAGGCTGCAGAAGGCTGGGAGCTCATCGGCCGCTGGGTTTTATAGGCTGCTCGCTGCTGCACCGGCGGCTGGGCAGACAGCGGCGTGCTCCGCCAAGAGCTGACCTCATCTTCGTCCCAGCCAATCACGAGCTGCCGGCGGAAAATGCTGCAACATCCCTGCAGCATCAGTACCAACCAGCGCATCCCTCCCCCCGCCGCCCCCACCCTCCAGGTCCTGAGGGAGGGAGCTACCCACCCAGCGCAGTTACTTTGTCTGGCTGCACACAATGCCATGCAGGCTGCTAGGGCCCCTCTGGGCAGATCTGGACAGAATTAATGAAAGGGGATATGACTGGGGGGGCTTCCCTCGGTCGGGGTTTTGGGGACCCTTCACATCTGAAGCAGAGGAGGCGTCCGGACTGGTAATGAAAGGGGGTTCCCCTGAGGACAATAGCGGCTTCTCCACCCACCTGCTGACACCCATCTCGATCTGCAAAAGCCGGGGTCACACAGACCCCACCCAGCTCAGAAGCGGGTGGCGGCGGAAGGGGCGGAGAAGGATAGGGGAGCGATCGTCTCCAAGTTACTCCAGACCTTCCTCCCCATAGTCCCTTTTTCTTTGTTTCCTTCTCCAGAAGCTTCTCTTTCATTGTACCCTCAGTTTCAAGGCCTCCCTCCTCCCTTTCTCTTCCCCTCCCCACCCAGGATTCTGGTGCCCTCCCTTTCTCTAGCCCCAACCCCATCCTTTTCCAGGGGCTTGAGGAGCTCCACCAAGCTCCGTTCCATCCTGCTCCGCCCTTACGTGACTTGTTGGGTAGCAAAAGAGTAGAATTAAAAAGAAAGAAAAAGAAAGAGAGCAAGAAAGAAAGAATCAAAAAGAAAGACATAAAGAAAAAGACAGAAAGAAAAAAAAATTCCTTTTTCTCAGGGAATTAAGGCATGAGGTTCCCTTGCTAGGAAAAGGAAAGTAGGGAGCCTACACCCTTAGGCTAGACCTCCCCTCCCCCACTTCAGCCTGGTCTGCCGCCTATAGAATAAGCCTGAGGAGGGAGGACAGGATGTAACTGGCATAGTGATCCCCTATGCCTTAGAGAAGGGGTTCTTAAGCTTTTTAGTATGACATGTCCACCTTTGACACCTGGTGGAACCTATGGAAACCTCAGAATAGTGCTTTTAAATGCATAAAGTACATGGGATTAAAATGGAAGCCAATCAGATTGAAATAATTAATTTTTTTTAATTCACAATTGTTCTGAAATCTATTTGTAGATCTCTTGAGTTAAAAACCCCTGTCCTAGTGACCCCAGAGAACACCCAAGAGATACTTGTTGAGTCAAAAGGTCCATGGATGAAAGGAGGTCAGAGGAGGAGGGGTGGCTTTTATTTATGCCAAGGGTCTGTTTTGCTGGGAAACAGGGCTCAGAGGTTCCAAGACTGATGGAGAATTGAAAACAGAACCCTGTTAGGAAATTCCTAACTTGGGGGTGTAGAAGGTGTAAAATGGTCATCGAACCTGCCTGGGTGCCCACACTTAGAGGCTCAGTGACAGTGAAAGAGATATGGGCCAAGCTGCAACATTCTCAGCCCGTCCCTGTGGCTTAAAGGTGAGTTTGGAAACCCAACCTAATTCTTGGGCTCCTTGCCCACTGTCATCCGAGCTCCTAGGATCTCTCAATCTGGCTTTGTGCCAGGGTCCCAAGCCCTGCATCTGGGGTGGTAGCATATGAGGGAGGGGTGTGTGTGTGTGTGTGTGTGTGTGTGTGTGTGTGTGTGTGGTGGGACTTGGGGGTGGGAATATAAGGAGAGCCATCCTCCCATGTTGGCCCTCTGTACTACGTAAGAGCAGGGCACTTGATCTCCCTAGCTCCCCAGTTAAAGATGTTGACCATTGCCCCTCTCAGTCCTTATGCCCTGACATTTGCACTTGGTATACTGCCTATCAGTCACCATGTAAACTGCATTTCCAGGCCTCACATCCAGCAGAGGACAATCCCCTAGAATCCCAAAGAAAACTAGTTCAGCCCTTTGCCTTTCTCCCAACAGTAAATTACAGTAATTCGGTCCCTAGGGAAACTGATCAATCAAAGTGAAAAGTCAGGGAGGAGAAGGAGGAATAAGACTTGAGCTGAAGCCACCCACCCCAAAAGTAGAGCCCACTTTGCTGTCAGTGGTGACATCTGGTCGCTAGAGGGCAGCAGGGCTCCCTTCCCTTGAATGGTCCAATTTTCTGGACCAGTCCTGGCTTCACTTTGGCTGAAGGCGTGTGGCAGTTAAGTAATCTCTTTGATCCCTACACTACCCAACATACAGTGCCCCTCTTATTCAGGGCTCTCTAGTCACTTTGATAGTGTGAAAAGAGTGAAGTCATCAAACCTCACAGGTAACTGAGGATCAGAATCCCTGGGTATTGTTCTCTGGGCATCATGGAGTTCTGGATAGAATGCTGCACCCACCACCTGCAACCAGAAGCCCTGGGTTCAAATGCTGGAACTGACATCACCTACTTTTATGACTGTTGGCCAATCACGCTATGCCCTTGATCCTGGGCAGGACCAATCCTTTTCATAGGGTTCTGAGGAAAGTGCTTTGCCATAGAACCATGAGTTTGTAACTTTTAAGTTGTAGGGAGGGGCTAAGGGCAAGTCTTGGAACAGACCCATTGCCTGAGTAATTGTGCTGGGAAGTCACAGGGAATAACAAAGGTGGGTGATATTGCTTGTTACTCATGGACACAGTTCTTCAAATAGAAATGAAAAGATACAAATTTCATGGTTCCCTCACAAGCTTTCCAGGACCTATCTGACTTCTGCAATGTGCAGCTTCCCTCAGCACCTGCATACAACAGTTTCTTAATATTTTTTGTGTGGTATATAGTATATACATGCATATTCCTGATTATAACATTGTACTTGGTTTTATGTGGAGACACGATTCGATTGTGAAATCACCTTTTAACAAAGTTCCTCCTTTGAATGGATGGGGTCCATCTACTACTTTATAAATTCAGCACTGAAGTTGTCTCTCCAGATTTGACTGGAAATACACACATACACATATATGTGTGTATATATGCAAAACACATACATATATGCCTATATGTGTGTGTCTTTCAATATGTTTCATTCAAAGGTGCACCTCTTTACAACTATGTATATATATATATATATATATATATATATATATATGTATGTGTGTGTGTATACAAGGGTGAGTGGGCATTTGTGCATATGTCTAGGCACTATCTGTTGATGTAGTCATCGGGATCTGGGCTGTGAGTCTGAAGTATGTGCTTGCCAGTATCTGTGGCCTGTGCAGGAGGGTTGTTTCCTTTAGGTTTAGTGTTCTTAATTTCTAGAAATCTTGTCTTTTGTTCTTGAGCTACACCCTCTCTCCATCCCCGCCCGTCTCCCTTCCCCCACACACCTCCTCCTCTCCTTTATGATGTGGCCTCTCGTGGTTGGTGTCTATGTGTCTGTAGCCCCTCCTCCCTCTCCTTGTTCCCAGGGTCCCAGGGTAAGGTTTCTTAGCTATTCTCTCTGGGTGGCTGCGGGAGGCTGGAAGGCAGGCTAACCATGCTGCCTTCTGCACCTCCCTCCCGGTCTCCACTAATATACCTAAGAAAGGGGAAGTTTCACTGATCAGCCCCATCTTGGCCAGCTCTCCCTCTCCTTGTGACACCAAGCCAGGCTCACTTTCTCTCTCTTCGGGGCGGGGGGAGGGAGGTATGGTCTCAGGCTGCAGTCTGACTCATTCTCCCATCTTGCCGTGCCAGGAACCAGCTCTCTGGCCCCTTAGCAAGAAGTCTGGAGCTGGGGTTGGCAGTCCCATTTGTTCTTTGACTTTGTGCTCCCGGCCAAGGGGAGGGGAAGTTGGGAGAAGACTGGGATCCTGAGAGAGAAGCCAGACAAAAGGAACTTGGGAAGAGTCAACAAGTATTTATGGTATGTCTGTGGTGCACAAAGCTAGAATGCAGATGAGTTGTTTTTAAGACTCAATTTGAAGGGCAGCTAGGTGGATAGAGCACCAGTGCTGGAGTCAGGAGGACCCGAGTTCAAATCTGGCCTCAGACACTTACTAGCTGGATGACCCCGGGCAAGTCACTTAACTCTGCCTCCAAAAAAGAAAAGACTCAACTTGAATTTCATAAGAGAAATAACATGTGTTGTAGATGGTCCTTGTTTCAAGAAGGCGGAGGAGCAAGCAGAATAGAAGGGTGAGGGAGGAAGAAGGGCGAGAGGCCCTAGAGGGGGGTGTGGTGCAGCAAGGGGTGGGAGATCAGATTTGGGTTTGAGAACAATAATGTTAAATAATAGCATTTCTATAGTGCTTTAAGGTTGGCAAAGGGCTTTATATATGTTATCTCACTTGATCTCCGGGACAATCCTACCTGGCAGGTGCTACTATTCTCCCCATTTTAAAGATGAGGACTCAAGGTCCATCAGAGCACCTCAGTACAAGCAAGATAGCAATGGAGAGATTCAGATTTCAGGGTCCCCCCCCAAGCTTTCTGGTAGCTGCCTGATCTATCCAACCAAATAAACTAGAGAGGACATCCTCTGTGAGCATCCTTGCCTTTGAGATGTGTCCAGAATGATCACAAAAAGCCTCACATTCAGAAGATAGATATAACCATTGAATCATAGATTGCTGGATCTTGGATGGGACCTGAGAGCATCTAGTTCATACCTATCATTTTGCAAATTAGGGAAACTGAGGCTCAGAGAGGAGATATGACTTGTCCAAGGCCATATATCTAGTTGGTGGCAGCAGGGACTAGAACCCAGGGTTCTCAAATTTCACTAAAGTGAAATACATAATACATACATAATATATAATGTTGCCTGAGCTGGAACAAGGCTGAGAAAACCCTCTGATCTGGGTAAAAGCTAACTCTCTTACAATGGGTGGTGTTCAATTCCCACCCCTAAAGCTGCCCTATACTAGTGTTTTTTGCCTCTGTGGGGTTTTCAAGACTGGGACTGATACTTAGCTTAGTTGGGTATGTTGGGAACAGAGCTTGTCGAGGTGGGGACAAGGCTTCTAGCCTCACTTTACCTTGGGCTCCTTCCTTCCCCTGCTGGCTTCTAGATGGTGATCAGAGAGAACTGACTAAGGAAACGCTGGATTTAAAGTCAAAGGACCCTGAGTAATCTGCAGCTTACTATCTGCATGACATCTGAGCCTCAGTTTCCCTCTAAGTCAAATGAGGAGGTTGGCCTATAAGATTCCTTCCAACTCTGAAATTCTGTGATTCTGGGAGGAGCTCACTCAGTCTTCAGACTTCTCTCCTTTCCTGGGTTATACAGGACTCCAAGATTAACCAAGGTAACTTCACCAATATTTTGGGGCTTTCTCCTCTAAAGGAAAGCTTTTTACTCTGACTCTGGGCTAAGTCAGGCAAGATCTGAGAAGTTGAGTCCAGTTCTTAGCTTCTGCCTTCCTGCCTATTTATCACTTGTTTACCTTCCCCTCTCCCACCTCTCCTTAAGGGATATGAAAGAGCAAAGAGGGATGATGAAGCATAGTCACAAATCCACCCCCACCCCCCATCCCTTCCCGGCAGTCAGACAGCGTCTGGGCAGAGTGGATTTATTGTCATTTCTCAATCACACGGTTCCCACACAGCCTCAGTAACAATCACTAACCCAGCCAGGTCAGGTCAGGCATAGGCCAGTGGTCTGGACAAAAGCAGGGGAGTCAGAATCAGTGGCCAAGTTGGGAGCAGAACCTCAGTATTGGAACTCCCAGTCATCTGCCCCTGATTACCATTAGCATCCCACACGACTGCATGTCCTAGGAGTCTTCAGTATCTTGGACCTGGGTGGGGAGATAGGAGGGGTGGGGGTGGGGGTACTCCAAATGCTTTTTCATGGCTCCAGTTGGTGTTGAGGTATCATCTTTCCAATCTGGAGTGTGCAAGCCCTGCCTCCTAGATGCAGTATCCTTAGCCAACTGAAGCAATGACAGGAAGGAGGTAGGAAGTGAACAGGTCTCTGGGTACTCATACCAGGAACAGGTTGAATTTCAAGGCTTTGGGGATGGGGTTGAAAATCGTAGCCTCAAATGAAGGATAAAAGTGTATCAGATGCAGGGGATTGTTCTACTGTTCCTGTCGTATTATTCATTATGTGCACAGCTGAGCATCCATGGGTGTGCACAAATGAGTATGTAAGTGAAAGTGAGTGCTGTGTGCACACGCGCACACATGTGTACATACACACACATACACACATTCTCTCTCTCACACACACACAAACACATGCATTCCATTGAAACATCCTTCTCAAAAGGGCAATTCAGAAGTTGGAGGCCAGGCTGACTAATGATGCATATCCCTCTTCACCAAGGGAGAGAACAGATTGTGCCCACTAACCAGAACATCCAGACCCCTTTGCAGATGAGAAGTTGCCCTCCTCCATCACATTCAGTCCCACTGGGTTTCTGCATGCCTGCATGCACGGGCATTTGCAATGCCCCACCCCTGCCCCCTTACCAGGAACACAGAATCACCTCCTTGAGTGTCTTGCGGAGTTCTTGGCTGCGGAAGGCATAGATGAGAGGGTCAATGATGGCATTGCAGATTATGAGGATGAGAAAGAGGTTGAAGTTCTGGAAGTAGCAGCTGCATGTGGGATGCTTGGGACAGAGGACAAGAAGTGTGAGGTGCAGGAAAAAAGGGGCCCAGCAGAGGAAGAAGATGCCCAACAGGATTGTGAGAGTGACAGCCCCCTTGAGGATTGACAGCTGGTGAATGGTGTGTCTCTTGTGTAGCCGAGCAATCCTCCTGGCATGCTGGCAAGCCTGGATGAACATGTGAATGTAGAGGACCACCATGAGCCCCAACATGGACAAGAAGAAGCCAATGAGACAGAGCAGGACTGCAACATGGTTGTAATAGGAGATGAAGAGGGTACCAGAGAGGGCACTGGACACCCAAATGCCCACAAGGACTCCCTGAGCTCGACAAGGAGTGACAATGCTGTGGTAGCGCAGGGCATAGAAGATACTGATGTAGCGGTCAACCGCAATGGCTCCTAGGAAGGAAATGGAGGACATCATGGAACCACAGATCAACACATCAATGACATTGTCAAGCCGTTGCAACGTGGGCGCCTGCATCACCAGCACCCTTTTCTCCAGCAGTAGCACCACCAAGATCTCCAGCAGGTTACTGCCACTCACCAGAAGGTCTGATAGAGCCAGGCAGCAGACAAAATAGTACATGGGCGAATGGAGGTTGCGATTCTTGATGATGGCCACCACCACCATGACATTCTCCACCAGGCTCAGCAGCCCTAGGGTCAAGAACAACTCATTGGGAACGAAGAACCCGTGGCACGGAATATGTGTCTGGTTGGTGGGGACAACTTGATGGAGGGTATCTGGGGAAGTGGAGTTCAGAGAGTTAAACAATCTCTTCTGTTGACCGGGCATTGGCATAGTTCCGGGTTAAGAGCAAGGAGCCATGAATGTGAAACTAGCAACACATATGAACTGGAATTTTCCAATTCCTACCCTGGAGGGCTTTCTCAAAGTCAAACAGCTGCCCGTCGCTGTTTCAGTTCATCGTTCTCATCAGTTAGTGTCCAGAGGAATCCCCAATGTTTATTTCCCCTCCCCTTCCCTCCTTTGGTCTCAGACAAAAATCACAGTCACCAAATCCACCCCATACTCATTATTTCTCTAACCTGTCAAAGGACATCCTACTGATTCCATTAGCACAATAGAGGCTGCAATAACTCAAGTCATGTCCAATGTTGCCTAATCATCCTTTCTCTATTGCTTGACTCCAGAACCCAGAGAGTCTCAAATTTCCTGCCTGAACAAACCCAAATTCTCAATCTGTGCACTTCTCTCTTCTCTTTGCCCTCCACAGGTTGTTTTGTTCCACAGGAATGGAATGTTCTTTCTTTCTTTTTTTTTTCCTCTTGGCTTTTTCATCTCTTTTCCTTAGCTGGGTGACGTGAGTTAGCCAGTAGGATACGAGGTCCACATCTCCACAGTATCTGCATCCCCTGGGAACTCCAGCCGCAGCCCTCTGCCTTGGTCCAAAGAAATGGATTGGAGCTGATGTCCCAGTGAAGAATGAAGTCTCTCTCCCCCTTCCTTTAAAGACAGTCTGTGGAGCCCCTCCTTCAAAGGAGGCTGATTTGACCACATGATAGTGGCTCATACTGGGAATGCCCAGCACAGCAGAATGATTAGTTATGAAACTTGTCAGAGCTGAGGAAGTTCAAAATCTTACATAAACGTCCTGTAGGTACTGCCTGCTAGATTCACGTGGCTGACAGTGAAACCAAGGATACCTTTACTTGGCATCAGGGGCTCTGAACCCAGAGAAGCAGTGCTTGAGAGGGCTGAACTAGGAATACTGGATTGTTACGAGGAAGATAAGCTTCAGCTCAAAATTAGGAAGATTTTTTTCAGCAGTGAGAACTGCCTGTAAATTAAATTGGGTTACTTTGTTAGAGCAGGTTTCCCAGCACTAGAAGTATTTGAGCAGAGGCTAGGTGACTCAGCTGTCAGGTATATTGTAGAGGGAATTCCTGCACTGAGGCCCCAGTTTGGAAGAGATAACTCCTAAAGACCTTCTCAATGTTAAGATTCTGTGAACCCTAAAGGTTAAGTTTGTATGGAGCCTTTCTGTTCATCCTCTTAAGTCCTAGGAGGAGAGAGGGCTCCATAATTGCATTTAATGAGGCAGCAGTGGTACAGAGGTTAGAAAGAACTGTAGTCACAGTCCATTATTCAAATGATTATTTTGCCTCTCCTTCCCAAACAGTGAAGCTCTATTCAGTTATTTGAGATCTCTAGCCCAAGATCTTAGACACACTCTACCCTGAAAGTTCAATACTAGGCCAAAATGAAAAGGAGGTAGCCATCCTCACCTGCAAATTGAAATGGTGCATGCCACTGAAACAATGCTTGTTGTCCTTCATTCTCAAAGAGGACCGAAATGACATCACTATGTCAGAGTCAAGTTACAGTGTGTCCGACTGTGGCTGATCAGACCAATATGAGCTCGAACATTTAGGGGAGATTCTCTAAATTTTGGCATTTCGAATTGCTTTTGAGCTACTTCAATCCTGCCTTGCATAGAGCACAGCACCTTCTCTGATGAGGGCACACCACGCTGGTGTGGTCCTGTGCCAGTGTGTCCCATGTCTCACAATCAATTCCAAAGCTCTCCAGAGAGACCTTAAGAGTGTCCTTGTATCGCTTCTTCTGACCATGATGTGAACGCTTCCCCCGTGTGAGTCCTCCGCGAAACGATCTTTTAGGCAAGCCTAAGTTTGGCATTGGAACAATGTGGTCAGCCCATTGGAGTTGCACTCCCTGCAGAAGAGTTTGAATGCTTGGCAGTTTGGTTCGAGAAAGGACCTCAGTGTCTGGCACCTTATCCTGAAGGGTGATCTTCAGAATCATCCCAATTCAAATGGAAGCGATTCAGTTTCCTGGCATGGTGCTGGTATACTGTTCAGGTTTCACAGGCATACAACAATGAGGTCAGCACAACAGCTCTGTAGACCTTCAGCTTGGTAGTCAGTTTAATACCTCTTCTCTCCCACACTTTCCTCAGGAGCCTCTCAAACACTGAGCTAGCTCTGGTAAAGTGTGTGTCAACTTCACTATCAATGTGTATATTCCTAGAAAGTATACTGCCAATGTAAGTGAACTTATCCACAGTATTCAAAACTTCTCTATTTGCCGTAACACAAGCAGCCGAGAACTGGTCCATACTTTGTTGCATCTCAGCATCAGAGGTGGCATTGAGTGCGTAATCATCTGTGAACAAAAAATTATGTATCAACTCTCCCTCCACTGAACATAAACCCAAGAATGCAACACATCTAAGGAGTGCTTGCTGATAAGAACAAGAGACCGTTCTGGCTTAGTTTGCTTGGGAGTGGCTAGCCATGCCCCATTGTACCATTCAGTGGTGGTGGTAGGGTGGTGGCTAGCATTTTTTTCTTATTAAAAATGCTTTATTGGTGGTCTTTTCATTTGTCATATCACTGTCACTTCCCAATGATTCCATTCTACTCCACCCTTGCCCCTCTCAATAGCAGGATCCTCTCTTATAACAAATAAATCAATGCCCTGGTCAGGTCTGAAAACTGAGGCAGGAGGCATGCTTCCCCTTACTCTGAAGACACAACGGGACATAGCATTGGTCACTGATGAAGCCTTTTCAGTGTTGTTTTCCTTTGCCTTGTTATGGTTACATGTAAACTGTTCTGGCTTTGCTTACTTTACTCAGCATCAGTTCATTCAAATCTTCCCAAGAGTATTTGAATTTTTCCCCTTTGCCATTTTGGGCATCTCGCGTTTCAATTATATTCCATTCAGTCATGTGTTACTGTTTGTTCAGTCAGACTTAAGTACCTACATTCCTCCCAGGTCTTTGCTGTTTGTACATGAGACCCTCTTGGGGCAATATTCCTAATAGTTTTATTGCTGGATCAAAGGTTATGTACAGTTTAGCTACTTTTTTAGTAGAATTCCAAATTGTCTTCTAGAAGAGTTGTCCTTTAGCTACTTTTTTAGTAGAATTCCAAACTGTCTTCTAGAAGAGTTGTCCTTTAGCTACTTCTTTAGTAGAATTCCAAACTGTCTTCTAGAAGAGTTGTCCTAATTCATAGCTTTACCAATGATGCACTAATGTACCTGTCTTCCTAAAGCCCCTCCATTACTGTCTGTTGGTCACTTTTGCCCCTCTGTAAGATGCTAGCTGGGACCAGAGTTGTTTTAATTTGCACTTCTATTATCATTAGTTATTTGGAACATTCTCTGATAAATGACTTTTTGATTTACCCTCCTCAGTCCAAAGCAAGGATTTATTTGGGATGAAGGCCAGCAACAGCTCTCTATTCTTTCATTTCCACTGGCCAGCAAGACCACATTGGCCCCAGGGAAAGAGTCACATCAGACCTAGACTTCTCGGCTCCAGCACTGGTTAGCCAGAAGCTGAGCATGTTACACTGAAAATCATTCATGGCAGAGCAGAGAGTGCCCACAGGGAGGGTAGTGTGATGACAGGGAATTATCCCTACCACGATGTCAATGGCTACAAATAGCATGGATTTGGATACTGTCTTTCTTCCAAAGAGCTCAAAGCATTTTCACATCTATAATTACATTGATTCTCACAGGGAATGGGGTTATTAGCCTCATTTTTGCAGATAGGGAAACTGAGAGAAAGATAAAGTGACACATTCCAAGTCATAGAGCAAATCAGAGGTACAACTGGAACCAGAACTCAATTACTGATGTCCTATCCAATATCTGGTCTCACGTTTCACATCAATGTGTCTCAATCTTTTCTAGTCTATGACACGTAGAGAAAGCATCAGACTATGTCATGGAGCTGTGCACCTTCCATTTAGCCATATTAGGTGACTGGGATCACCTATCTCTGTCTGCCTGATTCCTCAACTGTAAAATGGGGATCACAAAGCATCCACCTCCCAGGGCTGTTGTGAGGACAAATGAGATACTTGTAAAGGGCTTTGTACAATGTCTGGCACATAGTAGGTGCTATATAAATGCTTATTTTCTTCCCCATCTGCAAAATGAAAAGGCTAGGCTAGCTTAACCCTCTTCCTTCCTGGTTTAAAAGAAAATTGTCAAAAGGGAGTGAAAGAACCTAGAGAATCATGACACACCAATGTTATCTTCCTAATACCCTAATCATGCAAGGTGCCCTGGTTAGGTAAAAGGGGTCCTGTCCTCACCATGTGCTGGCACTTGGGAGTTTATGGAATACCAAATTATTTGTTACCTTGGGCAAATGACCTCAACTCCCTGGGCCTGAGGCTCCACATCTGAAAACTGAGGGTGGGAGGAGAGGGAAAGGTGGTTGAGGTGAACTCTGAGATCTCTCATCTCTTTCCTCCGACTTCTACAGCTATCCTGGCATCAGTACCATTGGAAGCCGGCTCCCCTGGGTTAGATAATCCCTCCTTGGGTTTGTCACTTTTTCCTTGCCAATAGGGAGCTTAAGAGACTCCTATCCTATTTCATCTCTGAAGGTCTGAACAGCACAGTAATAACTCAAACCATTCTTTGTATTTGGGGTATGATGCAGAATCAGGACCAATGGACTCTGCTCTTTCAGCTTCCTGTCTCTGACTACTGCAGAAAGGAGCTGTCCCTGAGTTTCAGTGATATTTTCAGTCCATAAATGAGACCTTTGACGTAGATGCCCCCCACCCACCAAGGCACACAGACTTCAAAGAGCGTGAGAATGGGACAACCTTTGGCAGAAAGCTGACCGCAGCCTCTTCCTGACGAGACCCTGGCCAGTGGGCAACTGAGACAGGGAAATCTTCCCTCAGGGCACCCACATTACATTAATTCTCATTAGGATAAAAATGGTCACTTGGTTAGGACTATTGAAGGCCATGGGCACAGCATTATAAGCCCATTGTCATGAGGACATACAAAATTGAAATTCACAGATAATCACAACCCAACACTTCAACTGTCTTTCTCAGCAAGTCTTTCCCTAGAGGTACCGAAAGATCTGAATTTTATCTCCTTTTGCTCTGGTCTCCCTCATTGGCAATGTGCTCCCTGAGTGGAATTCTGAGTAGTGAAATAACCAGAAAAAGAACTTGTATAATCTACTCAAAGGACCATCTCTAATACTCTAGAAGATACAGATGTGGGCATTCCTTCCCACAATGCAGATGGTAACCACGGCTCTCATCCATGTTCCTCCATAAATTCACCAGAGGGTGACTTCACCACTAAACCTTCTGAGACCCTTCTTCAGGTTCCCCTGAAGTCCAGGGATACCAACAGAATACATGGGTGGTCCATTGGCTGTCTCTCATTTTTGCTATGACTGCTGTTTTTTTTTTTTCCCAAATTGTTTTTCTAATGATATACTTCAGGCCACTTCCAACTGTTCATTTGTTATGTGTTGCCCACCATGAAGCATGAATGCAAAAGCATTTCTTCTAAGCATTTACTATACCTCAGGCACTCTACTAAGCACTGGGAATATAAAAACAAAAAAAAAAAAGGGGGAAAGTCCTTGCCCTCAATGAACTTACATTCTAAAAGGGAAGAAAACATATATAAGGGAGTGATGGCTGGAGAACAGTTTGATTTGCAGAGTCACAGAAGTGGTCAGCTGATTCACAGGGCAGTCAGTTAATACATCCTTCTGATTAAACAGGTAGTATCAATTTGGTTCTTGTGCTTGGAGCAAGAGATGGGAGGGCAGGGAATGGGGTATTACATATATGGGTCCACAGAAGATGGTAAGATTGTCCAAGTTGATAGCTGGATGGGACATTAAGAATAATTTGGTCTGGAGTCCATTAGAGATAGTGGGCTAGGTAAGTTTGTACTTATCAATCACCAATCAACATGGCTCAGACCCAGGGTGGGAGTTCCAAAGCTTAAGTGGATTAACTTTCTCTGGGGCTTGGATTCTGGAAGCCCACTCTGAACAGGTGGGGAGAAGCAGGGCAGTAGCTAGAGGGCAGACGGCTCTCCCTGTTTCTCTGCTGATCTTTTAATGTCCCCCAATTTCAATTCTTCTGAGACAACAGTATTTTCTTTGACCAGCAACACCACATCACCACGAGTTATACTGGTGAGGTTAGCCAGGCCTTAGTCTAAACAAGAACCCGGTGGAGGTTTTAATCCCAGTCCTAATAGTGAAGTTCTTGCTAATTCATTCACTCTTTGGTTCCTCTACCAAACCACACTAACTAGGCCTTAATGTTCCTATGACAGGACAGCCTCCTCTGCTGGGAGGTGTTACAGTAACATATCTCTATTTGGAAGAGTAGAATACTCCTGGGCCGATTTACCCCTAGCTCTTGTGTAGGACACATAGCTCTTATGAGAAGTCCCAGAACAGTAAAATATACTAAAGAAGACCACCCCCAAAGAGATCACACAAACGGGAAAAGGACCCACATGCACAAAAATATTCACAGTAGCTCTTTTTGTGGTGGCAAAGAATTGGAAATTGAGAGGATGCCCATCCATTGGGGAATTGCTGAGCAAGTTGTGGTGTATGAATGTGATGGAATACTATTGTGCTATAAGAAATGATGAACAGGCTGACTTCAGAAAAACCTGGAAAGACTCGTACGGTCTGATGCTGAGTGAAGTGAGCAGAGCCAAGGGAACGTTGTACACAAAAACAGCCACGTTGTGTGATGACTAATATTGATAAACTTAACCCTTCCCAGCAATACAAGGATCTAAGACACCTCCAGAGGCATTGTGATGGAAAACGCTATCCACGTCCAAAGAAAGAACTACTGAAGTTGAATTGCTATTTTTTTCCTCTTCTGTTGAGTTTTGTTTCCTCTTTCTGATGGTTCCTCCTACTGGTTTTAATTTCTACTTACAACATCACTAATGTGAAAATATGTTTAATATGAATGTAAATGTATAGCCTATATCAGATTGTGTGCCGTCTTGGGGAGGGTGGTGGGGAGGAAGGGGGAGAAAAATTTTGAACTCAAAAGCATATGGAAGTTATTATTGATAAATCAAAATAAATAAAAAACCACTGGATTTTTCAGGCTCCTTTGGTGGTGTATTAACTTTCCATATTGGTGTCAGGTTATACTTTGCACTGTCTACCCATAGTCATTAGTCTCTGGTCCTCCCCTTGGAGTCTGACAAGGAATCCATATTTCTATCTTGCTACGGCTGTGTGGACCATAGGTTACAATTTCAAACAAGCAATAAGCATTTGTTAAATGGCTCGTTTTGTGGCTAGATGCTGTGCTAAGCCCTGGGAATACGAAGAAAGGCAACAACAGTCCTTACCTTCAATGAGCTTACATTCTGAATTAAATGCATTTTCTGCTTCTCTGGCTCTTGGAGTAGTGAAGAGAGTATTAGCCTGGAAATTAGGAGACCCTATGTCTGGTTCCTGCCATGTCACTAATTGTGTGACCTTGGGGGTGTTCCTTCTTTCATGGACTACAGTTTCATTATCTATAAAATAAGATGTACTCAATGACCTCAGTTTTATAAGGTCCATCTCACCTCCAAGATTCTCTTTAGTTAGTTCATGGGAGACATCAAGGTGACGTCCTTTGTCAACCCAACAGTCCCAGATAAAGTAGCGCTATTCAAAGCCCAAAACACCCCAAGTAGGAGCACTTCTTTATTTTTTCTTCATTTTATTGTTATGAACTTTACAGAAATCAACAAACATGAACATTTCCTTATACAAACAGGGAAGGGGGAGGGAATAAGCATTTGCTAAGTGCCTACTATGTATGGGCCAGGCACTGTGCTAAGCACTTTACAAATATTATCTCATTTGATCCTCACAACAACCCTGTGAGGTAGGTGCTACAATTATCCCCTTTTACAAATGAGGAAACTGAGGCAGTTAGAGGTTACATGACTTGCCCAGGGTCACACAGCTAGTAAGCGTCTGAGGCTAGATTTGAATTCAGGTCTTCCTGACTCCAGGCCCAGTGCTCTATCCACTTTGCCACCTAGTTTCCCCTAAGAAGAAAAAAAGAGCACTACATATCAAACCACAAATCTCCATCATATACAGCTTGTTTTTTAGAGCAATATTTGTAAGATCTGAGATATTTGCAAAATGCTTTGCAAACCTTAAAATGCTACACAGATGTTAGCTATTTTATCATTATTTTTATTTAAATGCTAGTTCCAATCCTGCCTTGCTTATCTGTGTCCCCCAATTAACTGCCTTCCGCCCTCTTCTATTTTAAAATTGGTCATCAAAGCACATTTCTCTTTCTTTTTTTTGGGATCAAACCTGCCTAACTCTCCCCAAAATACACAAAAAAACCAAAGCCCACGGGAGCACTTCCTGTGCCCCCAAACCTCTAAGGAGAGGATTCAAGTAGAACAGGAAGACGGCTGGGAAGCAGATACGTGGACATCCATCTCCCTCCACCAGTCACTGGAAGAGGCTAGAAGTGAATGATGGGGCAGCATCAGTTCCTCGAGGTGTAAGGACTGACACAGTGGTTTCCGCTTTGGGCAAGTGATGGAATCTCTGCAGGCCTCTGCAAAGTGGAGCAGCTAGATTAAGTGATTCCTCAAGTCCTTTTCAGTTCAGACATCATGGGGTTTCAAAGGAAGTAGGAAAACACATCATTCTGGATCTCCCGACATCCCCCTAAGCTAAGCCTAAGCCTTCTAAACAGAGCTTTCCACAAACTCAGGAAAACTACTGATGCCCATTTGGGTCCTATTTCTCACCCCACCCCACCCTTTTTTTTTTCTTCTTGAAAACAAAACTCTTTTTATTCCACAAAACAGTGCTGTTACGAATACTGTGGTGTGTATCAGACCTTTCTTTCCATTTCTAACCTCCTGGAGGACATGCCCAACTGTGGGATCCCTAGGTCAAAAGGAATGTGCATTTCACTCACTTGTCCATAATTTCAAATTGCTCTCTAAAGTGGCTGAACCAACGATGGATTGGCCGTCCTGTCTTCCTACAGCCACTCCAACGTCCGCTTTCCCCATTCTTGTGTCCCCTTTACCTATTTGTCTGGCAGGTCTCATTTTCGAGCGAATCCCCAGGTGGAGCAGGAGACGGTGAGTGTTGTCCGCCACGTTGCGGGCTATGGGATTTTAGTTTCTCTGCACTCCCACTGTCCTCGAGGGTGTCTTGCATGTAGGGACAGCACTTCGGGATCATTCTTATAGGCAGGCAGACGAATCCCCTCAAAGGCGGCTTGGAACTTGCATTTTGATTCTGGGCTAGTTTAACCAGCAACAGCATTGTTTTCCTCCCCAGCACTATTTCATCTCTGGTTCTTCACCGCCTCTGCCCCTCCAATGAATCAAAAGGTCACTGCAACTCAAGTTTTAGGCCTCCTACATCTCCCCTGATTTCCAATGAGAGTCTAGTATTCCCCTACAATACTCGGAAAATTGATTTAAAAAAAGTTATTACCCATCTACATTCTTTAATGGGATTGGAATATCACTAGCAAAAAAATAATTTTGGATTTTTCAGCGCCTCCCTAGCTAAACCATCTTCCCTAGTCCTGTTCATGGTGTCGGTTTAAGTGAAGTTTACGGACTGCACCTGAGAAGTCTCCGAAATAGAATTTCACCCTCAATTATCTGCAAGGCCTAGGCTTATACACTAGTCACGTAAAACTAGAAATACCAGTAGGGCTTTTTTCCCTCTTTGACCAAAACCAAAACCAAAACCAAACCAAAAAAACCCTCTGGAGACCAAGAAGCAATGATTAAGTGTGGGAGCCCTTAGGCCTAAGAACCAACCACAATAATAATCATAACATTTCAGAACATCTGTTGATGTTACTGGTATAAATATTGCCTCCACCAAAGTTGCTGATGATGCTTCCGTGCCTTAATAGAAGGGTCTTCGTGAGTTGCTGTGGCCAAGAAGACTTAATCACTTGGTGGCCAATCTTCTGGCCTCTTTGGACATGGGTAGGGGTAGTCTTCCTCTGAGAGGAGAGAAAATGCGTCCCTGGGCCCACAGGAGGTGTCTTTGCCTTTCTTTCTCGGTAAGATCTTGCAGACTTTATGTTCCACTGGTATATCCTCCAAGAGTCGAGGGTCACCTCCAAGCCACGAAGAAGCATAGGACTTTAGCAGAGGAATAATGCCAATACTTAAGAGATTTCAATGGAACTAGGACCTGATTTATGTGAGTACGCTATCCTATACTATTTCCTACATGTAATTCAGGCTGTTGTCTTTCTCCTAGTCAATTCTAGAACCTGTTCATTGTCCTCCTGCAGCATCTGTTCAAGATGGATCAGTTAAATGGACTATCTATTCAGTATGTTTTAGATGGAACAACAGACATTTTCCACGCATTTGGTTATTTCCTATGTAGCTAGTTAGGTCAAACATTTGAGACATTTTTGGATCTCATTCAGGAGGCTCTGCAGTTTCAAGGGGACTTGCATCAGTCAGCCACTGGGTACATCTGGAGGAACTATATCAACATAGAATCCCTTCCATTTTTTATCTGGCCCAAATGAATTGCCTTCTCAGGCACTGAATGAACTGGCAGATGCCATTACTCATTGTCTGTGATCTTTCAAAGACTGTGGAGAATGAGAAAGGTACCTCAGAACTGAAGAAGGCCAAATGTTGTCTCAATTTGAAAAAAAAAAAAAGAGAGACAGAAAAGAATGGAGTCTGCAAACTACAGGCCAGGAAATTCAACTGAATTTCTGACAAAATTGTTGTTAATAGTCATGATTTATGAATAAATAAAAAGCACTTCTTAAGTGTTTACTAAGTGCCAGGTACAAAAGGCAGTTCCAACTCTCAAGAAGCTTACATTCTAGAGGGAGAGACAATATTATATAGAGTGGGAACCAGGGAAAGGGTGCTATAATCTGGAAAATCACAAAAATACCAAGTGGAGGAATGGAGCAGTCCATTAATACCTCCTTTGTGGAGGCAATAGTAAGGGCAATTTGGTAAGAGTTTTTATTTTAGAGTTTTCAATGTGCTACACATACACTTTCTCCCTTGATAGCGATGGGATGAGGAGGAAATGTCTAGAAGAAACTCTCTTCACCAACAGCCAGTATGGCTTCATAGAAGAACAGGTCCCAATGCCCAAACTGATTTTCTTTGTTGGCAGTGTTACTAAAACTCGAAGACTGATGCTGTAAATATATTATGCTTCAATTCAGCAAAGCATTTAACAAACTGTCCTTGTTATTCTTGTGGAAAAGATGCAAGATAATAATACTGTTAGATGTACTTGGAATCGGTTGAATGGTTGAACCTAAAGAATTGTCATTGAAGGCTTCTTTACAGCTTGGAAGGAGATGCCTCAGACACCCGTGTTCGGCCCTGTGCTATTTAGCATCCTCAACAATGACTTGGACAAAGAAGCAGAGAACGCATACTTATCAAATTTGCAGATGACGCAAAGTTGGGAGGGAGGGGCAGCACAATGGAAAATTGAGTCAGGAGTCAGAGAGCTTTTGGCAGACAAGAACATCGGGCTGGAACAAAAAAAATGATATCTAATAGAAATAAATGAGAAGTCTTAGAATTGGTTTTAAAAATCAAGATGTTGGAAGGAATCATGGCTAGACTCAGTCTTTCTGAAAAAGATATGTTTTAGTGGATCTCAAATCAATGTCAGTGAACAGTGTAACAGGGAAGCCAAGAAAATGAATACAATCTTAGGCTATAGTAAAAAAGGCCCAGGGTCTAGGGATGAACAAGGAAGTGGTAGACCTGCTGTACTCTGCCCTGGAAGCTATAGCTGGAGTATTATGTTCACTTTTCTAGGATGTGATCCTGGGTGAGCCACTTAACCTGTCTGCCTCAGTTCCCAGTTTACAAAATGGGGATAATAAAAGCACCTTGCTGGTTGTGAGGTTCAAATGAGATTGTATATACAAATAGAGCTTTGCAACTGTAAAGCACTACCTAAATGCTAGTTATAATTCTTATCATCATTACTGTGGGCACCACAAGTTAGGAAAGACGTTGCTAAAGGCTGGACGGTGTCCCAGGGAGGGCAGCCAAGGTGATGAAGTGCCTTGAGCTCATGACATGAGGACGAGCTAAAGGAACTAGAAAAAGCTAAGACTGAAGAGCTGTCTTGACGTGAAGGAGCTGTCACACTGAAGAGGGATTAGACTTATTCTACTTGGACCCCAAGGAAGGAATTGGAAGTAACAGGAGGGAGTTGCCAATTTAGGCTAACCAGTGACTGGAGCTGTTCACAAGCAGCACGTGGCTGCCTTAGGAAGGAGTGCGCTGGATCCCCCGAAGTCTTCGAGCAAAGGCTGGATGGACGGCCACTGTCAGGAACGCTGCAGAGGACACGCTTTTCCAGCTATCGGCTGGTTTAGCTGGCTGCTGACGTCCTTTCCACACTCCAATTCTGGGATCTTAACACATGTTCTGAAGATGTCTTGTTGAAAGAGAGCCTTTAAAAATTGCATTTTGCTCTGCTAAATCAATTACTTTTTTATAGTCAACAAACAAATATGGTGGAATCCTCTATTCTCCATCTTTTAGTCACATGAGAGACTATAAAGACGTACTCTGCTGTAGAGTACCATTTGGCAAAGTCTACCTGTTCTTGTCTATCTTCATCTGACATGCAAATTAACCTGAAAATTAGAGGTGAAGTGTAGAGATGAGAATGTAGGCTTATGAGCTTGTAATTACTGACAGCCTCTCAACTGTCCTTTTAGATAATGATAATGTCCGCGATTTCTTCCAATTTTTCAGCATCTCACATTTACAAAGTGGTTTCCTAACAATTCTACGATGGGATTTTTAGTGCAAACATTATTGTTCCTACTTTACAGATGAAAAGACTGAGGCCAGAGAGGTAAGGTAAGTCACAGTGGCAGAACCAGGACTTCTACCCTTCCCACTCCAGGTGCTCCTCCCCTAAAAAAAGTGGCTTCATTCATAACAAAATTCTCTCAAGTGTTCCAAGGAGCAGCTGAAAATGAGACAAAACCAGTATTTGGCTGTGGTCCGCACAGCCCCACAGACGCCCCCTGACCCAAGGCCGGCCAGGCTGTCCAGAGAGCGTGGTCGATGGGAGCCCGTCAAAGGCAGCTGGGGCTCTATCAGTCCCTAGCTTTGCTCCTTCCTTCCCTAACTCTCCTCTATCCCTAGCTCCAGACTTATCTTGGGCATGGACTCCACATTAACCCTGTGTGGGCTATGATCCCAAACAGGGTCTTATGAAAGAAAGTGATGGAGTCAACAGATGAAAAGTCCTCAGTCGCTAGTAATCATTGCTTTGCTGGCTGAGCACACTTCAGAGAACTTTGATGCCCTGCCTTGTATAAGACATACTAAGGAGGAGCCCTTACAAAACTGTAGAAGAAAGAGGCAAATGACTTTATAAATTAAGCACTTACTTTTTTACTTTAGGGAACTATTAAATTTCAATCGAAAAAATCATGAACATAATTATACAGCATATCACTGGGATTCTGGATGCTCTAGTCTCAGTCCCAGTCTTCATCCTCGTCTTCATCCTCATCTCCATTCCCATCAGGGTTATCTTCTGTCGGAGGGTCCTGGAACTGGATGTTGGCCAGGAGGTCTCGCATGGCTGCCATCAGCCTGTTCAAGCCCTGGTCGAGGTCCTCTTCTGCACCAACCGGGTCTATTTCATCCGGTGTTTCTTCTCCCTGACAGAAAAAAGAGGTGGGAGGCTGAAGACGAAACTGCTGGATGAGAAGGGGCTTTCTGTGGTACTTGGATGTGCCCTGCTCTGCCCTATGTAAGGACAGGCTCAAAACGTTTCCATTATAATAAGACATGCCATGCACTGGCACCAAGACAGAAGAGGGTTTTTGCTGAAGAAAATGCCTCTCTCCACAGATGGCACTTCATTTCTAATCTCTGAGGAAGGCCAAAGGTGGGAGGGATCAAAAAAAAAAATCTCAAAAATCAAATACAATTAAAAAAAAAAATCTAAGAAGCACTAGTCTGTTTCCCCTAGATATTTACAATGACAAATTATAATACTGGGAGACTTCAAAGTAAATCTAAAGCTTCAAAGACAACTTTCCCTATTAGCATTTGCCAAACAGAAAGGTTCTCTGCTGCACTATTCTAATCAAACATAAGTATGATTGCTCATACCACTTATCGACAATCCTATATTGTGATCCAATAACTTCAGATATCTGTGTATTTCTTCTGAATTAGGATGTAAGCCCCTTAAAGCAAGAGTTACATCTTAATCAACCATTCCATCCAAAAAAGACTCATTTGTTTAGTGGATGCACTGTGGTCAGGATCTTACTGTAGTCAGTTGTCAGGGATACGAGGAGCTTGCTTCTTTACCAACCTCCACAGCACCCAGCACAAAGCTGCGTCCACAGCAGCTATACCATTCCTGTCACCCTGACTGAGTTTGGTCTGAGAAGAGCAGAAAGTAAGGATGTGACAGAAATGGCACCAGACTCACTTAACATACCTGAAAGGTAAAATTTGGCAACAATGATCGAAAGAAGAGAGATAATGTGCTTTCATTGGAGTAACGGTTTGCCCTGCAATAGAAAACCAGAAAATGTCAGAAAGTCATATTTTTTCTTCTTCTTCTAAATGGACTTGTGCACCATGTGGATTTCAGTATATTAGCATAGCCTTGCAAATAATAATCTAAAAAATAATCCTACTCACCGGGACAGTTCACCCTTTCTGCTCCTGCCCCCAGCAGGGAAATGAAAGGCAATCATAAGCAATGGGCGGCATCAGTAGCAGTGAAATAAGCAGGAGAGATAAAAGGAATTTGGACAGAAAGCAACAGAATGGACCTTTGGCCAAAGGATGCTGCTTTCTAATAAGTGACTGAATGGAGCTGGGAGCACCCAGGATTTGCAGAGGGAACATAAGGTACAGATATTCACATGATATATAGATATTCATACATAGAGAGTAGGAGTGAAGGCTTACATTCTAGGCTACATTAGTTTCATTCTGGTGGAGACTCACATACATCACCCCAAAGGACAAAATAATTCTAAGACTAGGTAGAAGCTAGGGTATACCAATGCTAAGCATAAAGATTTTCCATTATTTAGTATTCTTAAAAAAAAAAAAGAATATACAATTTACAGCATTTGAAACTTACAAAACTGATAAAATAGGCAAAGAATTTGTTTTACAAAGTCAATGGATTCAATATCCTAGCAACAAGGACCTAAAAAAAGACCAAAGCTCAGAAAAAAGAGATAGAAAGAGAAATTCCTTTTAAAATAACTCTAGACAATATAAAATATTTGGGAATCTACCTGCCAAGACAAACCCAGGAACTATATGAACACGATTACAAAACATTTTTCACACAAATAAAGTCAGATCTAAACAATCGGAAAAATATCAACTGCTCATGTGTAGGCTGAGTTAATATAATAAAAATGACAATTCTACCTAAATCAATTTACTTATTTAGTTCCATACCAATTAAACTACCAAAAATTATTTCACAGAGCTAGAAAAAAAAATAATAAAATTCATCTGGAAGAACAAAAGGCCAAAAATATAGAGGGAATTAATGAAAAAATATGCAAAGGAAGGTGGCCTGGCCATACCAGATCTAAAACTATATTATAAAGCAGAAATCATAAAAACTACTTGGGGCTAAGAAATAGAGTGGTGGATCAGTGGAACAGAGTAGGCACACAAGTCACAACAGTAAATGACTATAGTAATCTAATGTTGGATAAACCTAAAGACTCCAGCTTCTAGGACAGGAACTCATTATTTGACAAAAACTGGAAAACAGTGTGGCTTCTAGGCACAGACCAACATCTCACACTGTATACCAAGGTAAGATCAAAATGGGTCCATGATTTAGACATAAAGGGTGATACTATAAGCAAATTAGCAGACCAAGGAATAGTTTATGTCAGATCTATGGAGAAGCGAAGAACTTATCACCAAACGAGACAGAGAACATTATGAAATGTAAAATGGATCATTTTGGTTACATTAAATTAAAAAGGTATCATACAAACAAAGCCAACGCAACCAAGATTAGAAGGAAAGCAGAAAGCTGGGAAACAATTTTCACAGCCAGTGTTTCTGGTAAAGGCCTCACTGCTCAAATATATAGAGAACTGAGCCAAATTTTAAGAATACAAGTCATTCCCCAATTGATAGTCAAGAATGTGAACAGGCAGTTTTTAGATGAAAAAATTAAAGCTATCTATAGCCATATGAAAAAAAAGCTCTAAATCACAATTAGTAAAATGTATATTAAAACAACTTTTAGGTACCACCTCATACCTATCAGATTGGCTAATATGACAGAAAAGGAAATAATAAATGTTGGAGAAGATGTGGGTAAATTGGGACATCAATGCATTGTTGGTAGAGCTGTGAACTGATCCAATCATTCTGAAGAACAATTTGGAACTATGCCCAAAGGGCATTCAAACCATGCATACCCTCTGATCCAGCAATACCACTATTAGGTCTGTATCCCAAAAAGATCACGAAAAAGGGAAAAGGATCCAAAATGTCATACAACCACAAAGGACATACAGCTCTGATGTTTAAATGACAAATGCCAGAGCTTTATGTCCTTTCTGGGATGCCATATATTACAATTTGCTTTGTCTTGCACTGGTCCCATCCAAGTCTAAGCTTGGGAGGAAGATGGTCCTCCATGGTTCTACTAACAGTGCTACTGTGCTGACCTATCACTGCCTCAATTTATCTTCTGGTTATTTTGACCTATCCTCTGCCGATTCTGCATTGTGGTGTTTTGTTTTTTTTATAGTCATCTTCTTCCTGTAGCATCTGGCTAATTTCATGTACCAGTCCCAAGGGCCAAGGATCACCTAACTTTTCCATCTGTCATTTCTTTTCCTGAATCCCTGATATAATATGCTTGGAGTGTTACATTCTTAAAGTTAATGAAGTTACTGTAAATATCATAAAAGGGCCTCAACCAGCCTCTGCTCACTCCAGCCCATACCCAGTTTAACCACTTGGTCACCATAATACTTCCCCTCTCTTAACAAATCCAATAGAATAAGGATAATCAACAAGCAAGACAAGTCAGCAAGCATTTAAGTGCCTACTATGTGCCAGGTACTGTGCTAAGGGCTGGGGATACAAAGAAAGGCAAAAAACAGGCCCTGCCTTCAAGGAGCTCACAGTCTAATGGTGGAAACAACACAGAGTTATGCACAAACAAGGTAAGAAGGGATAAATTGCTGGTAGTCTCGGAGGGAAGGCACCAAGATCATGGAGGACTAGGGCAGGGATCTGTGACTTCACTGCTATAGTGAACACTTGGATAAGGAGATGCCTGCAACCTCATAGTGTCAGAGAGTAGTTTGGAGCAGTGAGGAGTTCAGGGATTTGCTCAGGCTCTCACACCAGTGTGTGTCAGAGGCAGGCCTTAAACTCAGATCACACTGGCTTCAAGGCCAGATCCTCATCCACTACGCAGCTTTGCCTCAACAAATGTAGAAGAATAAATGACTACTGCACATAAGAAATAGAGTATGTGGTCTAGAGTCCCAAACTGGTCCCTGGCTATTGGGCTGCACTCATCCCCTAGTGTATCATTTCACCTGTCATTTCCTCTCCTGTGGATGTCATGAGGTCACCCTTTATATAGTTTATTTTTTGTTTGTTTTTGAGAGGCAGAGTCAAGTGACTTGCCTAGGGTCACACAGGTAGTAGGTGAGGCTGGATTTGAATTCAGGTCCTCCTTACTCCAGGGCTGGTGCTCTACCCACTGTTCCATCTAGCTGTGTCCTTCCCCCCCAATCCCCTCTACTTTCATATACTGTACAGGAAGGGATGGGAGGGAGGAAGAAAAATTTGGAACTCATTATTTTGTCAAAATGAATGTTAAAAATTATCTTTACATGTAACTGGAAAAATAAAATACTATTTTTAAAAAGGAGAAAAGGACCTACAAGTACAAAAATATTTATAGCAGCTCTTTTTGTGCAAAGAATCAGAAATTAAGGGAATGCCCATCAATTGAAGAATGGCTGAACTAGGTGTGGTACATGAACGTAATGGTCTATTATCGTGCTATAAGAAATGACGAGCAGGCAGATTTCAAAAAAACCTGGACTTACATGAACTGATGCTGAGCGAAGTGAGCAGAACCAGGAAAACATTACACACAGTAACAGCAACATTGTTTGATGATCGACTATGACTGACTTAGCTCTTCACAGCAATACAATGATTCAAGACAATTTTAAAAGATTCATGATGGAAAATGCTCTCCATATCCAGAGAAAGAACTATAGAGTCTGAAAGCTGATCGAAGAACATTCTTCACTTTTTTTTTGGTGGCTTTTTCTCTTTTGTTCTGTTTCTTCTTTCACAACATGACTAATATGGAACTGTTTCCACGATTGCACATGTATATATAACCTGTATCAGACTGCTTGCTATCTTGGGGAGGGGAAATGGGAGGGGGGGATGGAGGAAAAAAATGTGGAACTCAAAATCTTACAAAAAAAATGAATGTTGAAAACTATCTTTACATGTAATTGGAATAAAAAAATGCTATTAAAAAAGAAAAAGAAAGCTTCGATTGGCACCTTCAAAGGTAGGAGCCACACTGCTGCATCACCAATCCTTTCAACTCCTTAAATATCCATTATGGGTAAAAAGGAAATAGTTAAAGATACAAGCATTAATAATAAAGAATTTGATGATGAAACCAATATCTATAAGCCCAGTAATGATACCAAATCCCAATTACAGAAGCATCATCAGACAATACACATTTATTAAGCACCTATATGTGCTATTTGTTGTTCTGTATACTGTGTCCATGATCCCATTTGGGGTTTTCTGGGCAAAGAAGCTGCAGTGGTTTGCCATTTCCTTCTTTAGCTCATTTTATAGATGAGGAAACTGAGGCAAACAGAGTAAAGTGACTTGTTCAGGGTCACATGGCTAGTAAGTAAGTGTCTGAGGCCAGATTTGAATTCAGGAAGATAAATCTTTCTGACTTCAGGGCCAGGGCTCTCTCCACTACGGTGCCACCTAGCTGCCCCATGTACCAGTACCAGCACTATACTAAGTGCTAGGGGTACAAAATAAAGGCATGACAGTCCTGTCCATAAGGAACTCATAGTCAAATAAGGGAGACAACATACAAACAACTATGGACAAACAAGCTAGAGACAGCATAAACTTATGGAGAGAATCAACAGAGGGAAGGGCTCAAGAAAGACTTCCTGTCGAAGGTGAGATTCTGATGAGGAAAAAGAGCATTCTAGGCATGGGGAACAGCCAGAGAAAATGCCTGGAGCCAACGGCATGGGATGTGTTAGTTACAAGAAGACTGGAAAAGTCTGTGTGTTGGGGGGGGAAGAGAAGAAATTATAAAGGACTTTAAACTTCAAATATTTCATATTAGATCCTGGAGGTCATATGGATTTTGGGGGGGGGGGCAGGGGGAGTTGCTGACATGATCAGACTTGTGCTTTAGGAAAATCACTTCAGTGGCTGAATGGAAGATGGATTGGAGTGAGGAGAGACAGAGGCAGGCAGAGCCACCAGCAGCCATTGTGATAAACCAGGTGTGAGGTGATGGCAGAAGGGTGTTAGGCAGGGGGCAGTGTCAGAGGAGAGAAGGGAGTGAAATTGACAGTCCTTGGCAACAGATGTGATATGAGGGAGTAATGAAAATGAGATGAGAATAACACCTATTTTTCAAGCTTGGTTGACTAGGAGGATGGAGGCGCCTTCAAAAGTAATAAGAAGTTTGGATGTAGGGGAGGGTTTGTGGGGAAAGATAAAGAGTTCATTTTGGAGAGTTTCAGATGCTCGATATCATCCATTTAGGTTTGCTTCTAGAGATTCTAATTTATCTTGTTTGTTATACTACTAAATTTAATCATTGCATGGTTCCAACAAAATTACAAAGGCATTTACTAATAAACACAGTATTGTGAATATTACAACAAACTTCTCTAGCTTTTAAAGGAAAAATATGATTAACTGAAATAAACCTAAAATAATTCTGGCTTATGCAAGTAAAAGGGAAAAAAATTACTGCGAATCACCATATAAAGTAAATTTTTAATAATGTTCCCAATTAGAAAATACTTATTGAATTGCAAACCATTATAGCCTTCTCCTTAAACAATATATTTATGTTAGATTCAGAATGAAAGATATCTGAAAATTATTTTTAAAAAATAGCCTTTTCTAACTTGATACCATTAAACCGTAGGCATTAAAAAAAGCAACACATAATTCCAAAAAAGTTTTGTTTAAAGAGAAAAGTTCCACTGCTATAAAAAACTGTGAGAACTGCTGGCCTTGACCAGGGGAGTATCATTGTAGGAAGTGAACGTGTGGAGCCCTGGGACAAATCTCTGTGGCCTGAGAGAGGTGGGAGCAAGCACAAGAACCCCCACCTTCTCCCCACCCCTCAACTCCCGGTAAGAAAGGTGTTTCAGATGACTCCTCCATGCTCTAACAGCCAGCAGCACAGCATGGACCTCCACGTTACCTTATCCTCCTCCTTGCTAACAGCATGAAAAATTAAGCACTTTCAACTCCTTCTATTGGAAGATTTGAAGGGGAAAAAAGGAATCCCTTCTCCCACCCCTTTGGAAACTTAGGTACAGTTTTAGAGTAACTGTCAAAGGAACAACTGGATTCTCTATGCAGAAATTTGCTTCTTAATTGTTACTGCAATGTATCTACTGCATTAGGATATCGGGATATCTGTACTTGAGTTTCTCCTGATAGATGAAAAATCTACACGAGTAACATACAGTTAGAACCACAGGAGTAAGTGAGCTCAAGAAACAGGCACCTGAAATTGTAGTAGGTGAAAACTGGAAAAATACTGCTGGCCCAGCAACTCAAAAAGATGTTCACAAATACAATGGGAATGCAGTCTAGAAAGAGGAATTCTGTTACTCAGGTTATCAATTGATCTCTGCCCAATCAGTGACTCTTTTCTTGTCTCTCTGTCCCCTTAAAGCCTATCAGGTGATTTCTTTTCCCCTCTGCTTTTGTCAACATGGAGGAGAATAAAAGCAGCCGCGCGAGCAAGAAGGCAAAGGAAAAGGGTGGAAAGGGTACCTTCGAGGTCTGGTGTAGGAAGTGATGGAATCCAGGGGAGGCAGAGGGTCAAACCCCATCACAGGCTGGGATGTCACTTCCTTCAGAAAGGGATACAAAAAGGAAATACCCAGGAAGGCTGTTAGTCTGCCTCAACTGGTCTCTACAATAGAACATTTTCAATAGGACATCAAATTCAGAGCAAAGTCATCCACTATCTACTGGGTTCCCTCAAAATCAGGCAGCTTGAGCCCCTGCTCCCTGGAGTGCGTCTGTTGCTCTTGGGATGGGGTGGAGGCGCATGCTAGGAGAGCAGGAGATGACAGGGCCAAAGACTTGTGTTAAGGCCTTTCCTTCAACTCCACTGATATAGCTTGCCATTCCCACTTTTCCTCTCAGCACACATTCTGGATGCACGGACTGCCAAGGTGTGGGTGTGGTTCTGTGTACTTGGTCGTCATTACAGTAAAAATCATCACGGGTCGTTTTCAAGACACTTTAGGAACACTGGCCTTGCTGGGAGGTGTGTCATCACCCCACTTCACAGATGGGCACCAGAGCAGCTAAGGGACTCAGCCAGGATCAAACATCTAGTCTGTACCAGCGGCAGGATTTTCACCCCAGCCCTTCTGATTCCAAGTCTAGCATTCTATTCACTACACCACCGGCCTTTCCTACACTGAGCCAGTCTTACAGACATGTGAGCTATCTGCTGCAAAGCGCCAAGTCCTGCTGGCTGCTGCCCAATTCCGAGAGAAGGGAGAGGCAGAATCCTTTAAGGACTTCATACAGCCACAAAGTCTTTGCTGCTGTCAAATCAGTGATTAATAAAACATTGACTGGAGTGAAAGACCCATTTTGGGGGAGGGAGAAGTTAGCTATAATGTGCATGTGACATTGTAGATACATACAATGCCTTCTTTTTCAGCTGGTGAGGATCCTTACCAGAGGCAGGGCTGCGGTGGCCTCCTTCATCTCAGAAAGGATCACATGGCGATAGATATTTCTGGGGGCACTCTGGTACCGGACCTTCCGCCTAAGAAGGGAGGGAGAGGGGGACAGAATAAAGACCAACAAATGAAATAACACATTCTGCAGCACTCTAGCAAGATGAGCTCTGGAGAAGACGATGTTCTTCTGCTCAATGCCATAGGCTTCACACTTGCTCAAAGAGGCATCAAGACTATCCCATGACAGCAGCTTTTATTTTTCCAAGTATATAATTAATCATCAAAATGAAATGAGCACTTAAGTGCCCATAAATATGCCTGTCCTTCAGCCAACGGCATAAAAAGTCCCAATTTCAAGTTCCACAGAGGTCTTGCTGGAGGGAAGGTGTGTACTTTATAGATAACATCTGCTTCTGGGAAGCAGTCAAGTACATTTTCCTGGCAGTGGTGATGTTAGCTATGATACTAGCAGGCATGCTTCCTGAAAAATACACAGAGCAACCTCCGAGACATAACCTGTACGATACGGCAAATCCTAAAGTTGCATTTTTCCTATCACAGACAATACATATTCATAAAGGATTACTATGTCACCACCGCTAATACAAAGTCAATTAGAAAAGCCAAACATATGTCTAATGATTCAAAACTCGCAATGGGTTTTTCTTTCAATTTGTGATGATGATCTAAGAAAGATCCAGCAAGGACATCGCCCCCCCCCCCCAAAGCATTTGTTTAGTATTGAGCTAATGTACTTATCATGCAATATTCTGAATTATAATTACTTTGTAAATACAAAAAGGTGTGTGTGTATGTGAAAACACACACCCATACAGCTACACACATTGCTCTCCTATTCCCCAAGATCAGCGATAGCATCTAACCCAAATCTTGCTTTTTCCTCTAGTAAACTGGGCAATATTCTAAATACGGTAAATACAGAGGCAACATTTCTTAAGTCATTTGGCACAAATCCATCAATTTTGTGCAGTCTTCACCTGGCATAGAAAACAAAGCTGCGGGTATTTATAAACGAAGGTAGAATGAAAAAGAAAGATGACTGGTGTTTATCTTATCACACAAGTTCTTAAGGAGCAGGGATAAGTTTAAATGTCCATTTCAGTAGGGCCCACATTAACAGATAAGGAACAAAATAGTTTCTGTTTTCCTTAACAATAAATGAGCCAGACAGATGCTTTGACTGCCAATGTGAGCAGCCAACAGTTGGGCACAGAATTACTGACCTTCTTTCAGATTCTTCCACTATGGGTTCACCAGCATCTACTGTCTGCAGCACTTCTCTGACGTTTGTTTCTAGCCAAGCCATGATGGTAGAATCCTTCCAGAGAGAGTATGTCCTCCCAATGTAGAGGGCAACCAGCTGGGCCAAGGCAGGAGGTTGGCTATAGTAAAGAGACCATCCTGTAAATTAATCCATCATGGAGTCAGATCCTGGAAAATGCCCTCTAGTCCTTAATCAGACCCAAAGGCTTATGCCTTGATCTTAGTAAAAAGGTGTTGTTCAGTGTGTGAGCTACAATGTCCCCGACTAGTCTGAGGCAGGAGTGTCCTCAAGAGCTCACACCACAAAATAGGTTTTTAGTAAGCTCCCTAATATGTTAGAAGAGAAGGGATGTGAGGAACTGGAAACAAATGCCTCTTGTTCTTCCTAATCAAAGTGAAGAAAAGTACACTAAGTATTTTATGATTTCCTGTTTATTTGTAGGAGGAATAAATACATTAGAAATCATTCACTGTCTAAAGACTAAAGACTCCTTTGTGAGTTGAGATTTATTTTAGGAATGTAATAACAGCATTTTGTTGCCATCATCATACAAGGAAATGTAGCTAACCAAGGACAAGAGCTCAGCTTTGTCCTGTATACCAGAACACCTCAATCCTGTTCCTGCCACCCCTGATCCTCACCCTGTAACTTCTGCTTTGTCCCCACCACCATGGCATAAGTACAAGTGAAGATTCAGAGAACCCTTGGCCTGGCTAATTTAAATGATTTCTAAATTCAGTTTATAAGAATTGAGAATGCCAAACTGTCTGAGATCCTTGGCTTAGCTGAGTGTATAACCCTGTTTCCAGTTTGGATGCTGCCTGACCCAGAGCTCCTGAAATTTTCCTTTTCTTATTCAAAATAGCAACCATAGCAAGATCCATACCACTTATTCAAAATGAAAGAAGCAGCTGTGCAAATGTAAAGTGATATGGCTGGTATCTTTAAATTAAGTTCATTTCCAAGTTTTCTGAATGATAAACTGATATACACATCTCTCTTGGCAGCCAGGGAAAATCGGAGCTGTTGTCTAAACACACCCTCTGACAGGTGTCATCACACGAGCTCCTAGCACGTCATCAGCTGCCATGAGGAAGAGAGAAATACACAAGAAAAATACTTATCATTCTACCTCAGGCTATCATAAGCATGCAATGAATTTCATTTTTTTTTTTTTTACCTTATCTGAGTACTGAGTCCAAAGAAAGGGTGAGCTAAAACGGCGGCATCTGGGCGCACACTGCAGCGATCCAGCAGGGGCATGAGAACTGGAAAGGAAAGGCAGAGCTGCTGAGCCTGTTGTCACCACCTGTCCCTTAAGGCTGAACGCACAAGCTCACCACCAGCAACAGTGCAGTGGTGGCAGAAACCAATCTCTTGGATATCTCTTTAACCAAAGTTAAATACCCTCCTCAAGTGGCCAGCAGCACAGAGAAGAGCAGAGAGAGATGTGGCCAGGCTGTAAGATAAAGACAGAGACCTGCTGTCTTCCTTCCTGGTGGGGTAGAAACACCCTGTATCCACTTTCATGTCTGTCTAGTTGTTTGCAAGGGGAGAAAGTTGTAGGCCTCCAAGACTGCTTGGGATACCCCAAAGCCCAAGGATATCCTCATGTTCTGCTAAGGAAGTCCCTTTCCACATCTCTGACTAGAGGTGCCATATGAGGTTCTAAGAACGTGCAACCAAGTTGTCTTAATTATAAGGATCTTATGCTTAGTTTCAAGTTGTACGCAACATAGACCATAGGGAAAGATGTGCCTGGTAAGCTATGGGGTAGTTTAAATTTTTGTAGAACTGGACAAAAGCAGTGTCGGCTGGCACTGAGCTCCCCACTGACCCTATCTAACTAGTATCACATGCGATGTTGCTAATTCTCTCAATCCCTGTTCCATGGAAACTTCACCCATTGGCTTGGCATCATGGGAATTCATTTAGCCTTGCTCTGTCCTAAAGACATGCTTTCCAGCTGATTAGCTGTGGGGCTTCTTAAGTTGGCCACATATTCAGTCTGTAATGTGTAAATAACTGATGCCAGAAGGAGAAAACACAATTTTCAAATGTCTTCCCAGTAATATTGTAAGGCATTTCCAGTTACACAACTACTTAAGTAAAATAAAAAATATGGCAAACAGCAGACAGAACAGCTTAAACCAGAAGTTGCCATAAATCTGGCTCCCTTTATTTAAAAACAGAGCCAGATCCTTCCATGAAACACAGACAAATTAGTGGTCTCATCTATGTCCCTTCTGCTGATGACACAAGAAGGAAATAAGCATTACTATGTGCCGGGCCCTGTGCTAAGTGCTTTAAAAACAACAAAAAAATCTCATCTGATCCTCACAGTAACCCTGCAAAGTAAGTGCTATTATTATTATTCTCAGTTTTGCAAGTAAGAAAATTAAGGCAAATAGAAGTTAAGTGACTTGCCCAATGTCACGTAGCTGGCTAGTAATTGTCTCAGGTTCGATTTGAACTCAGGTCTTCCTGAGACCAGGCCCAGCACACTGTGCCACCTAGCTGCCTCTTTCTTTCCCTTATCTGGCACGGATATGACTGTAGTCAAGAGGGATTTTGAAGAACAACCCAAGAAAACTGCTAGAATAGAAACTTTCACAGCACATGAGTCTCTTAGAGAAGGCCAAATCCAGAACCTCTTAACCACGAAAGAGATGACTTATGGTCAAATCTTCAAAATCAAGCTGATTCCAAGGCACAAAAACTGGCATTTGATAGGTCACCTTTTGCATATGCACATAAAATATATGCAAAATATCCTACAGGGAACAACTAGAATTAATATTTAAAAATTCACTTTCCTACAAAAATTCCTAGTGACCATAAATAACGTCCTCATCCTACAACAGGTGATTTGTGCATGCTTTTCTGAAACATGCACTCAGGTCAAGAAAATGTCCAAATGATTTTTACAACCCATCACAAGTTTATCAGTCAACTGATGGCTGTGCTAGTTTTTGGAGAGGCTAACGAGGCTGGGCCAGGAAACACTGACCAGGGAAGGGGGAGGGGAGGGACGCATCCAGAATCACCATAGCCTTTTTACATCACACTGGAAGAAAGTATGAGATGGTGACATTTCCACACACCCCAAATCTGTCTGAATCTCAAACCAGCCACCCCAGTAAGGAAGTGTGTCCTTACTTTCTGCTTCGCCCAGGCTCAACCTCTATAAGGTACCATGTGTATCCAGAGTAACCAACCTTTGATAGCACTGCCTCGCTAAGTGTCTGTTCTCCTGCCACAAGCTCAGAGGATTACACAGAGTCACAAGGAAGTGAACTTTTAAACAATTCCATGGTTAGTGTTTGGCTGATCAGTCTTGTTACGTTTCTCAATTTAGTCTTTGGAAGGTAAACAGGGGTTCTATAAGAAAATTTCAATAGTAGTAATAGATTTTCTTCCAAAATATTAAATATGAAACACATCAAAAAAAGATAAGAAGGCTTAAGCTCCTTGAGGTTTGTATCATGTCTGGCTTCTTGTTACAGCAGCCTTGACAGTGAAATGGTGAGAGAAGAAATACAAGGAGGAGCCACTAAGTGACCACCTGTGGGCAGCCAAGTATGTGAGGACAGGGGAAGGTAGGTGGGTAGATAGGTGAATACATGGACACGTGCTTGCTGGCCAGATGCAGGTAGTGGGGAGGATCCCTCTCAAGGTGTCGCTGCCACTCCTGCCATTTTGGCTTTGTCTTGAAAATTTCCTATCCCAGTTGCTGGGGCCTATCTCCCCCTGAGCTTTCACTAACCGTCAGGCTTCTCTTCTCTGTGCCCCCACTGGAGCATCCTTGGGGTAGCTACCATCTTTCTCAGCTGCCAGCCCCAGTGATAGCTCCACTAACAAGGAGTTAACAGGCCAGCAAGTCTCTCTTGCCTCATTTCCAAAAACATACAGAAATGAGTCAAATTCACAAGAAGAAGAGCCATTCCCCAATTGATAAATGGTCAAAGGATATGAATAGGCAGTTTTCAGAGGAAGAAATCCAAGTTATCAACAACCATATGAAAAAATGCTCTAAATCACTAATTAGACAAATGGAAATTAAAACAACTCTGAGGTACCACCTCACACTCATCAGACTTGCTAAGCTGATAAAAAAGGGAAAATTTACAAATGCTGGCGGGGACGTGGAAAAGTAGGAACACTTACGCACAGCTGGCGAAGTTGTGAACTGGTCTAATCATTCTGGAGAACAACATGAACTATGTCCAAAGGGCTATAAAACTGCATACTCTTTGACCCAGCAATACCACTACCAGGTCTGTACCTCAAAAACATCAAAGAAAGGCATGCAGTAGAGAGAGCACTAGCCCTGAAGTCAGGAGGACCTGAGTTCAAATCCAACCTCAGACCAAACACTTGACACTTACTAGCTGTGGGACCCTGGGCAAGTCACTTAACCTCAATTGTCTAAAAAAAAAAAAAACCAAAAAACCAAAAAACAAACCATAGCAATTGTTTTTGTGGGGCAAAGAACTGGAAACTGAAGAGATGCTCATCAACTGGGGAATGGCTGAACAAGTGATGATATATGAATTGTGACAGCCAAGGCTGGAGGGGCTGTGGGAATACAGACCTATTTATACACCACTGGTGAAACTGAATTGGCATAGTCATTCTGGAAAGCAATTTGGAACTATACACAAAAAATTACTAACTATATACCCTCTGACCCAGCAAAACACCTAGTAGGATTATACTCCAATGAAATCAAAGAAAGAGGAAAATGTCTTATATTTATAGCAGCTATTTCTGTGATGTGGATGCTTATCAACTGGGGAATGGCTGGTCATATTATGGTAGATGAATAAAATGGAATACAACTATGATGTAAGAAATGATAAATGTGACAGTTCTGGAGAAGCTTGGGAAATTTTGTATAAGCTGATACAGAGTGAAGTGAGCTGAATCAGAAAAATTTCTACTCTAACATTATAAAAATGAATAATTTTGAAATACAAAGATGAAGAATGCTATCTACTTCCTGATAGAGTGGTGAAGAATGAAATATGCAGAATGAGACACGGTTTTGGACATGGCCAATCTAGGAATTTGTTTTGCTTGACCTAGCATATTTGTTACAAGGGTTTTGTTTTTCTTTTTTTCCAGTGGGAAGGATGGGGAGGTGTGAAGGAGGAAAAAAAATGCTTAACTGAAAAAAAAATTAATTAAAAGAAAAAATAGGGTATCATACCCTAAAGACTAGCTGCACTGCTAAGGAATATAATCATGCTCAGAAAACCAAGTCTTTTAAATAATGATATATGACTCAACAGAATCAAAAGCCCAACACATGCTTCTTTCCTGTGATCTCAGGATTCAGGAAGCACTGGCTTAAGGTTGCACCCAATAAGCCATGGGGGTGCTTTGCCTCTAAGGCATAAAGCAGCTATGCAGTTTCACAGGAACCCTGCTTGGAGCTTCCTGACTAGCGAGCTTAGCTTCCAGTGTGGCTCTTTGCTGGGCATGTTAGACAGGTACACTCCCTGCCTACCAAAGAGCTACCAAAACTTACCGCCAGGGAACATGATGAGTGCCTGCTGGATTAGGCGAGAGGCATTCTCCCTTGCAGAACTCAGTTCAACCTCTGGGAGATCATCTTGCTGACTGAGAAGAAAATGTGCCAGTGGAACAGAGAAAGCAAAATTTGGGAGCTGGGATAAGTTTCGATGACTCTATAAACGATAAAGAAATGAGATTTTTGACTTGAAGGAGGAGAAGACAAATACATATTAAGCCAATAGTGGATTATGCTACTGTGGATCAGCCTCTTCAGCAGACAGAGGTAAGGGCTCCACACTGGTTAAGGAAAACATCTTACTAGTCTGTTTTTATGATGAAAATCTTCTCTACCTAGGCCAAGGCTCTAACTGGAATAATGGGTCAAATTCAACAACATAAAATTTAATGGAAAAAATATCTTGCAACTGGGTACAAAAAAAAGTAGGATAAAAGAGACAGGGCCAGATTGCACTTCACATGGAAAGTTCTTAGACCTAAAATGCAAGCACACTATAAGTCACCTGTGTGCTATGGCTGCAAAAAATGTCAACCCAAGCTTAGACTGCATTAAAGAATGTCTAGTACTCAGAATGAGGGAGGTCATAATCCCCATTACTCGGTTCTGATACACAAGTGGACTGTTAAACTATTCAGCTCTTAGCATCACATTTTAGGAAAAGCACTGTTAAGCAGCAATGCATTCAGAGAAAGATGACCAGGATGTGAAAGAACTTTCAACTAGCCAGCTAAATTCTGGTTGGAAGAATTGGGACCATTTAAGCTGGGAAAAAAACTAAGGATACGATCACTGTCCTCAAATGTTGTTATTTAGAGGAATGAATAGGTTTGTTGTTCTGTCTGGCCCTAGAAATAACTACAGGAAGGCATATTTTCATTCAATATATGAAAAACCTTCCTACCAATAAAAGTTATTTATTAACAAAAGGTGTGAGTCACTTCAAGAGGGAGTCAAGTTCCCCATCACTACAGATGATATGGATAACCTTTGCTTCAGGAAGGAGATGAACTAAATGACATCTAAAGTCCTTTCTAACTTCAAAAGCAGTTACAGTTCTCAGTCTCCACTCCCTCATGCTGTTTGTTTAATTCCTGGGAAAATGCCCAGAACTAGACATGCTAGAAACTTCTGCAAGGCTTAATAATGCTATGGAACCTACAGGAACTTGGAGGAGTGTGAGAAGATGAAGACTGGTTCAGAGGCAGGGAGAAACATTATGGAGGCTTAACAACTACAATGACAAAAACTGACAGCACATTATTTAAAAAAAAAACCAAAAACCAAAAACAAAACCCTATAAGTATTATTATCACCTCCATTTTACAGATGGGAAACTGAGGCTCAGAGATGTGAAGTGATTTGCTCATGATGGGATATGAACCCTTGAATCCTGATTCCAGACCCAACCCTCAACCTATCACATATCATATACTCCCTAAATTGAGAAGCTATGTCAGTTCTTGACAATTCGGCTGCTTAAGAAAACAAAGGAGAATTTTAAGGAGGGAAGGAAAGAGGAAGATAGAAGGAAGAAAAGAGAAAGAAAGACAAATTCCATAGACAGGAGGATGTAATGGCCTCTCTTCACTTGAGGAAGACATACATAGCAAAATTATAGCCAATACACTGTCTAACAGACTCTAAAAAGATTCTGAAGCGCTAGAAGGATGGACTGGATTTAACAAGACAAAATTTAAGAGTGACAATGTGAAGTTCTGAGTTTGGAAGATCAATTCCATTAGCACAGTATGGGACAGCAGAAATATTTATGTTTGATGATAAGTTTTTAAAAAGGAAATTTAAATTTTTTAGAAAGAATTAATAAATTTTAATTGATGGCCATCAAAAATGAGCAGTATGAGATAGCTGTGAAAAAGGTTAATGCAATCTTCGGCTTTATTCGGTACGTGGTGCCCGGAACAAGGAAGGGGTTATCCCCACTACACTGGGGTGAGGTCAGAATGCACTCCAAGCACTGGATCTCTTCCAGGCACCACACTTTAAGGAGGACTGACAAAATGAAGTGTGTCTGGGAAGGCAATCAGGATGGTGAAGGGACGGGAAAGCATGTCCTAGGAAGACTAGTTGAAAGAATTGGGGATGATTAATCAGAGAAGAAAAGTTTAAGGGAGATACGATACCAGTCTTCTCATATATATATGTGTATATATATATGGTGATAATCAAACAGTGGGATTAGATCTAATTCCAGAGAAGAGAACTCAGACTTGGTTAAAAAAAAAAATTACAGTGAAATACATGATTTTCACTCAACCTGAGGAATAACTTTCAAGCAATTAGATTAGGGCTTCTCAAAAATGAAATTAATTATTTTAAGAGTGAGTGAATTCCCTGACAATGACAGTATCAAAGTAGAGGCTAGAATGACCACATGTCAAGAATGTTCCAAGGTCATTCATTCACGGGGTTGAACTAGATGACCTCGAGAGTCCTCTCAAGTACTAACATTCTGTGATTCAAAAATTCTTATGACTCACCTCCCATTCCTGGAACATTCGTATTAGGAACCCATAATCCCTGGCTCGTAAAGCCAGCAAATCAATAATCAGCAACAAGCAGAGGGGGTCATTGTCTGGATCGAGGCTTCCAAGAGAAGGGAAAATGGACAAAAGAAAGAAGCTGTTATGATCGTGGCACAAAAAATTAAATTACAGTTGCAACAAAACTCACAAAGTACAATTATTCAGCTCTTCCTTAGCAGGGTGAGTTCCTTCAACCATCTTAAATGAACAGATCACTGTACAGTTATTTTGAAGACACAGGATGTCTCATGTCTCAAATGGGCTTACAGACTGGCATACACCTCCATATGGACTGAGCTGTTAATAGCTAGATGTCATAACAAAGCAGCTGGAATCCAATAGCAGACATTTACCTTAGTATAAGTTTGCAGAATTCCAGGGCTGTTCGGGGACAGCCTCTCCTCTCTAGGAACATCATGTGCTTGAAGAGAACCAGGTAGAAAGCTCTAGATAAAGAAACAGGTTATGCAGACAGAGTTTTATTAAAATTTTGGCCAAATAATTTAAGTTCTCAGAACCTGTTTCCATCTAACAAAAAACAAAAAAAAAAAACAAAAAAAACAAAACCCCAAAAAACAGGGATAGTATATCTGCTCTGTTCCTTTCCATGGTTGTTGTGAAGATCAGATGAGCTAATCCATGTGAGAGGACAGTCAAAATTATCAAGTGCACAGAAATGTAAATTATTCATTATTTCACATGTGTGAGGTAAAGCAAGTTATAGACTTTATATTACACAACAGGATGTAAGGTTCTGATTTCTGACCCTCAAAAATTTCATTCTTTTTTCCTTAGAAGTTTTGATTCCAGAACTTAAAAGCAAAGAAGTGAGGAAAGTCACTTATTACTTATCTAACACTGACCTTTATTTTTGGTTCTAGCAGAGTGGGCGATATGTTTAATATAGGGAGCAGTTCTGCCAGAACTTCTTGTGAATACACTCCATGATGGGACAGATACACATTTTGCTTCTTTTACAACCTGTAGGTGATGAATATGCTACCAGACCTTCATGATCTAGAGCTCTAGAGAGCTCTGGATCTAAGTTTGCGGAACAAAATCAAAACACAGAAATGAGAAGTCACTAACCTGTTCTCAGTTCTTCGATAATCTAGTCTGCAGGTTCCACTGGTGAGACTAAACAAAGGGTGAAATGCGCATTCCAAACTGTACAAAGCTCTCTCTAAAAAAAAGAAAAATGCTATTAGGAGCCATTTTCATAATGTTCACCAAGTTAAAAAGTCCTTCGTAGCAGAAGTTAATGTGCTACACACACACACACACACACACACACACACACACACACACACACACA
>NW_020945064.1:4563951-4611044 GCF_900497805.2 Vombatus ursinus
CACACACACACACACACACACACACACACACACACACACACACACACGAGTAAAATTTTGCAAGCTACCACAATGTATAATCAGGAGCTAGAAAACCAAGATGCCTGTGTCTTACATCCCTGACTTGCTAGTGACACTAAGACGGGACTTTTTTGGTACTCATTTTATGATGGTAAAACCCAGTGGGATTCATCAATTCAATTCCCTTGGTGTGACTAAGGCAATTAAACTTAAATTCAATTTAACATCTGTTAAGTCACTGTTTTGTGCAAAGCACTGTACTAGGTGCTGCAAAGGAAAACTGTCCCAGCTGTCAAGAAGCTGAACTGGAGAAAACACTCCACAGATTAAGTACAATATTCTTTCTACTCTTATTCAATGATAATTGAGTATTATTGAGGAGAGAGAAAAACACTAGCTACTTAAGGGATAAAGAGGAGGCTTCATGGAGGAGCTGACATCACAACTGAGCTGGAAGAAAGGATTCTGACAGGTGGAGAGGAGGAGGAAGCGCATTCCAGGCACGCAGACTGTCATGTGACAGAAGACTGACTGCAGGGTTAAGGAAACAGCGAGCGCTCCAGTTTGACTGGAATGCTGTATTCCAAGGCTGGAGAGTTATGGAGGTGCCAGAGCACGGAGGGCTTTTAATGCCAGGCTAAGGAGTTTGACTTTTATCCTGGAGGCAAAAGAAAGCCAATGAAAGTTTTTGAGATACAAACTGACCTATGCTTCGGGAAAGATTACTTTGGAAGGTATGTGGAAGACGGATTTGAAAAGGGTAGAGAATGAAGACATTTAGGAGTTATTACAACAAACCAGGAAAGAGAAAGGAAGGCTTGAACTAAGGCGGAGGTTATGTTAGTGAACAGAAGGGAACGGACATAACAGAATTTGTGAAGACTGAACGGGCCATGGCAATGGATTGGTGTGTGTGCGTCTCATGGGAGGACCAGCAGCACTCTCAACAGAAATAAGGAAGTCCAGAAGAAGGGAATATTTAGGAGAAACGATGATGAGTTTTTTCTCAGACATGTTGAATTTGAGTTGCTGACAGGACATCAAAGTGGAGATGTTCAGTAGGCACTGAGATATAGGGCCGGAGATAAGGAGAGATATTAGGAGCTGCATAAAGAAATTTGGGGGACAGGTAAGTGGCGCAGTACAGAGAGCTCCCACCTTGGAGTTGGAAGGACCTGAGTTCAAATCCGGCCTCAGACACTTGATACTTATAGCTGTGTGACCCTGGGCAAGTCACTTAATTCCAACTGCCTCACCCAAAAAAAAAAAAGAAAGAAAAGAAATTTGGGAGTCATCTACATAGAGATAATAACCAAATCCACTGGAATAAATAAGATCACTGAAAACATAAAGAGAGAAAATGGCTGAGGACCGAGCCAGAGGCGATTCACTCATGGTTATGGGGCACGAGATGCCTGCTAATCAAGCCAAGGAGACTGAGAAGGAATAGTCAGACAGGCAGGAGGAAAATCAAGAGGGCAATGTCACAGAAGTCAAGAAAGAAAAACTTATCCATAAGGTATGGTGGTAACTGGCGTTCAAGTTTCAGTGAAGAAGAGGATTGAAAGAGGACTGCGGAATTAAACAGTGAAAAGACCACAAATAACCTTTGAGAAAGCAGTTTCAGTACAGTGGTGGGATGGAAGCCAGATCACATGGAGTTCAAAAGAGAATAGGGATGAGTAGATGCAATGAGTACAAACTATTTTTTAGGAGTCTGGCAGTGAAAACAAGGCTAGATATAGGGTGACAACTTGAGAGACTGACAGGATTAGGTTTCTTAAGGAATGATATTTTATTTGATTCAATGATTTCATTTAAAGTGCTAATAACTAGTAGCTCAAGAATAAGGGGACCTTATCCTGTTGTTCCATGTTGGCAAAAATAATCAGCACTGCCTGACATCTAACAAAGCTATAGATTTAGAACCCACCTATCTTGCCACTGAAATGCTCTTAAAAGCAAGAGAAAAGATGGATTTTTTGCACACCAAGCCAGGAATAAAAACTTACAATCTTCCTCTGCCCCCACAAGGTGACAGCTGTCCTAGTTATTGCTAACTTTTACCTATAAGATCACGAGCCATCTCCTGATCCTCCTGGAGTCGACATACATCACTGAGCTGTAGTAGCGAGTCTATGTGATAAGGGTTTCCCTGCAGCAGCAGCTGAAAATACAGGGGAAAAGAGATGGTTGACTATGACATCAAACACATAATGTTTAATGCAACTGTCCTTTGGAAATTAAGCCTTTGAGTGTACAAATAACATAAAAGCACTCAATTGATTCATATTTCTTTTACAGCACGTTTAAACTTTCTCACATAAGGGAATTCATTTGGAACTCAAAAAATATCTGATAGTTTTCCCCTCTCCATCATGTACATATCAGTTTATACGCCAGAAGAGGACTTGGTGTCCTGCCCTGGTGTTGAGAGGATAATCACAGAATCTCTAAGTGGGAAGAGACTACAAAGGCAATCTAGGCCAACCCACATCTGAACAAGCATCCCCTCTCCAACACACCCAACAAGCGGTCACCCAACCTTTGCCTGATGACCCCTCTCACGGGGCACAGCTTATAGTCTCCTCCTGGCTCTGACCTTTGTGGCCAAGAAGGTGGTTTACTATCTCTTCTATCTAACAGTTTTTCAAACATCTGAATAAAGCTAACATGTTTCAAGCAAGACTTCTCTTCTTGGGGCTAAGTATCCCAAGCTCCTCCAAATGATCCTCACATGTAACAATTTCAAGGCCCTTCACCACAAATGGATTACCCTCTTTTGGATGCTTTCCAGTTTATCAGATAACGTCCCTCCTAAAATGTGATGCTCAGAGTTGAATACAACATTACAGACACCATCTGATCAGAGAACTATCACGTCCTCAGCCCCAGACATTCTGTCTCAACGCCATCAAAGATTATGTTAGGCTTTTGGCTGTCATATCACACCACTGTTTCATGCTGAGCTTTCAGTGCACTAAAACTCACACAGCTGTTTCAAACTCCGAGATTATTACATTTCTCCTACCTTGTTCTTGTTGATTTTTTAATATAAGACTTTATTTTATTCTTATTAAATTTCTTCTCATAAGACTTTATTGGTGCAAAGTTGCAGGCTGTCAAGATTTTTTTTAGATTAATCTATCATGCGGTGTGTTACCTATGCCTCCTAGTGCTGTGTCTCACTTGCAAATTTGAGAAGTATGCCATTTATATCTTTATTCAAGTCACTGATAAAAATGTTAACCAGCACAGGGCCAACCATGACAATCTGGAAGTCTTCATTGGAGACCTTCCCCAAGCTGAAATTGAGCTATTCATGCTACTCTTTTGGTTCAGCCATTCAGCCTGTTCTGAATTCACCTAATTGTGCTGTCTTTTAGCCCCACTGCTCCATCTTTCCTACAAGACCTGGCTAAAATCTAAGTAAACTATCCCTACAATACTGCCTTGATATGCCAGGTTAGTAACCGTGCCAAAAAAGGAAACAAAGATAGATGGACCTGACCTGTTCTAATGAAGTCATGCTGTTGCTTCATAATGTTTCTTTTCAAGAGGCTAACCACCGTTTCAATAGTAAGTACTAAAATTTTGCCACAAATCAAAAATCCAGTTCAATAGCCTATAGTCTACAGACTCTATTCTCTTTGCTTTTTAAAAAATTGGATCAAAACCCAAGCTTTTCCAGTCCTTATGCGCCATTCTTGTACAATGTGACTCTTCAAAGATCTCTTACAGTGGTTCAGCAATCACAATGGCCAATTCTTTCAACTAGCTGGAATGTTCTTTTAGGCTTACTCACCTGAGTTAATCAAAGGCATGTCCTACTATCGAACTAGTTCTTGTGGATATCAAGTTCCTGTCACCCATTTTATCTTTCCTAATCCAAAGATCCTTCTTCTTAGTAAAATAAAAGTTGGCAAGTTCTGTCTCCTTTCTGTTGTCAGTTATGATTGTTCCATCAACCCTGGTCCTATAACATACCCTCCTATATTCTTTTGCTCCCAATATAGGTTTAAAACTAAATTAAACTAAAAAACCCCCCAACTTTTGTTATCCTTGGCTTTCCTTGCCAGCCTCAGCTTATTCTGGGCTATAGTGCTCCTGAGGCTATTCTTACAACATCATTCCAGGATTTTAGAACCATCTTCTACTACCTGCCTTTGCTTCCATCTTGAGTACATCTTCTAAAAAATCGAAACTGTGTTATCTATATATTACATTAATTTCTTCAGACACCTCCATTTCCTCATCAAAATTCTTTTTCACTACATTTTTTAGACTTTATTTAGAGAACTCCATTCCTCCTAGGCCAACTTCCCTTGTAAAATGTCTGTCCATGGGATTCTACCTATCCTTTTTCTGAACCTTCTGAAATTTGTCCTCTCTAGAGCATAAGTGTGGTTATATTCGGGCTTCTTTTCATCCTACCAAAAACCCTAAATTCACAAGGTTCCCAGAGACAAGATTTGGACCAACTTTGGGGTCACACAGGGGTGGGGAACCTGCTGCCTCGAGGCCACATCTGGCCTTTTAGGTTTTCAAGTGCGGCCCTTTGACGGAATCCAAACTTCACAAAACAAATTCCCTTAACAAAAGGATTTATTCTGTAAAATTCAGTCAAAAGGCCACAGCCAAAGACCTAGAAGGCCACAAGTTCCCCACCCCTGGGTCAGAGTATGTCGATAGATACATTTCCAGGAGCTCCTCTGGAGCTCAGAGCCAACTGGGCATCCAACAGTTCTTAAAACCAGGCTGTATTTCTCACTGGCACACCTGCACTACAAGCAAGGCTCTCCACCGGTATTTATGAGCATGATAACCTGTCATGTGAAGGAAAGAAACAAGGACAGGGCACTGTTATATTTTCAATTTTGATCAATTCTGCTTCAATGGTCCTACCTAGCACCTAATCAGCTTATAAGACCCGTCTAGAAAAAAATCATGTTGCAAAGAGATCTATCTTTAACAGTGATACAGGTCTGAGAGTGGGAGAAGTTTGCTCATTTGAGTTTTGTAATTCTTCAGATCCTGAACAACATATGCATATCACTTCAACTAAGGTCCTGAGTCTCAAATTTTCCTATCAAATTTAAGAAGATTGGACATGTTTCACAAAACTTCAATGGGGAAGTTGTTCTACTAAAATGCTAATAAATGACTTTGCTTTCTTCTAAAGGAAAAGGTTTAAAAATAGAACAGCTGGTAGCTAGACCCTGTCTTTAAAGGTCATCTCACACTTATTTATATAATCATTTCCCATTTCCTCAGCTGAAAGGACTCACACAAAGGAACTTTCTGATTTCTCATACTGGCCTGAAAGCTTGTTCTTTACTTTCTCCCCTTTGGCCATTGGGGGGGGGGACGGACGGACGGTGTTACCACAACATGACAGCGGCCCAATAGGGTGGACTGTACGTTCAGAGTAGCCACACTCTCTTCAAAACATACCACAATATTATTTGGGTCCATGGACTCCACTGCATTTAGGAACTGGAACTGCACCTGCTGGTACTCTCGGTGGTGTTCAAATGTGAAGTGCTGAACTCCCCTTTTTGATTCCAGCACTCGCATTGTAATACCTAGAATTAGTGGAAAGTCTATCAGTGAACCAAGCCAATCCTAGCCAGCTTCAGCAGGGTTATAGCATCTCCAACACTCACAAAGTTACATGTATTAAGTCGGCAACAAGGAATAGTTTTATGGTTAGTAAAAACTAATGAGGCCTGCTTTTTCTTGAGGACTTAAAATCCACTGGCAGAACTTTCCTTAATCTGTATTCTCGACTCTAAATTTCCAAATTCCAGGATTTTAATGCTCATTTTAGATAAAATCTAAAAGTTAAAGTCAGAGCTAAATCCTTTCCTGAAACATTACCAAACTTAATTTAAACTGGTTTAGTCTAGATGTATAGAATAATTTACTCCCTTAGACATATTTAACCTGCTTTAGAAAAAACAGACAACAATATTGGTGGTATTTTGAAATACAGCAAATGGGTCTGATTCAGAAACATGAATATAATACTAATGGCACTGGATTGCTTTAGAAACAATGTGTACAAGGTTGCTGGAGGATGGGAATACTGATGCTCACATTTTAATACATGCTCCCATCTCAAAATTGTATCCATGTGACATTAGGCTAAAATGAACATCTAATCTAAGGACAGCCTTGAAGGGGGAAGTCATGGAAGAAGTATAACCAAATGGAAGAGGAAGATGGAATGGGACACAGATAGCACCACCCTCTTTGCCCTGGGGTGATAGGTTGGATGGTATAGCTATATGAGTTTTAGGTCTTTTTTGGTGAAGAGCAAGGAAAGGCATCTCCTTCTGTCCTGGTCTATCAAGGATAGTATTGGATGGATGTCAACAGTTCAATATTCATAAACAAATTAAACTGTCAACTGGTATTTACAAATCCTAATTCTTCTGACTAACCTGAAAAAATCCAGCTTTGGCCTGCCCATATGAAACAGCTTGGAGTTTTTAACCCCATCTCCTCACAAGTGATGCCCTGGTTTGATATCTTAATCCAAGACATTATCATCACATGGACCCCACAAAGACCAAATAACCGTCCCAATACTATAGATATTGCCTGCAGCACACAAAAGATATTTTTTGCTAAGGATATAAGAAGCTTAGAGGATATGATAAATGGGAAGAAAACCCACAAATTGCCCACAGTCATAACTTGTCCTAGGGATAAACATGGACATGAAGCTCCTATACAAGCATGCTAAATTCACTATATATCAAATGAAACTAAATTGATTCCTATGTTGCAAAATTCCAAAGGAAAAAAAGTTAATTTTTAAAAACAAAACCTTGTTTCAGGTGGTATTTGAAAAAGTAAATACAGGGTTAGGATTAACCCTAAATTTCTGCTTTAAAAGCTATTAAATTTAATAGCTATATACCCAGTATACTTCAAAATATTCTTTATTCCCCAACACTAATGTATCCATTGGCAAAAAACATCAAGGACCTCCTTGAATCCCCTGCATCCCCCACCCCCCATGATGCAGCAGATAAAACTCTGGACAAGAAAAGCTGGGTGCTTGTTCCAACACACTAGCTATATGACCACTGGAAAATTACTTCAATGAGTCTATTTCCTCCCCTATAAAACAGGAATAATGGTTCTTGCCAAACTCAAAGGACTGCTATGAAGATCAAATGGGATAATGCACATGAAAGAGTCTTGCAGGAACGTTGCAAAAATACGTAGAACAAGCATGGCCCCAAAGAAAACGTATAGAACGATCCTGACAATGACCACGGCTAGCACAAGACCCCGTGACCATAACCTGATGAAGCCCCCACCTGTTTTGCTATAGCGGGGCCAGGTGCTCTTTGGAGTGGTCAGCCAGGTGCTGCGGTGGTACTGACGCTGTCTCTGCCGAGGTCTGTGGATTAAAAAATGTAGAAGGTGCTTTATCTTTGGGGACAAATCCCTTCAGGTATCTAATCACTGGGGAATACGTAAAAAATTACGAACTCTTCCACACTGCAAGTTGCAACATTACAGACCCAAAGCTTTGTGTTCCCTGTAGAGTTTCCATTAAAAATGATACTAGTGTTGTAAAGCTTAGAAGTAGGAAGAAAACCCCAAGTAGTTTTAAGAGGTTAAATCAAGTGAAATGTTGATGTCAAACACAGAAGCCAAGTGTGAAGCAAAGAGCCAGGAATGAGGGATAAGAGAATCTGGGCTCAGAGCCCAGCCCTGCTCCCTGACAAGGTCTGGGTGAACTTGGGTGAGTCACGTCACCCCTTTGGGCTTCAGTGTCCTTGTCTGTAAAATGAGGGTACACTAGATGATCTCTGAGGTTCTTTCTGATCTAAACATGATTTGATTCCCCGTATGTATTTGATCTGACTTCCTCTAGCACCACAAAATATGGGGTGCCCCAGAAGTTTTGGTGCAGTTTTAAGCTACTAAGATGGGTCAGATAAACAATCAAAGCTTAACCTGCACTAAGACTTTTGAGACACCCTGTAGCATTTGCCTCGTTCAGTTTTTGACCAAAAAACTACATCCGGGATGTAATTTTCTACTAATTTTTAATAGTCTTTGGTCTAAATCTAATTTCAAATTGCCAATGCTCCTAAGGTTAACCAAGTAAATACATCAAGACTAGCCTTGTACTCACATTGGGCACTTTATGCTTTATTGATGACAGGTAATACTAGATTAGGCATCAGATGTGGGTCACCGTGATCAAGTCTCAGAATGCCTAACAGTCACTAGTAACACAGAGTCTAAAAACATGATTTGGGAAAAAATAATGAAAGATACAAATTTTCACTTCAAAAAGAAGTTTAGAGCAAAGTCCATCTCCTTCTAAGGACTTTCATATACTAACACCAAGGATTTCAACCATTCTCTATAACTTTACTTACTTTTCCAAAATTAAATAAAAGAATACTCTTCCTTGGTATCCATACCATACTTATGGAATGCAATGATTTCTCGTCAATAGCTGTTTTAAATACTACTAAAGGAGTTCAGTTTATTTCAAGCTTTGTTCTCACCTCTGATCTCCAAGGACAGCTCGAGCTCCAAAATATCTTTTCAACTCTGTCTCTGGATTCAAGTGTCTAGGGAATTAGAAAGAAAAGACAACAAACAAAAATGAAATTTTTTTACAACTGAGAATTTTTTATCCCAACTCCAAACAACAATGGAACAGTTGAGAATCTGTGGCCTTAGAATGACCAACAGTCAACAATCAGCGATCCTGTTCACTTTGGAGTCTGAGCTACTGCCCTCTGCAGGGCCAGCCATATAGTCAGGCTAGGCACATGCTTCAGGGAAATCACCAGGATGACAGTTTCTACGGTACTTGCATTGTGTTGTGGAGGTACGTGACCTGCAGATAGACGCTCCTCTCAAAAGCAGATCACCTGTCCAACTATTAAAGATGTCTTCCACATCTTTAAAACAGTGGCAGGCTAGCAGGACAAAGCGCATCCCTAAGATGACAACAGTAAGCTAAACAAACCCATCTACTCAAAGCTGGAGAGACGGGAAAATAAGGGAAGAAGAGAGCTGAGTTCTGTATCCAAGCACTGTCCAAAGATCAATATCAGCGTGCACACTTCTGTAAGTTAAACTACCTATTTGCACCTCAACCTATATGTAAAATGCCCTGTAGTAGCTGCAGGAATAAGTTATGAACCTACAGTTCAAAGAGGAAAAGGCAGTCGTGCCAAACAACAACACTGTTCCAACATCTTCCCTTACAAAGAGAGCAAGGGAGAGGAAGGCAGGAGGATGTGCACTAAGACAGAAGGAAGTGAGAGATATAGAACAGGGAAAGCAGAAGGAAATTCATGAAGGCAAATGAGATGTAACTAGCATATCAGAGTTAAAAAAGACTGAAGATATTTTTGCTAAATTATTTTTCTTATGAGGGTTTAAGCTGGAGGAGGAGAGGGATCCCCTAACTCTCTCAAAAAAAAACCAAAAAACACCCAACACTGATATCAAAACAAAAGGCATCAAAAAAAAAAAAAAGGAAAAAAAAGAAAAAAAAGAAAGGAAAAGAAAAAAGAAATGCTGTGAAATTATAATGCCCAAGCTTGGCCCCAAAAAGGAGATATGCGATATTATTTCCCCGACTGTACAGGTGGGAGGGATGTAGAACGCTGCATATGATGGCAGATTGGGGATATACTGGTTAGTTTTGCCTAATTGTCTTCTCTTTCTTTATTCTCTGTAATAAGGGACGACTCTCTGGGAGGGGGCTTTGGAAGAACAGATTGGGAAATACAGGTGATGTAAAAGCCACTGATACCAACAACATTCTAATTTTTTTAAAAAGTACTTAAAAAAATAATTGTGTAATCAAAATCTTTCCCAACTTTATGGATGGGGTAAAGAAGGCTCAGGAAATGTTACATGCCTTGCTGAAGTCCAGACAACTACATAATGGCAGAACCAGGGTTTGATGAGAAGATCTTCACTCCCAGATCACGGTTCTTTCCCCTATACCATGTGGGGCCAACCAAACCTCCTCTGTTCTAGGAAAAGCCACTAAGGTCACAGCCCAGAGGGTCTCCAGACACTCTGGACTAAAGAATAACTGCAGGAACTAGCCAACAGAGAGGTTTGCTAACTCGTAAAAGTCCAAATGAAACAGGTACTCACCCCAAACATGTGGGTAACTATTTGTTTTCCTATGAGAGTGAGTACATCAGAAGAACTTGGAAATTAAGAGCCATGTGATTTAATTCGCCCTCTCTGCCAGCAGGGTATTAGAATAAGGAATAGAAGAGAATAAAAGAATAAAAGTTGATTAATTTGATCTGAAATGAAGAACCATATTCCATAGTAACATCTTTCAAGAAACATCTTGAAGAGTTACACAAAATAAATCTAACACTCGCCAAGGAATATTTTCCCTGCTAGAACAACAGATGGGCTTTATGTTACAGCAAAGCCTGAATGGGGAAAAAAAACAAAACTCCACCATTAGTCCGTTACCTGTGTTCGACATAAAGAAGAGGCCGACTCTCCATGATGACACTGCTATGAGTCTGATTTGAGAGACCATTGGTAACTTCAATTTTCTCTAAAATGCTGTCAATATCTTCCAGACCATCATCTTCCTGAAAACACCAAAAAGATTCAAGATAGGGGAACCATCCAAGTAATTCTGTTTTAAACTTTATCATGAGAACCATTCAACACATTAGTTATCAAGCGTTTTTGTTTCGTTGTTTGTTTTTTAAAGAGGAAGAACTAGGTAAACAGGTTTGGGATGTGGACTACACAAACATAAAATTAAAACTGTAATGCCAGGGGAGAGTGAATCATTCCTAGAAACCCATGGGTCAAGAGCATTAATCTGAAGTGCATTTGTTGACAATAAACTGAACACACATAAATGATTTCTACTTGCTACTGAATCTCAAGAGTAAACAACAGAGGGTGTACAGTTCACATGAGCAGAGAGAACTATGGACACCAGAGAACTGCTGGCCAACTATTATATAACACAGACTGGAAAAGGAAAAAAAAGGAGGCAGCTGAGTAAGAGGATTCTTGATTTTCAAAAAAAAACACATGAAACAAGGAGGAGAACAAACCTTCTTAAGCAATTTTTTTTCGTTTCAGAATGATCTAAATTATACTACTAATGAGGCCTGCTACCAGAGCACTGCCTCACAGCCTGGGAGCCAGGCCCCAAGACTTTTCCAGTGTTCCATAGACATTTCCCAGAGCAGACGCACCTTCACTGCCAGCTCCTGCTTCCTGTCTAGACTCTCCCATGCCATACCTTCACCTCTGCCTGCCCACTGTGAAGCAGGCCTCCTGCGCCTCACACAGGACATGTCACCACCACCTCCTAGGAGGCTGAATCTCAAGGGAGGGCCCTGAACAGTTTAATCACCTGCCCCCTGCTACTGTGCTTGCACTCATTCCTCAAATTCTCCCCAACTCAGTGATTCCGAATCCAGAAAACCTGTTCCTCAACCCCCACTGCTTACTAACCAAACCCTACTGCCCTTCTCTTAGCCCCACACCCATAAATGTCCCACTCCAGATTTTCCCATCCCTTTCCACTGTGTCCTGTGGAATGCATCCACGCTTAATAATTAACCAACTTGCCTCCTCAACCAGCCACTGAACCCTGGCCATCCTCTGCAGCACTGCCATGTCCAGACTCCCTTCCCACCACCACTGTGCAGCCTTTCCCCTCAGGGGCTCACATTATTTACACTCATCAGCATCACCCAACTCCTCCTGCACTCACTCTACAGAGACAATCTGCTGCCAAGCCCCGTCACTACCACCTTCCCCATGCCTGCACAATCTTTCCCTTCTCCCCACTCACCTAATCACCAGACTGGTGCAGTCTCTCACCCTTACGAGTGGATTACTGCAATAGCCTCCTGGTGGGTCTCCCTGCCTCATGGCTCACTCCAAAGCTCTCCACTCAGCTGCCAAAAAAAACCTTTCTACAGCACAGCTCTGACCCACTCAGTAAAATCCTGGAGCTCCCTGCCACCTCCATGGCCCAATACAAAATCCTTTTTGGCTTTGAAAACCTTCACAACCTCGGACCCTCCTGTTTTCCTCGTCCCTTCACCTCTCCCACCCCTGCACACTCTACTGACCTTCTCAACGTTCTTCACACACACTACTCCATCACCCGATGTGCCTTTTCTCTGAATGTCCCCAGTATGGGGCATTCTCTCTCTCATCTCCACCTACTTGGTTTCTCTGCCTTCCCTTAAGATGAAGCTCAACTTTCATCTCCACAGGAGGGCTCTCCTGGTCCAGCCCCCACACCCCAACCTACCCTTGGAGATGAATTTCCAATTACTCTGTATACATCTTGTATATACACTGTTGTTTGTGCGAGCCCCTGGAGAGCAGGCATAGTGTTTTTGCCTTTTTTTTTTATTCTTAGCACAGTGCCTGGCACACAGTAAGCACTTAATAAATGCTTGCTGAGTAAAAAAAAAAATGGGAATCAATGTTTTCAAAACTCTTTTGAGAAGCAGCCAGAGGGGAAAGAAGGGAAACAACAATTAACGACAAAATGATAAACAAGCTTTGACTCAAACCATACCGGAGTTTCTCCTATTGTGGTTTTCTTATTTTTCTTCTTCTTCTTTTTCTTCCGTGGCTTGTTGTTCAGATTAGGCTATCAAAAGAACAACAACATGGTGATCCACAGAAAAAGATAGGGAGCCAGTGCACTGAAAGGGCTGTCACCTCAACAAAGAAGCAGGATTACAATTTCTGAGGAGATAATGGATAGGAAAACTCAATGATATATGATATGGTAGGAGTAGGCTTCCCGCCTCTGCCCCCAAGTCCCCAAATGGGAATATGCTTAGGAAAAAATAAATATGGAAGTAAAGAGACTAGGTGAAAAAAGAGAGAAAGAAGGCAACTTTTGTGAGCTTTCTCCCTTTCAAGGGCATGTTTGTAAGAGCAAAGGCAGCAGATAGTAAGAGTAATCCACTGCTGGAGTTGGGAAGAGCAAGATTTTCAGTAGGTTCAGGTATCAAGGGGATTGTGCTTTGCTCCATCCTCATCATGCTGCTGAAAAAAGCTGAAGAAAATCACAAAACCAAGATGAGTGGAGCCACTACAAGTTTATGTTACATAATCCCAACTGGGCCCTCACTGTGGCAAGGCAATCCTTTTATACCTGCCTAAATCAATTCACTATCTCCCTCACCACAGTGGCTTTTCCAAACCCTCTCTCACATCTTCCCTGCCCCTGCCCACCCCAACCCACCTCCAGGTAAGAATCTTACTTATATGAACTAATACAAAGTGAGGTGAGCAGAACCAGGGAACAATCTACAGAGTAACAGCAACATTGTAAAGATAAACAATTGTCAAAGATTTACTAACTGATCAATATAATGACCCAGTGAAACTCCCAAAGACTCATGATAAAAAATGCTACCCACCTCCAGTGAACTGATGGACTCTGAATGCAAATTAAATCGTATTTTTTTCCTTTATTTTTCCTTGCCTTTTCTTTCTTGGGGGGGAGGGGAGAACATGGCTAATATGGAAATTATGTTTTGCATGATTTCATATGTATAACAGTTATAATTTTTTTTACCATCACAATGGGTCACAGAGGGGGTGGAGAAAGGGAGAGCATTTGTAACTGAAAACTGAAAAATGTTTAAAATGTCTCCCCATCCTCAAAAAACCCTGACTTGATCCTTCCACCCCCACTAGCTACTATCCTCTATCTTTCTTCCCTTTTGTGGCTAAACTGCTAAAAAGGCCATCTATAACAGATGCCTCCACTTCCTGTCTTCTCACTCTCTTATCTCTCTGCAGTCTGGCTTCTGATCTCATCACTCAACCAAGACTGCTCCCTCCAAAGTTACTAATGATCTCCCGATTGCCAAATCTAATGTCTTTTTCTCAATACTCAACCTTTTTGACCTCTGCAACCTCTGACACTGTTGATCACCCTCTTCTCTTTGATTTCACTGTAGGTTTTTGACACTGCTTTCTCCTGGTTCCCCTCCTACCCACCTGACTACTGCTTCTGTCTCCTTTGCTAATTATTATTCAAGTCATGTCTGCTAACAGTAGGGTCCCCCAAGGCTCTGACCTGAGCCCTCTTCTTTTCTCCCTCTATACTATTCCATTTGGTGATCTCATCAGCTCCCATGGTTTCAATTCTCATTATCAATTATGAGCCTCAGGTGCATAGAGATAAGAGTTGCTAATTTATCAATTATCATCTTTGTGCACATGCGTCTCTGATCTATTTATCCAGCCCTAACCTCTCTGCTGACCTCTAGTTTCACATTTCCAATTGCCTAGCAGGTATCTTGAATTAGATGTCTTACAGATATCTTAAACACAACATATGCAAAACCGAACTCATTCTATTCACCCCCAAACCCTCCCTTCTTCCTAACTTCCCTATTACAATCAGGGGCACCACCATCCTCAACTCCTAACTCTCTCACCTCCCCTATCCAATCAATGGCTACGTCCTGTCATTTCCACCTTCATAAAATCTCTCATCTACACCCCTCTTTTCTCCTCTGACACTGCCACCAGCCTGGTGCAGGCCCTCATCACTTCCCATCTGGACTATTACACTAGCCTGATGGCTGGTCTCCCTTGTTCAAAGCTCCCCACTTCATTTCATCCTCCATTATGCTGTCAAATTGATCTGCCTAAAACATCACCTTTTGGTCTGACCATATCATCCCCCATTCAGTCAACTCTGGTGGCACTTCCTTACCTCCGAGATCAAACATAAACTCTTCTGTCATTCAAATCCCTTTATAACCTGGCCCCCTCATATCTTTCTAGTCTTCTTACACTTTACTCCCTTTGAAAAGCTCTTTGATCCACTGACACTGGCCTCCATCTCCTAACTCCAAGCCCTTTCACTGGCTGTCTCTCATACCTGGAACTCTCCCACTCCTCATCTCTGCCTCCTGGCTTCCTTTGGGTGTCAGCTAAAGTCCCACCTTCTGCATGAAGGTTTTCCTAATCCTCATTAATCTTAGTGCCTTCCCTCTGAGACAACTCTCAATTTATCCTGTCTGTATCATGTTTGTACCTAGCTGTTTGCATGTTGTCTCTTCAGACTACTTGAGAGCAGGGACTGTCTCTTCCCTTTCTCCGTAGCTTCAGCACTTAGCACAGAGCCTAGCACACAGTAGGTGCTTAAGAAATGCTAGCTGACTGACTGGGCTTATGTAACTACTAGGTTCCAATCTACTATACCTTGACCTTCCTTTCAGCAAGTAGGAAAGATCATATGTCCTATAAAGAGGAATAAGTGTTATTCATTCCAAATACCTGTGAACTAGTTGATGCCAGGTTTTCACGTGAAACACCTTCTCCACCTCTTTCTTGGTTGACCTCTAGTTCTCCATTTTTAATGTCATCGTTATTCTCTGCGCCCTCTTGTACCTTCAGTCTGTAATCTTCTCCCCTTGCTTTGGATAAAAGTTCATCCTCAGGTTCTTCACTGGTTATCTGTGTCAGTGAAAAGAAAATAAATTCCCAAAGTCTTGGGAGAAATGATTGCATTGTAGATCTATTAATGGGTGTGGGCCACAGTTTGAGATATTAAGATATACGTTAAACAAGAGAATAGGAAATATAAGCTACTTTCAAAGTTGGCTCTTGGGGTGGGAAAGAAACTTAAGTTCCAAGTATTTATTACTAAATAGCAGTAATGTGTAACATAGGGGCAGCTAGGTGGCATAGTGGATAGAGCACCAGCCCTGAAGTCAGGAGGACCTGAGTTCAAATCCGGCCTCAGACGAAACACTTCACACGTACTAGCTGTGTGACCCTGGGCAAATCACTTAACCCCAACTGCCTCCAAAAAAAAAAAAAAAAAGTAATGCGTAACATAAAAATGTAGCCAACATGAAGGATTTCTCACAGTTGGATACTTCCGAAAGGATCCTAGTTCAGTTACTACTGTAAATGAATGCAGACAAAGGCTGTAGATTAAAAATGAAAAGTAATTTTGGAAATCTGCATTTTAGCCATATATCCTCTGCTGACATCCTGATTTGTTACATCATTGTGGCAGAAGGAGATGCCCTTTATGAAAAAGACACCTTTTTGAAAAAGATAGGCAGCTGCAAAGATTTTGAATCCAAAGAGAATTATCTTTCCTTCTTACCTTTAAGGACATCAATATTCTTTTAGTCACCCAAGTTCAAAAACTTGGTGTCATCCTCAACTCTTTTCTCTCACTCACCCCATATCCCATAACCAATCAGTGGCCACATCTTGTCATTTCTTTCTCAATGAGAGCTGTTGCATATGTCCTTTTCTCTCCACTTCTATGGCCACCACTTATATCAGGCCTTCATCACCTCTCACCTGGACTGTTACAATAGACTCTTAATTGGTCGTCCTGACTCAGGTCTCTCCCCAAACCAATTTATCTTCCACACAGCTGCCAAAGCAATTTTCCTACACTGTAGATCTTACTATGTTACCTCCCAACTGAATAAACTCCAGTGGCCCCCTGTTACCTCTATCATCAATCACAAACTTTTCTGTTTAGTTTTGAAAGCTCTTTACAACCTGGCCCCTTCCCATCTTTCCAGTCTTTTAACACATTACTTCCCTCCAGATATTCTAAAGTCTAGCCAGTGACCTACATGCTAATCTTCACACCACCCATCTTCTTCGAGTCTTTTCATTGTTTGTCCCCTGTGTGGGATGCACCCCCTCCTCAACATCTCTGACTATGATCAAGGTCCCCCTTGCAGGAGACCATTCCCTAGCCTCCCTCCCCCCTCAGCTGCTAGTGCCTTCCCCTCAAAGGTAACCTTGCACTGACTTTTATTTATCTTATATGTAATGATTTGTGTAGATGTGTTGTGTTCCCCATTAGAGTGTTAGCTTCTTGGACTTGGGGTTAGTTTAGCTTTTTCTTTGTATCCTTAGGGCTGAGCATAGTGCCCCAAACAAAGAAAGCACTTCAATAAATGCTTTTTGATGGACTGATTGTTGACTAAGAACCAGACTACAAAAACTCAGAAAGTACTGTCACCAGAGAGATTATTACAAGTTGATTAATTCCTTACAGCAAAAGCAACTCATGTAACCATGTAAGGGCAGGGTGATTAATTGGGGTTTGTGAATTTTTTAAAAAAAACTGATAACTTTATTTCAATGTAATTAGTTTTGATTTGTAACCCTATGTATTTTATGCTTCTAAAGACAATCATTCTAAGGGATCCATAGGCTTAACTAGACCACCAAAAGGCACAAAAATATAAAGAACTCCCGATTTAAGATATTTGGTACTTTAGTAGAAGTAACATCTGATCATCCAATAAATTCCAGTAGCTTCCTATTACCTAGGATCAACCATAAACTCCTCTATTGGACATTTAAAGATCTTCACAACCTGGTACATCTTGGTAGGAGAAGACTGACAATGGCCTGGACAGGTGGTGGAGAGAGCCTGCAGGAGGTTAGGGGCAATGAGGATAGAGAAGAGGGGATGGACACCTAAGATTCTGCAGGGGTGGAATCAAATTCAAACCAACTGTTACAAGTAAAGGAGACGGAAGGGTCAAGGTATAACCCCAAAGTTTTGAGCATAACAACTGGATGAATGGTACAGCCACTGATAGAAATAACAAAGTCGAGAGGAGTCAATTTTGGGGGAAGATCTTAAGTTAACTATGGGACATGCTGAATTTATGGTAACAGTAGGACTTCCAGTCCCATATTAATAACCATCTGTTGAATGACATCTCCACCTGGATTGTCTTTCTTTTTGCTTATATTAGTGTCCCTGATACATAGCCTGGTACACAGTTAGCACTTAATAACTCCCTCCCTTCCTTGCACAGGCATCTTAAACTTGTTATGCTCAAAACATAACAAGGTATTTTCCCCAAGATGCCCTCCCCTTTTCTGTTGATGACACTATCTTTTCAGTGATCCAGGACCAGAAATTTGGGTGACTTTTCCCCCTCCATCAACTCCCATATCAAACTGCCAACTCCCATTGATTATGATTCCATATTATCTACCTCCTCTTCCAATTCTTTTGCATTTCTCTAGTCTATGTCGTAGCCCTCCCCAAGCACAAAGTAACCTCCTTGAAGGCAGAGAATGTATTGGTTTTATTCTTTGTGACTCCAGCCACCAGCACTCATAGGCACTTAATAAATATGAAATGACATTGAACCCCTCCCAGACACAGAGGCTGCAGCACATTTTTTGAATTAAATTCGCTCAATTACTGGAGTTGGGGTAGAAGAGGGTAATGGCTCTTGGATCAGGAAGACAGGCTCCAATCCTGCCTGTGTGACCCAGTCATGTCATTTAACCCCTCAGCTTCTGAGCTGCACTGGTAAAGGGAATTTCCTCATTTGGGGGTTCTTAAACCTAAACCAATGAAATCACAGGACCCAACCAAACTAAAAAATTCAAAACACAACTGTGGCCTTGACAACTCTGTTTCAGAAGTTTTTCAATTCTGATGGCATGCTCTGACAATGAGTTCATGATTTTTCAAATGATGAGTTAATTTTGTTCATCAGACTCCTCACCTCCTATGACCTCCATCTTCAGTCATCAGACCTTTGGTCTCATCATCACCAAGTGTCCGGGACTCCTGCTTCGATTGGGAGCTTTTTCCATTTCTCCCTCTTCCTCTCTCCTCCTAGCCCTACTCTTCACCTCTCCTATCCCAGCCCACCATCTCTTCCCTTCAAAGTCAGCCACACAGATGTACAGTTTAATTATATGCCATCTCTACCCTTGACTCTCTTGTCCTCCTTGTCCTATCCTGGACATGACTTGCCAAGGCCTAACTCTACGTTACCCTTTCTCCCCTACTGACATGCTGCCAAATGCTCCTAGAAAAAGTCAAGCAACCAAGACAAATGCCATCATTACCAATTTGCTATTTATTTAAACAGGGTCCTTAATGCTACACAGTAATTCTTTTATTCCTTCCTCTGATTCAATTTAACAAGTACACAGTGAGCAACCTACTACATGACATACACGGTATTAGGCACTGGGGATACAGATAGTCTCACTCTCCCCAGTGGCCAGTCCAATCTTTTCATTTCTTCTCAAAACTCCTAACCATGATCACTACTATGGAAGTGTTCTGCACGACTACCCATGTATAACCTGTACTGAGTTGCTTGAAGGTGGGTGGGGAGGGAGAAAGGGAGAGAATTTGGAACCCAAAGCTTTAAAAACAAATGTTAAAAATTGTTTTCACATGCAACTGGGAAATAATATACACAGGCAATGGGGTATAGAAATCTATCCTGCCCTACAGGAAAATACAAGGGGAGGGGATAAGAGAAGGGGGGGGATAGAAAGGAGGGAAGATTAGGGGAAGGGGTATTCAGAATGCATGGATGGGGGAGGGTCGAGACAGAGAAAAAATTTGGAACTCAAAATCTTGTGGAAGTTAATGCTGAAAACTAAAAATTAATTCATTAATAAAATTTTTAAAAAAAGAAAAGAAAAACAAAACTCCTAACCATGCTCTTCTACTTCTCTCTCACCAAAGGGGTCCCCTCTAGCTTTTCCAAGAAAATGAAGGCCACCTGTCACCAGTTTCCTTTTCTCTACTTCACAGCTTTTCACCATCTCCCATTCTCTTCTTTGCTGCTGCTTCTCTGGGGAGGCAGCCCTATTCTTGGCCACAGTAAACAATTCTACTTATGCCCTCAAAACCATCCCCTCCCACCTCTCCAGGATTCTTGCCTCTTTGCTAATTTCTCCTCTCTTAGGGGCAGCTAGGTGGCACAGTGGATAGAGCACCGGCCCTGAAGTCAGGAGGACCTGAGTTCAAATCTGACCTCAGACCAAACACTTGACACCTTACTAGCTGTGTGACTCTGGGTAAGTCACTTAACCCCAACTGCCAAAAAAAAAAAAAAAAAAAATTTCTCCTGTCTCGTCTTCAATCTCTCTTTATCCACTGGTTCTTTCCCTGCCACCTACAACCATTTCTCAGGTCATTCGCATCTTCAAAAAAAACCTTCACTTGATTCTGTCATCCTCTCAAGCTATCATCCCATTTCTTTTCTCCCTTTCACAACCAAACACTCATCATCTGTACTTGTTGCTTCCATCTCTGACCTCTCACTACTTCCCCTTCTGACATAAACTGTGCTCGCCAAGATTAACAAGATCATCTTAACTGCTCAATTCCAATGGCTTTTCCCCAAGTCTTCATTCTACTTGTCCTCTCTGCAGCTTGAGAAAGCATCAACTAGCCCCCTTCCTAGATCCTTTTTCTTCCCTTGGTTTCCAGGGCAAGGCCCTCTCTAGTTATTCTATTACCTGTCTGACCATTCCCTTTGAGTCTCCTTTACCAGATCATCATTCAACTCCTAACAATAAATATTAGCATCCCCAGGATTAGAGAATCCTTTTCTTTTCTCTCCAATTCCTCTATTTTGGTGATGTCATCGCCTTCTACTGGTTCAATATCATTTCTATGCACAGAACTCTCAAATGTAAAGATTCAGCCTAACGTCTCTCCTGAATTCCAAAGCTTCAGTTTTATCTGCTGGTTTTATGCTAGCTGGGCATCTCAAACAAGTCCAAAACTGGATGCATATCTTTATGAATTCAACTTCTTTATTTCTGTTGAGAGCAGTAGCATTCATTCAGTCTCAGTCTTTCTTGGTCTCCCTCTCTCTCCTCTCCTGATTCCCCCTAGTTGTCAATGCTCCTAAAATTACTCTGTATATACTTTTTAGTTGCTGCCACATGTGCTGTACTCCCTTAGTAGAATGTCCACTGTCTGACAGTAGGGACCGCATTTTTCTTTTTGTCTTTGTATCCCCAGTTCCTGGCATAATAACCTCACCTCTGCCACTTGTAAGTATGTGCTCTGACAAATCAAACACAACTGCCAATCCAAATCTGACTTTTTTCCATGATTCTCAGATTTACAGAGTGTTAAGAGCTAAAAGGGTGCTTAGATATCATCCAATCCAACCCTCTCAATGCCTCACATGTTTCCTATAACACTTCAGTTTCTTCATATGTTATGTAGGAATATGAGTACTTGTACTATTTAACCCCACAGGTTATGATGATGATCAAATGGGACAATTTATCTAAGTGAATAAACCATATAAACACTACAAACATAAGCTTTTATTACTTGGATACAGCCCTTCTGTTATTATATCATAATCATCATCATAATAAAACTCTTAGTGGTGATAAAGAAAGCTTCCTCTTCCCCCATATCACTGTTCCCCAAATCTCTCCTCCTACTTACTACATGTGTGACCTTGGCAAGTAATTTTAAGATCACAGAATCCAGAAGGGACATTAAGGATCATCTAGTCCACTTCCCTTCTATAGGCCTCAGTTTCCTCATCTGTAAAATGAGGAAGTTAAATTAGATCTCTAAGATTTCTGCCAGCTCTAGAGCCTATTCAACTAAAAAAAACCGATCTAATGCCTACAACATATACAAAACAATCTGTTAGGAAGTAGAGGATAAAAAAAATAAACAATCTCTGCTTTCCAAGAGCTGACATTCTACTGGGAAAAATAAAGGGCACAAAGATAAGTAAATATTTAAAAAAGGTGGGAGCACTACTAAAGGAGTTATCCTTTTTTCTGTATATCACAGTTCCCTTTAGCAAGCTGGTGAAGCCTATGGACCCCTTCTCAGAACAATATTTTTAAATGCATAAAGTAAAAGCTGAGATTTACAAAGGAAACTGATTATAGCTGTCTCTTTTTTTCCTCTCTCTCTGTATCTTAACCTGGGATCCATGGGAGTCTGGGAACTTGGACAGAAAGAAATATATTTATAGATTTATCTATACTGATAGTTCGATACAGACCAAGAGATATAGACAGGTATCTATGTATCTAGATATGTAGATAAATCTAAATAGAGACATAGATACAGGTAGCTACCAATGTAGGCATAGATATAGATATCTATACAGATAAGTATTTATGTAGGTAGATAAATTTAGATATAACTTGTACAGATAAATGAATCTAAATATAGATATCTATCTATAGATAAGATAAATATCTATAGACATAGATATTGATAGATATCGATCTAGATATAGGTGCCTATAAATAGATTTGGATATAACTCTATCTAGACAGCTACAGGCAGATAAATAGATATGTAGACAGATAAAGCTACACACACACTTTTCCCGTGCAAGTTCACGGACCCCCCCCCCCCAAGAACTCCCGGTTAAGAGCCCCGGATAGGCCATCAGGAAAGGCCTGGGGTAGGGGGCGGCACCGCGGCTGAACCTTGCAGGGGGGGCTAGGAGGAAGGAGGGAGTCCCAGGCAAAAACGCGGGGGCGGGAGATGGAATGCCCTGGGATCCCGGCCCCAGCCCGGGGGACTCCTCCCCCTCCACGACGTGGCCCTACATCGCCCCGCCCCCGGCTCCTTCCCGGTTCCTCGGCGGCGCGCCGGCCCCGCCCCTCACGCCGACGCCTCCAGCCCCGCCCTCTCCTCCCCTTCCCCCGCTGCCCCCTTCCCACCCCCGCTCCTTCCTTCTCCCCCTCCCCCCTCCGGCCCCTCCCTTCGGCGTCTCCTCACCAGCTCGTACAAGTTGCTAATGGCGCTGCGCTCCCTCCTTCCTCTCCTCCGGCGAGGGTCGCTCGAGACCTGCCCCACTTCCTCGTCGTCCTCCTCGCCGCCGTCATTGCGATCCTCGAGGCCTAGGCGCAGGGCCCCGGGTTCCAGGGGCTCCTGGCCCCGCTGTTCTCCCCGCAGCCTCCGGAGGGCCCGGCGCGACATAAGACCCAACGGCTGCGGACCCGCCGCGCTTGCGTACTGCCGCACCGGGGCGTGGGCGGGGGGAGAATGCTGCGCGTGCGCGCTGCAAGCCGTGGGCCCGCCTTGGCTTCCCTTAGATTGAGTGACTCGGAAGCCAGCCACGCCCGCTCTTAGGCTCCGTGAGCTTTGAACCCGCGCAGCCAATCTCTGCTCAGGAGGAAGGGGGCAGGGGCGGTTCTTAGCCGCCTGCAGCTTTTTCAGATTCCCGTAAAGCAGGTATTAGTTTAGGGATTCCAGTTATTTAAAAATTGTAAACTTCTGAACTTAAACACCACAATAAAATAGGGCAGCTAAGGGGCGCCTAAGTGCTCAGAGCTCTGGGCCTCGAGTCAGCAAGACCTGGGTTCGAATGCAGCCACAGACGCTGCCTAGCTGTGTGACCCTGGGCAAGTCACAACACCTTTGCCTGCCTTAGTTTCCTCAGCTGTAAAATGGGGGATAATTGTAGCGCCTGCCATCGCTGGCTTGTTGTGAGGATCAAATGAGATGTTTGTAAAGCAGTCTGCAAATGCCAGTCATACAATGGAAAAAACCATACATGAAACTGCAAAACTTCATTCTGTTTTTCCCTTTTTAACAATATGACACTTTGGAAATCACAATAATTTTTATCAGATGTTCACATTCTGTAAAAGTAAAAAAAAAAAAAGATAAAATATAACAAGTTTGTTCCTTATCCAAAATTAATTAGCTGATACAGTGATAAGGGAACAGCAAAAAAACCTATCTACAATATCCCTGTAAAAAAGCAAAAAAGCAATCTCTTCTGCGTTAAAAGAAGAAAAAAAAGTAGTATTCTATGCTGTTACAAACAATATATATTTATGAATGTATCATATATATATACAATCCCTGTGACATGAAATATTCAGTGCTTCTGCGTCCTTTCATCTAATAGTGCCCTGCACGGTTAAAATGGTTAACACATACAGAGTTTTGAAAACCATAAGGAGATATATAAATGCTAGCTATTAATATTCTGAATATTGTTATTATGCTTGCAATACTTCACCAGATTTTAAATCTGGATAAAACAGACCCATTGATGGAGTCCCACCTGCCAAAGGCCCAACACACATAGTGTTGCTATATACTCTTTACTCCTTACAGGCCAGATGCTGGCAGACCATTTGGTAACTCTATCTCATAGGAAATTCAACTTGTAATTTTAAAAGCTTTCATACTTATTCGTGTTGTTGGCAAACTATCTGGTAATTCGATCTTATAGTAAATTCAACTTGTAACTTTAAAAGCTGTCATACTTATTTGTGAATCTTCCTTTGCAGTTTTAAAAAATGCTTAAACTTCCCTGCTTCTTTTTCTTTTTCTTTTTTTGGCCCCCTCTCCCATTTACTTCCAGTTAGGAGAAAAAAAAAAAGGAAAGAGAAAACTTTATAAGAAATCAAGCAAAATAAGTTCCCCCGTTGGCTATGTCTGATAATGTAACATCTTATTCTGCATCTTGATTTCATCACCTCTCCCTTAGGGAGAGTCGTTGTGGTCAGTCACTGTTCTGCCTTTCACAGTTCTTTTTCTTTATATGTAATGTTGTTTCTGGTTCCTGATTACTTCACTTTGCATGAGTTCATATAAGTCTTTCCAGATTTCTTTGAAACAGTCCTTTTCAAAGCTATCAATAAGAAATTCCCCATACACAGCAAAATATTTACAGCAGCACTTTTTTATGATTGCAAAGAATTGGAAACAAAGCAGATATCCATCAGTTGGGAATGGCTAAACAAATTGTGTTATACATGGATGAAATGGAAGAGTACTGTGCTGTAAGAAATGGACAAATGTGGTGAATGCAGAGAAGCCTGGGAAGCCTTCCATGAATTGAGGCAGAGTGAAGTCAGCAGAACCAGGAAGCCATTCTACCCAATGACTACAACAACATAAATGAAAAGAACGACATGACAAAAAATCAAAAGTGAATGTAACAAAATTACATAGATCAAGCAGTACTCGAATGGAGGGATATGAAAAGAAATCCCCAACCTCCCCCTTCACGGAAGTTGGCAGTCCACAGGTATTACACATTGCACATGTTTTCAGACTTTTTCAATGTATCCATCAATTGGGCTGATTTTTTTTTCCTCTTTAAAAAAATACTATTTGTTATATGAGATGGCTCTCTGGGAAAGAGAGGGGGACAGATAGTGGGGATAAATATGGATGATGTAAGAAACAGAAGACATCAATAGAAACTCATTAAAAAAGAGACTATCCTTTTCATCACTAAATCCAGTTCAGATCTCACCTCTGATACTACTTGTCTTGGCTATGGTTGAACAACAACATAAATAAGAGCACAGATTCACTGAAATATTAATGTTTACCATCCCAAGGAGATAATTTGAGGGACAGGTTTTGAGATGCAGACACAGCAGGGTACAGGGGCTAGACTGTAGGACTTGTGGACTTTGGGTCTGAATCCCACCTTAACTATTTGATGACCCCCCAGGCAAGTCATTTCATCTTTGTAGGCCTCAGTTTCCTCATTTGTGAAATAATAAAAGCACATACCTTTTCCAGGCTTGTTGGGAGCGTAAAGTGAACTAATATTTGTAAAGCGCTTTGAAAACCTTGAAGAGCCAGCCAAGAAGAGATTGAGTAACTTCTTCAAGGTCAGATTGAAAGTCATAAACTGTGTTGTCATGGAGTTGGAGGGGGCCTCAGTGGCTGTCTGATCTGACACATACCCAGAAAAGAATGCCTACTACATGATTCCCTCTCTCTCCCCATTCCCAGCTCTCCCTTATCTGTAGTTTTTTCTCTATTACTATGTAACCTGCTAGACTTCTTCCCACTCCTGTGAATAGGTTGAGGGGGCGGTGTTCCACAGGTGTGGACCAATGCATATGACATCAGCTTTTTTTGGATGTATTGATTGGTTTTACTGAATTTTAAAAATCTTTTTTCTCTTTTTTGGCTGTTAAGGGTAGTTCCAGCCCACCCAGGGACCCGTGTCTTAAAAGTGTTTTTAGAGCAGCTAGGTGGCTATAGTGGATAGAACATAGGTCCTGGAGTCTGGGAGACTCATCTTTGTGAGTTCAAATCTAGCCTTGGACACCTACTAGCTGTGTGACCCTGGGCAAGTCACTTAACTTTGTTTGCCTCAGTTCCCCATTTGTAAAATGAGCTGGAGAAGGAAATGGCAAACTACTCCAGCAGATCTCTGCCAAGAAAACCCTAAATAGGGTCATGAAGAATCAGACACAACTGAAAATGACTAAACAATGACCATAACTTTTAGCATGGTGCCTGGCATACATTAAACACTTAATATAGTGTTTACTATCTATCTAATCTAGTTATTCAGACTTATCTTGAAGACCTCCAGTGAGGGGGAACAACACAGTGTCTCCCAATGTGATCCGTTCCCCTTCGTGTGTATCTCTAATTATTAGGAAGTTTTTCCTGACTTCAAGCCTAAATCTGCCTTTCCGGAGTATCCCTTTTTTGGGGAGTAGGGGTAGAGGCAATCAGGTTAAGTGACTTGCCCAAGGTCACACAGCTAGTGAGTGTCCGAGGCTGGATTTGAACTCGGGTCCTCCTAACTTCAGGATCGGTGCTCTATTCACTGTGCCAATTAGCTGCTTTCCCCCCCTCCCCAACTCCACTGCCAATCGGAGTATTCCTTTGATCAATCTCTGAGGCCAAACCTAACAAGTTTAATCTCTCTTCCATATAACAACTTTCGGATATTTCAGAACAGCTATTAGTCTGTGCTACACACCCCAATAGGGTATGAATTCAGGGCCCTTAGCCATCATCGTCTACAATGTGCCAGGCGCTGTGCTAAACCCTTTATGATTATTATCTTATTTGATCCTCACAACAGTCCTGGGACGTAGGTGCTGTTATTACCTCTTCCCCTTTTTACAGATGAGGAAACTGAGGCAGACAAAGGTTAAGTGACTTGCCCAGGATCTCCCAACTGGCATGTGTCTGACTCCGGGTCCAGCTGCTCTAGAGTGAATTACCATCCAGTGAACCTATCATCTATCCAGACCTGAAAGCTATGTTCTTCCCTGCAGCCGATAATTACATGAGCTTTTTTGACTGTCACATCACATTATTGACGTATTGCTCTGGTAGTCCATAAAAAAAAAAAAAAGTTTTTCAGATGGACTTCTATCTAGCCATGCTCCCTCCCCTATCTTATAGTTTCATGGATATAGGCAGTTAGGGATTGAGAAGGGGAGAAACTTGTTTTGCCAATGCACATCAGATCCTTCGGGGCAGTATAATGTTTTAGATTAATTGTGTTGGGGATTGAGCATAATTGAGCGTTGCCTTACCCAAGAACACAGAGTCAGGGTGTGTCTGAGGCAGGCTCCATAATTGTATAATCAATTTGTGGAACTGTGTCCGAAAACACAGAACCCAAGAAAGAGGCTGAAATTTGGAGCTCCTGGGAGTGAAATAAACATATGGGATTAAGAATCTATCGACAAGCATTTATTAAGCACCTAGAGATGCAAAAACAAAAATGAAACCTGTTCCCACCCTCAAGGAGTTCACAACTGTGTGATTAATTTCAGTTTAACTTCATTAAATTAATTAATTAATTTCAGCTTCGAAGCCTTTATAATCACTAGCTGCAACTAAATGTTAAGCCTATCGGGGGAGGGAAAGCAAAGATACAATATGGCTCATATATAGGCAGTGTATATCATGTATAATGTAGAAACCTGACTTTGCAGAAAATTCAGCGGCTGATAGACCTTTGCCTCATGTTCTGGCATCCAGTGTCCCTCTGACTGGTCGATTTGAAGCAGTGAGTCCCAGCTAACCCTCAATGGGAATAAATGACGTAACCTGCCTTTTCATGTAAGTATCTGCAAGTATTACAAAACAGTGTTGCGTATTAGCACCACACCTAGAAAATGGATGCAATCACTTAGTGCTGTTGCTCTTTCATTAGTAACAGGCACTGCCCTCTGCCAATCCCAGGAAGCTAATCAGACTGCAGAACAGTTATCTTGAAATTAAAGACGAAAAAAAAATAATTCTAGGACTGCAGGATTACAATTGTCTGTGAAGGTTTTCCAGCTGCTCTGGGTGCCCAAATAGCTTGTGATTCAGATAGCTAAATAAAATAAGAACTAGGAGATGAGTTCAGGGGAAATTGAATTATTCAGTGTCTGAACAGAAATGAAATATTATTGTAAGGACGCCCAACTCTTCTTCACTTCCTCCCAAGGTGGGACAAAGGGAACTGTACTTCTATTGCAAGAGGAGATACTTAGATTAGATGCAGGAAGTAATTATGTGCAGAGAAAGGTTGGACACAGAAATGAGTCGCTAAGAATAGCTGGACATCTTGCTAGAATCGTTTAAGTGCTGATGTTCCTGTCGGTCTTGGAGAATTTTCTAGGTGATAATAGCCTGTAAGGGCGTGATGTGCTCAGCATTTGGGTTAGGTTTCCAGCAGCACAGGAAAAAAAGAGAGGAGTGGGGCTTTTAAGTGATATTCCTGCTGGAAAATCACCAACAGCAAATGGAAAATATTGAACAAAATGACTGCATTGTTATCACCATTACCAGCTTGGCAAAGAAACTTCAAGGTTGGAGCCTTAATCTTTTGGCTTTGAACCAAGATGAAGTAAGTAACAGCCTTAGAGAAGGTAGAAGGGAGAATGAAGGGTGCAGAAAGTCAGGAGCTCAGTCATCTATTTCTGTGCTCCCTTTCTCTGTGTTCCTTGCCGTAGCTTCACTGAAAGCCCATGGACCCACTACGGTCCCTAACTCTATGCGTCTCCCCACCCCCACCTCCTCCTCTCTTGTACCCAGCGGTATGCTAGAACAGATCAAATTCGCAAGGAGAGCCAAATGTTAACTTTTTAGCGTGAGCATTTTGTTGTTGCTGGTAAGTCATTCAGTCATATCCAACTCTTTGTGACACCGTGGATTTGTTCATAAGGCTTTCTTGGCAAAGATACTGGAGTGGTTTGCCATTTCCTTCTCCTGTGTGCCCATTTTACAGATAAGGAACTAAGGTTAATAGGGGTTAAGTGACTTTTCCAGGGTCACACAGCTAGTAAGTGTCTGAGGATGGACTTTGCCAGTGCTGTGAATCAGGACTTGATTTATTGTTTTATTGATTGTGTAGACTTAGGAAAGTGTTAATTATGCAGATTAAGCTTATAAGTATATCATAAGTACATTTCCCCCCCAGTGAAATGGGCAAATAAATCATATATGAGATAGTTGTTATAAATTTATTAGCACAGCCTTGCCTAGAGCCCACATACATATATGGCAGATGGGTTATGAAATGGTCCTACTTTGTGTTTTGTTTTGTTTTTTTTCTCTTCAATCTTTTTGCATGAGGGCAGGGGAGAGAGTACCAAATAGAGTAAGGGTGTAGTTGTTTCTGTCTGTCTGACTCGCCATGACCCCATTTTGGGATTTTCTTGGCAAAGATATTGGAGTGGTTTGCCATTTCCTTCCTTCTCCAGCTCATTTTACAGATGAGGAAACTGAGGCAAATAGGGTGAAGTGACATGATCAAACAGCTAGTAAGTGTCTGAGACTGGATCTGAACTCACAAAGATAAGTCTTCTTGACCTCAGGCCTAACGATCCACTGCGTCCCCTAGCTGCCCCAATAGTAAGGGTAGAAGACTACTTCACCAGAAAGCGTGAGTCATAGGTTCTGAGAGGGTAAGAATTGAGAGGAGAGCAGAGGAAAAGAATAATTTGAAGATGGCATCCACTCCACCACCATTTTGGAGCCATGGAGGTGATCAGGATGACAGAGACACTTTCCCATAAACAAAAGAACAAGATAACCCAAACAGAGATGTCAAGGCTGCCCTCATAAAAGTTTCCAAACAACACCCTCCTCTCCATCGTCTGGCTCTAGAATGACCTTTGTTCAGACTTTCCCTGTTGGAGTTGTTCTTGGAGAGGATAAAGATGCAAATTTCACTGGGAGGAAGGGACATGAGATTGTACTCCCCAGGACTGGAGACAATCACTTTGTGTTGCTTTATGTTCCATTATGAATAAACGTTTTTGTTTCACTGCTGTTGGGAGCCTTGGATAGGTAGTCGTCAATCAATAAAACTATATTAGTGCCTACTATGTTCCAGGCACTGTACTAAGCATTGGGATACAAAACAAAAAAGAAAGACAGTCCTGGCCCTCAAGGGGCATATGATCTAATGGCAGAAAATAATACATAAAAGGAAGCTGGAAAGTGGGTGGTGGGCAAAGTCCAAAGAAGCACAGCCCAATGGGCAAATAAAAGTGGCTTGGCCTGGGAGTCTGCTTCAAATGGAAGGTTTGGGAGGAGTTCTTTGCACCCTCCAGCCCTCCAATCAAAGGGGTCAGTTGAATGCATTGGAAGCAAGCTAACCAGGGAAGTTTCTCAGAGTTTTTAAATGGAGGGTGGGGGCAAAGTGCACCCACGAGAGTATCAAGTATTGAGAATCTCCATGACAGAAGTCCAGTCTGATTGGCAAAGGCTAGGATCCAACATCCAGTTCTACATGAAAAAAAAGACCAAAAACAACCACACACATAGAAAAACCCCCCAAACCTCATGGATCAGGTATTGAGAACTTGGTAGATTTCAGATTGTAAGAGCTGGCAGGACTTGAAGCACCTAATCTACCTCCTTCATTTAACAGATGAAGAGGCTGAAGCCCAGAGAGGTTGTGACTTGCCCAAGGTCACACAGCTAATTTGTGGCAGAGCTGGTTCTTGACCCAACCATCTCCTGAGTCATATTTCAGTACTCAGTGCTCTCCATGCTGCAACCTTTGTTAGCCTCTGGGAATTTTTTAATGCTTACAATCAGGGGTCAGCGGTGTGGGTTGTCCATAGGGGTCTTTTGTCCTGAAACAGTGGTTTATAGATGAAAAAATTTGAGAATTTGTGCACCAGAATTTCCCTCTAGCCTCACCTTCCTTGAGCTGAGCCTGAAGGATTTGAAAGAATAGAGCCTGCTTATTACCAGGCAGTGTTTCTATATAGAATTCCACCCTGACGACAGGTTTCTCATGCAACTAAAATCTCCATCTGAAGCAATGATGATCCTATTCTAAGCATTCCAATAGCAAACCAAATGAGATCATCCCTATCCTCTCAGTAGAGTTCCAAGCTAGACAAGGCAGAGACAGGCAGGTTTGCCTGTGATATTTGGCAATCCCAAGTGAGATGCCTTTGTAGTTCTTACCTAAAATATCTTTCACTTGAGCGGTGAGTCAGGGAGTAGCTCATCTATCTACAGAGCTCCCTGGTCAGTCCTGAGATGGCTGCAAAGATCAGAAGACACAGCTAGGAGGAGCACTTTTTTTTTTTTTTAATATCCAGCTTTCTACCATCCCAAGTAACAGCATGGAAAAAATATTTAGGCAAACCCTAAGCAGGACAGGCACTTCTCCCCTCTCCTTGACAGACCAGTTGCTAGAGAAACCTTCTGCATTTTGGCAACTGGCTACATTTAGCAAGCGTTTCCGTCTCTAGAATTCTAGTACTTTATTTCTATCATTAATGCTTATATTTCCAAGGTGCTGGCATACATGTGATTTTTTTTTAAATCTTGGTTTTCTCTTAATTCAAGGCAAGCTGCCTAATTTTACAAGACACGTATAGCATTTGGAAGGCCAGGGAGTATAATTGATGGGCAATATGTCTACTCACTATGTGCCAGGCATTATGCTGAGCACCGGCGATACAAAAAGACAAAAAACAGTTCCTGCCCTCAAGGAGCTGACATTCCAACGAGGAACACAATAACTACAACGTAATCTGATAGGGGAAAGCACTAGAATCTGGGGAGGACATGGAAAGGCGTAAAAAATGAGATTTGAGCTGATGCTGAAGGAAGCCAGAGAAACTAAGATGAGGAGGCAGAATGTTCTAGGCATGGGGGAATCCCTAGTACGCACATGTCCGCAGGAGCTGGAATATTGTGTTTTAGAAGTTGCCAATTCAGCTTTGTTGAATTTTAAAGTGTGTAGAAGGCAGAGGGGAGAATGAAGCAGTAAGTACTTACTGTGCCAGGCACTGTGTTAAGCACTTTCTAAATATTATCTTATTTGATCTTCACAACTCTGTGATATGAGGTAGGTACTATTATGATATTATTTTTACAGTTGAGGAAACTGAGGCCTAGAGACTAAGTGACTTGCCCAACAAGGTCACAGAGCTAGTAAATATCTGAGGCCAAATTTGAACTTATGTCTTCCTGACTCTAAGCCTAGCATTCTATCACTGTGCTATCTAGCTGCATAGTATAAGAGGGAAGGGGCCAGGTTATCAAGAACTCTAAAGACCAAAAAAAGGGAGTTTGTATTTAGTCCTAAAGATACAAGAAGCCAGTGGAACCCATTGAGGTGGGAAAAGGTGGAAAGTGTATGGATATGGCAAACAATGAAGGAACACCCTCAAAATGCCATTTTATTTTGGAGGCAATCGGGGTTAAGTGACTTGCCCAGGGTCACATAGCTAGTGTCTGAAGTCTTGAAATCAGGTCCTTGTAACTTCAAGAACAGGGCTTTACCCACTGTGCCACGTAGCTGCTCCCAAAATGCCATTTTAAATGCAGTTTGACTCCTTTGGTAGCTAGAAAATCAATCTGTATGATGAATTTGGAACACATGAGGGGAAAAGGCTGGGGAAAGTTACAAGATGGAGATATTAAAGCTTGTGCACAAATGTTCATGGGACGTGTCACAGGTACAAGGACAGGACCTTCAAAGTGCATAAACACCTACTGGTGCAGGTTGGCACCTTTTCTCAAACTTAAGTCTTAAGAGAACTGGAGATTTAAGCTACTTGCCCAGAATCACGAAGCATGTGGCATTGGCATGACTGGAACTCTTGGTCTTCTTGGCTCAGTTACAGGTATTGAACCCAGCCAATAATATCCTAGGCTTACTAGAAGAGCAGTCCTATCCCACAGAGGACATGCAGCAGCCTAACAGCCTAATTCATCCTTTGGACGATGAACTGAAAGAAAAGGAAGTTTTTCTAATAACCCCAGAATCCACAGCCCAGGAATATGAATCCTTATGAAGCAGCTGGTGTGGCTTAAGCCAAATAAAACTTTATTACGCTGGGAACAGTCATATGTACAGAGAAGAGGATCCCAACGGATCAGTCTTTACAGTATATTCCTTTTGCACTGCCCGGTGGCTTTAAGGATCCTGCTGGGGGTCTGGCACCCTCACCACGCTGGGCACTGCATAGACGCTGATGTTCGTGTGTGGCTGTTTATGTGGTGGAGGGCCAGGAGAAGAGGGAAAGGAGGCAGGAGGGGTACTTTGGATAGACAAGCCAGGTGATGGCCCATGGAAGCAGAGATAGAAGTGCGCCTTGATTTGAAAGGCAGACTCTTCAGGCAGACATTAATAGAGCTTTAGTATCTCAGTTCAGTTTCTCCTGATGAATCCCAAGGTTTGGGATTGGCCCTAGAAATGCTTCCCTGGGAGGCTCTTGAGAATTTCCCCTCACTAGGGCTGAACTATGGGGCTAAACATGCAGAGACAGGCATCTGACTAAATCTTCCTGTGGTACACTGACCAAGTCTTGTGTTCTTGGCAGAAAACTAACAGAAGCCATCTAACTTGAGGGTAGATACCCATTTCTTTGTCAAAAAGAGGCACCAAATGCCTGGAAGACAGCATGACCTTGGAGCACCTGTAGCTCTTCTGGACAACCAGCTGGCCAGATTGAAAGGGCAGAGGCCAAGAGGCATGGCGCCATAGCCAACAGATTCATCCATTCCATCCCTTCTCCAGCAGGTGTGCCACTGAGCTAGGCCTCCCAAGTCTTCTACTCTTTCCTACTGTGGTATTCATTCACAGGATTTGTCCCAGATCCCTGTAGAAGGAGCTGGCTGGTTCTGTTGCCTCTGCTATACATGTGGTACCCCAATCACTGACAGACAGAATCTAAATGACTATCAATGCATCCCCCCTGCTGTATGGCACTGAAGAGTAAGGGGCCAAGGGGACAGAGAGGGTGGATTTTGGTGCCAATAAGGGACAGATGGATGAGAGGAAGGTGTGAGACACGAAACAGCCTGAATGGAAAGGAAAGAAGCAAAATTAGTCATGATAAATAAGGCTCTACTTTTTGAGCCACGAATATGTAGATATGAGGAGACAAAGAAACTAGTCTAATTTTAGCATTGTGGATGATTGGACCTGCCAGCTTCCTGTGATCTGCCGTCCTTCCCTACTGTAGACAGAACAGACAAAGGGAAATTGATCGAGAGAGAGCCTTCTTAAGGAACTTCTGGAAGCCTCCTGAACAGGAGAGATGTGGATGAAAGTGGATGAGGAAAGGCACAAGAAGGGTGGGATAGAACCAACTATTAACCACTCTTCCCTGTGCCCCTAATCCCTTGGACACCTCAATGTACCCCCACCCCCATCCCAAAAAATAGCCCTGAAAAAGTCAAGACCTGCTACACTACTGGGACCAGGGACTGCTCATTTAGCTTCACATAGGAAGGAATCTCAATGGAGCTATGTGTTCCTAGTGGAACTCATCCACCACTCCACTAGGCTCCACTATCCTCTAAAGTCCAGGTCTAAGCCAAACTAAGTAGAGGCAGACAGTCTTACTTAATCCACCCCAGGACAGAAGAAAAAGAAGTTTCATAGCCCAGGACATCTAGGGAACAGAAACCATTTCCTCCCCTCCTCGACCTCATAACCTGTGATGACAACAAGGAAATTTAGGAAATGGCAAAGGATCAAATCTTTGCCAAAAGCCACCCAGTCGACTATAAGGGTTGCTGTAGAGTAGCCTGAAATCTCCACTCTGAAATCTTTGTTCAATTTTTCTGCTCTTATCCCTGACTTATCCTCCCCTCCTAGACTCAAGAAAATCCATTTCTCCCTCTATACTCCAAACTAATCTTTGCAGATTTCAGCTCACTGCAACAGGGGGTGCCCTGTTCTTTCTCACGGACCTTCAGAAGAGTCTGAATCAGCCTCTACCATGGAAATGCCTGGGAACCCCAAGTGCCTCTGGGGGAGGTCCCAGGTAAACAACGTATATAAATATATAGATTGAATATATTATATAAATGTATCTATATATGTATATATATACATGCACAACTCAGAGGGCAATTCATTCACCGAAGAGGTGGTGCTAAGTGGGGGAGCTGTGCTGAGAGGGGAAGGCTATGGGCATTCATTTGACTTGGATCCCAGAAAGTATCACCAAAAGCTTGATGACTAGAGCAGGGCAGTGTTGGAGAGATATGCCTCTCATAATCATCAAGCCCAGAGGGAATGCTTGAGGAGCTCAGGCTTGTTAGTCACCAGGATGGTGAGTCTGAGTAAGGTGGGGCTGTGGGGGTGAGAGAGAACACAGAAGGTCCATCATTTGTCCCAGGCAGTCCTGGTGTTAGGGATGTAGAGGGACTGAGTCTGGCGGCTCCTCCGGGGCGTGGTGTTGAGGACATCCACGCTCTTCCGGCTGGAACTGACCACATCCACTACAAAACTAGTACAGTCACTGCAGACATCCTTCAGGATGCAGCCATGGGCATAGATGTGAGGGAATTCTTCTTCCACACTGTGCCATTTTGTCCCCTGCAGGCTCCTGTGAGTAAGAGAGTGGAAGGGTAGGAAAGGTTTGAGTGGGTTTTTTGAAGGGGGAAGGGGGTCGTTTAGGAGAGTTAGGAGGGTCTGGAACAAGAGATATTTCCTCCAATCTAGGAAGCAGCTGCTCCATCCCATCTTAGAATCAGTCTAGAAAAGTCCACCCAAGCAATGTTTCCGCCACAGTAGGAGCTCAGTGGTGCTTGGCTACTAACACCAAAGGTGACTTCCATCATTAACTGTTGACGTTGCCTCACTAATATCCCAAATGATCTGTATTCCGAAATAAATGCCTTGAAGTTTTCTCTAGTTCCAGCATGACAGACTGAGATGGAGCAGCAGCCTTTTCACGAACCCTCCCTGGAGCTAATTCCTAGATCTCCATGCCAAGGGGATAAAGAGAAAGAACTCACTGGAAGACATCTCTTCTCCGAGTCAGCATGGCTTTGGCAGTCACAGCCTTTTGAGGGCTCTCAAAGCCCAAAGTGTAAACTGGAATGTGTGCAAACTTCTTAGAAGGCATCTTTATCTGCAACACAAATACAAGGAAGAGTAAAGTCAGGGTAGCTTCTAGACTTTGGGCAAAATCACTGGCATCCAAAAGAGCTAGCAGAGCACTCTCCTTCTCATGACTCTACAATGGCTCAGGCTCTATTATCTCTAGGATAAAATAAAATAAAAAACTCAATTTGGCATTTTAAATCCCTTCTCAATTGGAATGATTACATATTGCTTTAGAATCTAGCCAAGCTTACGTACCTGAATTTCACTACATTCCACATTCCATTTTCATGCTTTTGCACAGACTAACCCCCAGGCCTTGCCTAATTCCTCCAGTTGTTAGTACTTTACCCCCACTAAAGATGACTAATATAATTTTTTATATTTTATTCTTACTTGCCTATGTATGACATCTAGCTGACAGTTACCTACTAGAGTGTGAAGTTTGACATCACCACAGCCCACACACAGTATATTTTCTGCTGCAAACCACCTCCCTGAAGATACTTTAGTAAGACAAATCATGGCACATTGCTTTTCCTTCTCTACCAGCACTCCAGACTCTACAACAGCCTTTGGATAGATTGTTCTTGAAGCAATTCTACGGCTCCTCCTTTGATCATTTGGTCGTGCTTCAGAGCACTTGTCCCTATAAGATGACCTTAAGGTCCCTTTTAGCTTTCAGATTCTAAGCCCCCTCTGGATCTGTTTCACTGTCCCAACAGCCAAGTGAACTGACCATGCCTACTACGACCAGGGGATGCCCCCAACCCTCCAGGAGCCCTGAAGATGCCACTCTTACCTTTATGCTACAGGAGGTGCAGACAGCTCTGAAACAGAAAGACAGGAACAATGTTTTTAAGAAGAACAGTACCATGCAAGAGAAGTCAAGTAAGCCCCTTCTTCTCCAACTCCCTTGCATCATCTCATCACCTTCCATGTCCCACCCACCCCTTGTCTCCACTATTTTATTTTCACTACTTTATATAAGGTTCTGCTTTCTCCACTCCAAATACCCTTCAGTCCTTGTTAATACGTCCTTAGACTACCTCCTCGGATGATTTCTCTTTAACTTTTATATCTGCCCCTAACTACTAATGCTTCTCACTCTGGAAGGGTTCTCTGACCCTAAGAAACCCAGGTCTTAAGCTCTAAGCTCAGCTGGAGATAAGGATTTCCTAGATGGTAGAAACCAAGGTTCAGTAGGCCCTGAAGTCCAAGCCTATCAGAAGCCAAAGGATTATGAATTTCATGCTGGAAAGGGCCTTTAGAGGTCATTTTACAGATGAGGCAGTTCAAGGCCCCAGGAAGAAAAATCCTTTGCCAATGCTCTCCAAGGTAGTAAACAGTATAACTAGGGCTTGAAGTCAGGACCGCTAACTCTAAATACAGAGCTCTTTCCACCATATTTTGCTGCTTCCTCAGTCTTTGTATCTTTATCTGCTTCTGCATATCTCTCTCCAGACAAGAAAATGAAGATACTTCCTTAAGATCTTACTAAAGCAGGGATTTCATATCCCCCAGTAAGGGCAATCTCAAAGGCCCTAACCAGATCCAGGCCTTGGAGACAGTGGAATAATCACTCAATTTGAAATCAGCAAACCTGGGTTGAAATCCAACTTATTACCCAGATGACACTGGTCAAGTCATTTAGCCCTCTGGGCCTCAGTCTCTTCACATATAAAATCCAGAGGTTGGAATAGATGACAATGTCAATAACACCATTTACATACCAAGGTTCTTTCTCTACAACCACCATACTGCATTGTGAAGTAGGTAGATGACCTCTCTGGTCCCTTTCTGACTCTAAAACCTATGGTCTTCCATCCGCACACACATAGCTTTCCTGTGTCCCAAGACCAATCAGGGGTCAAAGGCTCACCTTTTACAAAAGAGACAGGTAGCAGGCCAGGAGAACAGGGGGAACTTGGCTCTACAACAGCAACAGACCTGCAAGTCAAAAAAAAAGAAAAAAGTCAGCAAAGGTTTAAGCCTGAAGCCCGGCCTGCTTTGAGGTCTGCTCAGCAATATCAGGGATATTAAAGGTTTGAGGGTCAGGACCACATCTTACCTTCCCTTTCTTCAGGCTGTTATAAAGTTCTTTATTCTGCAAGAACTTCTCCATTTCAGCCTTTACCAGCACCCGGCGCACATTGATCACCTCCTCCACGGTCAAAGCTAGGCTCTCCACCGGATGGCTGAATTCCTATGGGTGGGAAGGGAAAGGTGGCTTCAATGCCTTTGGCAAAAGACGCACAAATTTTCCATCTTTCCAGGAGGACTAAACAAGGTCCCTTCTCTGTTGAATCTATTTGACAGTGATGCTGATACCATTTTTATTGTGTCATTCTCCTGCTGAGAACCTAAAATGGCTCCCTATTACTACATAACTTAGGCTTTCTTCCCCCTGCTTTTGCTCTAGGAGCCAGCCCAAATACCTATGAATCAAGTGAAATTTTCAGTTGTAAGGGGAAAAAAAAGGAAACAAGGTTGGGAGGGGATGAGGAGTTCAGGGTAAGACTCAGGTAGGCTCACAGAAGATGAAGGACAATGAAGGAAGCTCTGAAAAGGCTCAGTTGAGGAAGAATTGATTATAGCTGGCCTAAGTAGTACCTGGGGAGTATACAGAATAAGTGGAATCCCTGATAGCCATCAGCTGATCTTACCATCTCATCCTTCCCCCTTCTTTCTCTTTACTTGCTTGTTTCAGGAGAGCAAAGATAAGAAGCTTGTTCTCAGGAATCCCAGTAACATTCTTAAATAAAATGGGCTAAGAAACTTGAACCACTAGGTGGGGCCCCAATGCTACACCCACCAAGTGGTGAGGTCTGTGGCTGTAGGATTCTGCTCTGCCACTGAGTGTAGTGTAGAGCAAAATACCTTCATGAAGAAGTAGAACAAAATGTACTTTTGGAGTCTGGAGTAAGATTTCACCCAAAATAGATGTCACGGATCAGGCACTCAGGATTTATTGATCCTTGATATATTGAATCATGTCCCAAACTGTTCATCTCAATATACAAAGCTCTCTGTACTCATCCTTACTTGCTACCACACTCCAATAAGTACACTACTCTATTCCAATCAGTATTAATCAATTTGATATTCTTGTATAGGGTTGTGATGACAAGCTCCAGAGCTGTGAGCTGCAGATTGAAATATCACTTGCTTAATCATAGGAAGCTAACTAGAGGCCCTCCACCCTTGTTTTTCCTTGTCATGGTGACCAAGCCCAGTGTGGCAGAGGTGACTCAAATCACATGGAAAGTCTTATACTTATTCTTGTATCTCCAGACTTCTTTCTTGCCCAAGATGAGCAAGTGACCATCTTATGACCACTTAGTGGAGATGTCCCATGCTTCACCCCATCTGTGACCTCCCCCTGCTAATGTCATTTTTGGTCCTCAAGAGCAAGATCTAGCAACCAAAGAGATTCTGTATTTTACTGTGCCTCTTGCATATTTGGGTATCAAAATCTATAAATACAAGGTCCTTGAAGAAAGGGGCATCTCAGATCATGAGGAAGATCTGAGGTCCACTTCATTAGAGGGGACTATGGGCCCTTTTAATAAAGTGCCACGGGGTCAGAGCTCTGCCTCAGTCTTATTGTAGGTTGGACAATTTTAATCCCCATAAAGTAATACACTTGAAATATAGCTAACAAGTGTCCACGTGGATAGAAGGCCCACAAGAAAAAGAATCACCAAGTAGGAATGTAAACAGGAGGAGCAGGGATTAGAACAAAATTCAGGTATCACAAACCCCAGCCCAGTGCAGCCTGACCTCACCAGCTCCAATCTGGACATTGGCTGTCTGAACAGGCCTAACATTCTCTTTCAAACAGTACCAAATTTTTCCAGCAGGTGGCAGCAAAGGCTCTACCCATAGGGTAAGGTTGGCTGTGTGGGGTAGGTGCCCTATGAGGAATACCTTCTGTGTTATATACCCTTTCTTGGGCATTCATACTGTGAGGACTATGAGATACACCTATCCAGTAGGAAGTTACCAGTACTTCACTGCTGGCATATCTGAAGACTGAATTGGTGGATTGTACTTACTTATTATTATTATTATGCACTTAGATAATATTAACAATGAATAAAAAACTAGCATTTACAGTATATAGCACTTTAAAGCTTGTACTTTACAATTATCCTCATTCAATCCTTATAACAACTCTGGGAGGTAAGTGCTATTATTATCTCTATTTTACAGATGAGGAATCTGAAGCAAAGAGGCTAAATGACCTCAAGCCCAGAATTGAGTTACTTAGCTGCTTGGAGAAGCTACAGAGACTTTGCCCTCAGCCATGCAATGGCAGTAGGCCATCAGAATGGTATCCACTACTCACCAGCCACAGGTGTTTAGAGTGACTGTCCAGTGCTGAACTAGCCCCCGGTCTTTCCTCTACAGAGCCAAGGGAGCTGTGGGCAGGGGAACTGGATTCCATAAGGGCCTTGTAGTTAAGGGAAAATGAGCCTAGAAGAAAAGGAGATTTGGTAGTCAGTTAGGAAGAATCATCCCAAATTCCCGCCTTGGCTCAAATTATTAACTGGTCAGAACCCCTCCTGCCTCAGGCTAGGGTAGGACTCAGGTGTCCCAGGGTTTCTGTGTCTCCCAATCAATCAATAAACATTAAGGGCCTATTAAGTGCCAGGCACTATGCTAAATTCTGGGGAGGGAAAAGACAGTCCTTGCCCTCAGGGAGCTTACAATCTAATGGAGGAACATTGCAAACATGCAAACAAATATATACAAAAGCAAGGTATATATAGGATAAATAGGAAATAACATAGCGAAGGCCCTGGAATTAAGCTGGGTTGGGGAAGGCTTACTGGTGCCTCTTTCTAAGCCCCACCCCAATTAAATTTGTCTTTAATAAACTCTTCCCTGCCCGGGCACCGTCGGGAGTGAGTGGGGTCATCACGCTGTGGCGTGAGTGAGGACATTACGCACAGCCCTGCGTGGCTCGTGGCTCTCGGCTGACTGCAGTGCCTACTTCTGTTTTTTCCTGGGCCACGGGCCCAGGCAGCAGCGTCGGTGTCTGGTCTTCGGGTGCCTTTTGCCCAGCTCCCCTCCCCTCCCCTTCCCGAGGTCCGTGATGGGGCGCACGTCCAAGGGCAAGCGCGATGTCTATTACCGACTAGCCAAGGAGGAGGGCTGGCGGGCCAGAAGCGCCTTCAAGCTGCTCCAGCTGGACGAGAAATTCCAGCTCTTCAGCGGCGTGAGGCGGGCCGGGGATCTCTGCGCTGCCCCCGGGAGCTGGAGCCAGGTGCTGAGCTGCAAGCTCGGGGTCCGGCCGCCGGCCTGCACCGTGGCCGTGGACCTGCAGGCCGTGGTGCCCTTTGCGGGATGGTGCAGATCCAGGGGGACATCACCAGGGTGTCCACGGCTCAGGAGATGATCGGGCATTTCGAAGGGCAGCCGGCGGACCTGGTGGTGTGTGACGGCGCCCCGGACGTCCCCGGCCTGCCCGACATCGACGAGTACATCCTGCTGACCGCCCTCAACCTCGCCATCCATGTCCTGAAGCCCAGGACCAACTCCGTGGCCAAGATCTGCCGCAGCCGGGACGTCACCCTGCCTCACTCGCAGCTGCCCGTCTTCTTCCCCGGCGTGGTGTGCGTCAAGCCCAGGAGCAGCCGCAACTCGAGATCGAGGCCTTCGCCGTGTGCCGGGGCTTTACGCTCCCGGCGGGCTACGTGCCCGGCATGCTGAACTCCCTGCTGGACCACAGCTACCACGGGGACTTCATCCGGCCCTTCCTGGCCTGCGGGGGCCTCAGTGCCTATGAGGCTGACCGCACCTACCTCGTGCAGCTGGAGGGAAGCCCCGAGTACCGGTACACACCATCCGGCCGCGCTACCAAGAGGGCTGCAAACTCAAGAAGTCCCGGGGTCTGTGCCGGGCCACGCTGCAGCCCGGGGCTCTGCCCGATGCCCAGGAGCAGGCTGCTGCCCCAGCCCGGGAACGAGCAGGCCACGACCCAAGCCCTGGGCTCCCTCCCCCTGGAGGGGTAGGGAGGAGTCTTCCCAAAAGGGCCTCTGGAAACTTAACCCTACAGACTTGGGGGGGGGCTGGGGGGTGAGAGGTGGTAATCCTCAAGGTGCAAGCTCTTCCTTTGGTTATTCCTCCTAAACATAACAGTTTTAGTTGGGATTGGTAGAGGTGGGAGGGAATATTTATACATATACACACACATGAGATTTTGATTTACATTTATAAAATTGATTTTTGCTTAAAAAAAAAAAAAAAGCCTTTCATCCTGCTTTGTCCCAGGTGTCAGAATTGTTCCTTCCATCTCTGTCCCTGAGCTGACTGAAAGCAAGTAAGTGACAGGATAGAGAAATGAGCGGCTTGTCTGGGCTGTAAGATCTATGGGGCTTTGAGAATAAGTTAGTAGTGCTTGGCAGGACACACATGGCTAGAATTCTGGGTTCTGAGTTACTTTAGACTATGACCCTCTCTGGTAGAGGTTCTTAACCTTTGCCTCTTCCTGAAATCAGAGCCTCTTGGTGGGATGATATAAAGGAGATGCTACATTTCAGTTAGAGGTTAGTGAAAATAAAAGGTGACTTTTTCCCGCTGTATCCAAGTTCAGGCTCCCTTGGAATCTATTCATGTATCTTCCTCTAAGAGGGAAGGAAATAACTCTTCCTTTTTCTCTAGGTTTTGAAGGTTTACAAAACATCTTCCTTATGAGGTTTAGAGTAGAAGTATTGTTTTCCCCATTTAACAGATGAGGAAACTGAGGTCAATTAACTTGCTCCTAACACAGCCGATAAATCTCAGACTGGGATTCAGTGGCAGTTTTCGAGGCCAAATCCAGGGTTCCTTCCACCATTCTGCTGTCTCTGACCAAAGTTCAAGGGAGTCTGTCCAGGGATGCTTCCATAGCTTGGGGGAGAATGAAGAGCTGGGAGAAGAGAAGGAGATTGAGGACTTACCATGGTCTGCGGCGTCTGTCTTCCATGTATGCATGCTGCCTGAGCGGGGTCGGGATTCCAGCTCCTCCTCTCCCAAGTGGCCAGCGTCCGACTGGAGGCCCATGGACATCTCACTCTGGAGCTGGGCCAAGTCATGTTCAGAGAAGGAGCGGTCCCGCTTAAGGGGCAGCAGGGAGCTGCTTGTCCTCTTCATTTCCCCACTTGGAGATTCTTCTTCCTGTGGGGACACCAGGACTTACTGACCAGCTAGGTGGACACTTAGCTATACCTCTAGTTTTACTAGGAATTGCTTGGGCAGACATCATTGTCCAGAGGGAATACCTTGCTTAATAACCTGGGACTTCTTTGTTCTCAGAACAGCTGAAGATTGGATTCCAGGAGAAGATAGCAAAACCTACTGTCTGGCTGTTCTCATTGTGGGCTTGAGCTCTCAAAACACATGACAGCCTCAGGCTTAGGGCCTGCAAGGGCTGAGTTCAAGCCTTTCAAGGGCTTCAAGTTCAAGGACAAAGGCCTTAATAAACTGAGTTCAAGCCCTTCAAGTTCAAGGACAAAGGCCTTAACAAACCTTCTCTGCTACATGAAGGAAAAGCCTTGAAGGAAACTAACTCAGAATTAGCTTATTATCATTCTGAGCAAGGACTAAGTAAGTGTTGTTCACTTTTATATCCCCTACAGCACCTAACACAGGGCCTTGCACATAGAAGGTAAATGATTTTTTTTTTAAGTTGAATTCAAGAAAGAACCCTACAGTCAGCAAATCAACTGTAATAATGATGATAGTAGTAGCTAGCATTTAAGCTTCCAGTATGTGCCAGATCCTGTGCTAAGCACTTTTCAAATATTATCTCATTCCTGACACCAACTATGAGAACTAGGTGCTATTATTACCCCCATTTTGCAGTTGAAGAAACTGAGGCAAACAGGTTTAAGTGACTTGCCCAAGGCCACACAGCTAGTAAATATCTGAGGTCAGATTTGAACTTGGGTCTTCCTGACTCCAAGCCCAGTGCTTTGTGCATTTTGCTACCTGGTCAGTCAGTATTGTACTCATTTTACAGATGACAAAACCAAGGTTTAGGGGATGTCAAGTGACTTGCCTAAAATCACAATGCCAGTAAGTGGCAGTCTTGATTTATTTATTCATTTATGATTGATTTTTTCCAGGTAAAAAGGCTGAAACAGGAGGGAGGGATCTATTCTGAGTAGGTGGGGGGGGGGGTTTGTTTCCTTAATAGGGGGCTCTCAGAATGGCTGAAGGGGCTCCTGCCTGCTCACTTCCCCTGGGGGTACAGGGTCTTGAAGCCAGAAATGGAAGAGGTTTCCCAGGGCTAGGTAAGAGGGCTGTTATAGGCTCACAGGAGTTAAGAGTTTGGAGGGAATTTAAAGATTATTATATAACCCAACTCCCTAGAGATTGACAGATGAGAAAATAGACCTAGAGAGACTAGGTCACATAAGCCGCACAGAGCTGGGACTCAGGTAGGTGCTATCATTAGCCCCATTTTACAGATGAAGAAACTGAAGACAGAGGTCATGACTTACTTGCCCAAGGACACACAGCTAATGCTCTGAAGCCAGATTTGAATTTAGGTCTTCCTGACTCCAAGGCTCTGTCCACTGTGCCACCCAAAGAGATCCCAGCTCAGTCAGCCCTGTTCTCTATCCTCATTGAAAAGTTCTCTTATAGCCCCAACTTCACCCCAGAAAACTACTTCCCAGCTCTTTCTCTGATCTCTCTTCAGCAAAACACCATTGGTTCTGACCTCAGAAATGTTCATCTCTTCCATCTCTGCCAAGGTGGGGGCTTTAAGCAGGACCCGGGGCCGTGGTGGGCGCTGAGAGGTGCTCCCTGTACCTGAGAGGGACAGGTTTATGCAGGAAGTAGACTTCACATCGCTGGAGCAGGCATTGAGGATGCAGGGCAGGGAGCCAAAACCTTAAAGAATAAAGTCAAAGTGGAGAGCATAAGTAAGGGCAGGGGATAACATGAACTACTCCCAGTAGACTTATTGGACATGATGACACTTGGAAGGCTGAGCATACAGGGCTTCAATGAACTTTTATCAATAAAGAAATTAGAGAGTTAGCCTCTTGGCTGTGCACATACTTAATGCCTGCCCCTGGGGAAGGTGGATCTTTTGAGCTGAGGAGTTCTGAGCAACAGCAGGTATAAAGCTGATTGAAGGCTCACACTCTCCAGCATGTGGTGAGTCCCAAGCATGAGGCTGGGTCAAGGGTGAACTGGCCCCTCAGGAGGGGAAAACAGGTGGAAAAGAGAACAAAATTCTGGTGTCCATAGACAGTGGGACCAGACCAGTGAGTGGCAAGATAGGGGGGATCCAGTCCCCCTTTCTCACCCTCCCCTGCCAAAAGACGAAACAACAACAACAGCAACAAAAAAGAATCCAGATGCAGGAAACAGCCTCAGCTATCATAAGACTCCTGTCTAAGAGCAGACTATAGCACAGGATCTTTTGATTCTAATCAATAAGCATTTATTATCAGATACCATGCTAAGTCCTGAGGACACAGAGACAAACATGAAAGAATCCCAAGGAACTCACATTCTACTGGACGAAAGGAAGAAATAGGGACAGAAATAAACTCAAAATATATCAAATTATGTTTTTGGGGGGAAAGGAGTTATCAGGACAGATCTGAGTAGGAAGTGATACCAAAGTCAGGCCTTGAAGGATGCTAGGGATTCTACAATTAGCATAAAGAGGGAGGTGGGAAGTAGAAAACATTCTCTAAGACTCTGGAGTACCATAGGTGAACTCTAGTTGCCTGCTAGCCCTTTGTGGATGTGCCTATGTACATTTGTTTATTATTTTAATTTTTTAAAAAAATTTTATCTATTTTTATCTATTTATTTTACTTCAGATAAAATATTTATTTTATTTTATTTGTAATTATTTAATTTTTAATTATTTTAATATTTACACACACATTTTCTATTTAGGTAGATACTAGGTTCTCCTCCTCCACTTTAGTTCAAAGTCTGAGGTCAAGGGCCATGTTTTTCCCCTCTGGTGACCATTTCTTCTCATTTATACAGCACTTTATTTTGATATAAATATCAATATATTGAAATACTGTATAGCTTGGACAGGACCATTCCAGAGCACTTAACATTCATTGTGTCATTTGAGAAGAATAACTTGTCAAGGTCACACAGAGACCAAGAATTTGGCATTAATTCCAACTGGGCTATTGTGCGGTTTTTAAAACCATGAAAAGTATGGCCATTGTCTTTGCACCTCTCCTTGGATCATGGATTCAGAGCTTTAAAGGTTACGCAGTCTGATCTTATCATTTTCAGATGAGGAAACTGAGGTCTACAGAGATGAAGTGACCTGCCCCCAAGGTCTCACAGGTTAAAGCCAGGATTTGAAGGAGGTCAAAATCCAGAACACTTAACCGCTGCACCATGGTACCAAGTTTTCATTTCTATTCTATTTATATGTGTATGTGGCATCACCCTCTACTAGAACATAAGCTTTAGTAGAGAGGAGTGACAAGTGTTTTATGATTCAGGGGTATGTTGGTAAATGTTTTAACAACCAGCTCTCTAAAATGTATGACACATTTTAGCCTTCCTTGTACTTTCTCAAGTGTTTGTCTAGACAAACAATAGACAAAGGCATGACTTGTAGCCATTTTGCCAATTTGAGGTATAAATGCCCACTGAAAACTTAATAGGCCCTTGCTCCAGTACACTCCTGGTTTTAGTCAAACTTTCTATGTTTGGCAGATCTCTGTCTCACAGTTGCTCAATAAATTTGAATTTAGAAGTGGAGCTGGGCTTATATGTTTTAAGATTTTAAGATGGAAAGTCAGAAAGACTAAGAGTTGTCTAAGGTCACATGTCTACTAAATAGAAGAGCTAGAATTCAAACCATTTCCTTCTTCAGCTCATTTTACAGATAAGGAAACTGAGGCAAACAGGAGCCTCTGGCTCCAAATTCAGTGCTTTTTGTAATTATGCCATTACTGATTTTTTAAAAAATAAAACTTCTAGTAAATGTTTAAATTGTGAAGTTTAGGGGGTAAAATTCAGAGGATTATATATTGTTACTAAAAACCAGAATATTTTTACCATATGTCTTAATGAAATTTACCCATGTGCTCAGTCACTATGCCCTCTAGCTCTCTCATTTTAGATTGATCACACACACACACACACACACACACACACACACACACACACACACAC
>NW_020945064.1:4611054-4673744 GCF_900497805.2 Vombatus ursinus
ACACACACACACACACACACACACACACACACACACACACACACACATACACCTTCAATTTTTTTTTCACTTCCCATTCACTTTTCCCCTTGCAATCTGGTTTCTATCTCCACTTCTCACCTTAAACTTCTCTTTCAGGAGATACCAAGGACCTTGCTATTGCCTTTTCTCCATTCTTATCCTTCTTGAGCCATCTATAGCATTTGACCTTATTAATCAACTCCCTTCAGAGATTATTACCATCAAGAAACCATCAAGTGGTATATTGATCCACTAGCATAGTAGAAAGAGCATTGAACTGAGGGATTTCAATTTTAAGTCATGGAAACTTTTATGTTAAAAAAAGTAATGTAATCCATTCATCCATTTATTAAGGGCCTCTATTATGCCAAACACATAATAAGGATTCTATAAAGACAAAATGAGACAATCGCTGCCTCTTACATTTGACTGGAGGGAAATATCACATATGCATCTAAGTAGATACCATGTAAATATGGGGGCAGGTTGGCCTTTAGGAGCAGATGGCATGTGAGCTGAGCCTTGAAGGGAGCTCAGGGCTCTAGTATTTTTGCCAAGAAAACCCCAAATAGAGTCACGGAAGAGTGGGATGTGACAACAACTTTAAACCTTTTTTTCCTTGCAACAATCCTGTGAGATGGGTAGCATAAATATTTATCAGCATTTTAAAGATGACTGAGGTTCAGAGAGGTAAAATTACTTGACCTGGCCACTTGTTACTTGTTTTAGTTGGGCAAGTTTTGAACCCAGGTTTTCTCACTCAACCCTGTTTGGCTCAGTTTCCTTATCTGTAAAATGAGCTGGAGAAGGAAATGGCAAACCACTCCAGTATCTTTGCCAAGAAAACCCAAAATGGAGTCATGAATTGGACTGAAATGACTGTTCAGCACCTACCAGATACAGCTAGTGTCTAAAGCCAGATTTTAACTCAGGAAGATGAGTCTTCCTGACTCCAGGCCCAGCACTATCCATTACTATGACACCTCTATATAGCTATCAGAAGCTCCCTATAGATATAAACAGGTACTCTAACCACTGTACCATCCAACTGCCTAGTAGGTGTGTAATGTTTAACTGATTAGCCTAGGTTTTCGGGACATTACTCTCATGGCTCTCTTCCTACCTGTCCGACCAATCTTTCTTAGTCTCTTTTGCTGAATCATCATCTATATCCCCATCTGTTTTATGTGGGCACATGCCAGGGCTGTCCTGAGCCTTCTTTTCTTTCTCTGTGATCTCTTGACCATTTCTACAGCTCCCAGGGGTTTCACTAGCATCTCTTGGCAATTAATTCCCCAAAGCTTCAACTGCCTACTAGACATTCCCCCTGAATATAGCACTGGTATCTCAAACTCAGAGCCGGAAAAGGATTCATTATCTTTCCCCCTCGATCCACCTTCTTTTGGTTAATACTCTTCCAAGAACCAGGCTAGCAATGGAGGAGTCGACATCAACTTTAATTTCTCACATATCTAAGGCCTGTCAATTCTGCCTCCACATAAAAACAGCTGCCAAACTGCTCTTCCTAAAGCACAGGTTTGATCAAGTCTCTTACTCAAGAAGCTTCCATGCATTTCTGTTACCTTTAGGCATAAAGCCCTTCCCGGTCTGCATCTATCTTTTGTTTCCATGCTGATTATGTTACTGCTTCTCAAATACTCTACATTACAGCCAAAGTATCCTTATCATTCCTATCTCCCCACTTCCCCCCACCCCTACGCCTTTGTATAAAGAATGGATTTATTTTTTATTTTGTTTTTGCTAGGTAATGGGGTTAAGTGACTTGCCCAGGGTCTCACAGTAAGTGTCAAGTGTCTGAGGCCAGATTTGAATTCAGGTCCTCCTGACTCCAGGGCTGGGGCTCTATCCACTGTGCTACCTAGCTGCCCCTAAAGAATGAATTTTAAAAAGCCATTTAATAAGTAATCACTTCATGTGCAAGGCAGTGTTGAGTGAACAGCCTCATCTTTCAAGCTCACATTTTCTAGTGAGGGATACAACACATACAGGAAGGTGCAGCAGCAGGGCTGATGGAAAGTCCCAGTGGTCCTTAGGGTACAGAGCTAAGACAAATGATGGTGCATTTTGTATAGGATTATTTCCATTGATCAAAAATCCATTTCTGTTGCTGAATCACTTGACAAGTTCCAAGGACTGGTGTCCTCTAGTCTGTCCCCATCACCCAGGATGCTTCTATCTCTAGAAGCCTTCTTCTCCTGTCAAGGCTCAGCTCATGGGCCATCTGCTCCTAAAGGACTCCTTTTTTTTCCTCATTCCAACCATCAGCGCTCCTCAACCTGCCCTGAATTTACTTGGTATCTATTTTTATTTATTTTTTGTTATTTGTTTATTACTTTGTTATGTTATTTATTTTGTTTTGTTATTTATTGTCTCTTTTTTGTCTTTATAAAATCCCTTATGTGCTCAGCACATAAGCCCTTAGTAAATGGAATAATAATTTTTTTTAAACATAAAAAGTTTCTATGACTTAAAAAAATGGAAACCCCTCCTCCCCCCAGTTTAATGCTCTTTCTACTCTGCTAGTGGTTCAATATACCATTTGATGGTTTCTTGACGGTGATAATCTCTGGAGTGAGTAGACTGCTATAGGGGGACCAACCTAATAAGGTATCTTTTTTATCTTTTGTCTACATATCCCCAATTCTGAGGAGGGATACGTGTGTGTGTGTGTGTGTGTGTGTGTGTGTGTGTGTACCTTCCACTGCGGAAGGGTACCGCACCTTTAGAGTTCCAGTGTGGGCCCTGCACAGGCCGTAGCTTCCTCTCTTGTTTAATTTCCTCCAGCATTTTTTCATGGAGGGTTCGTTGCTTCTGGGGCAAGGGCCTCAGTCTTCTTTCTGATACCTGCAGAGAGCAGATACATAGGAGACATGACCTAGAATTCTGAGAGGTTAGAATGTGCAGATTTAATGTGCACATTAAAGCACCCTATAAATATAATTAATATCATGGTGCCCATGTACTCCACTGTCATCTTTGCCATGTCAGGGAGAAGCTAGGAAGGCTCCTAAAATACCTCTGAAGAATGGATTGGGAGGCCACTGGATGAGCAGGCATGGACATTTCTGAGTTCTAACACCTGTAGCAATGAAATCATGGATCCATCTGAACACTGAGGGCAGTAAACAGAATCCTGTGTCATTGAGGCAGAGGGTATGTTGTGGTTAGAGCAATCTCCCAGAGCTCCAACTTGGGTGTGTCCAGGAAAAGGGCTAATAATTCCTATTTACATAGAGTATTGAGGTTTTCCCCACAGTAATCCTGTATTGTAGGTAGTGCAGGTATTATCCCTGTTTTACTAGAGGGTAAACAAGGTTCAGTTGGGTCAGCCCACAGTCACCTAGATAGGAAGTATTGTCATTAAATTCAAACCAAGATCTCTTAATTAGGATTTCAATCTTCTTTTTACAATATGATGAGGATGAGGATAACATGGCATTGATAATGACAACAATGGCTAGTATTTAGATAACACTTTAAGGCTTGCAAAGCACTTCAGTAAATATCATCTCATTTTATCTTCAACAACTTTAGGAAGTAGGTGCTATTTATTAGCAAACAGAGGTTAAAGTGACTTGCCCAGGATCAGACAGATAGTGTTTGAGGCCTCAAATAGGATATTTTTCAATAGTGGCCAGCTGATCTAGTCCCCATCCTGGAGGAATATTAATAGGTTCTTTCATGGAAAAGGTCTTGGAATAGTGTTATTGTCCTCTTCCTCCAATCCAATGCAGAATAGAGGGCTGACCAGTTGGCTTATTTCCTCCCAGAGCAGAAAACAAAAGTAAAGAAGCTTCCCATATTAGCACTGGAGAGAAAAGCAAGCCTCAGGGTCTGTCACTACCCTAAGAATTTCAAGCTAGACCAGACAGCAGGTCCTCACCTAACAGGACAGGAAGATTCTTTTAAATTTTAAAATTAATTAATTTATTTTTAATTTAACATTCACTTCAACAAGATTTTGAGTTTTAAATTTAAAATTTCCCCCCTCTCCACTCCTCCGTCCAAGATGGCATACAATCTGATAAGACTCTACATATACATTCATATTAAACACATTTCACATTAGTCTTGTTGTAAGGACAGGAAGATTTTCTATGGCCAGACACATGTCCCAGGATTAGGAAACACTCTAAAATTAAGAAACTTCTTAAAATTTTGTGGCTCACTTCTGCCTCTTGATAATGGGCATAGCCAAGTACAGTAGGATCCCAAGGCAAAACTGGTTACCTGTTTTAGTGGGGGCCGGGAACGGATAAAATCCAGAATGAGTTCGTGAGCATCTTTCTTCACCCTCGGTGGGATGTCGCCATCAACCTGGACAAAGGAAGTAGCAGAGTACATGGGAGATGAGTCAATAGTGAAGATCTGATGGTGTACTCGTGTTAGGAATACTAACGAAATGGGAGGATATTCTTGATCTAGCCCCATTTTACAGATGGGGAAACTGAGGCACCAAAGCAGACTGGGAATGACCAACAGCATTCCCATTTCTCTCACCTTACCTACCCGACACCAAGACTTCCTGAGAATGATATCGCTCAGGAGAGCCCCAAGAGGTGACCTCTCTCCCTGGCCTAGCAACTAGCAGGCCCAGAGTCCCAGGGACTCACCATGACCTTTCGTAGCTTGTAGTTGCGAGCCCGGATATCCTGCATCAACATCTCAAAAGGGGTCAGCTGGTATTCGGTGGGCAGGGGGTTGAACTGCTTCTCCTGGACTTTCTTGAGTTTCACACCATGACGCAACTCCCGCATCAGCTGTACCCAGAGCCGGGCCTAGAACCCACAGAGAGAACAAAACATTGTTCCCACTGAAGTGGCCACTGGTCATCCCTAACATAGCATTGGATTTGAGAGGGCTCTCCTGGGTCACCTGTTCCAACCCATACCTAAAAAGAATCATGTCTACCCAGCACCTGACCAGTGGCCTTCCAGCCTTGACTTGAGGACCTCCAGGGAGGGGGAACCCACTAACTCTGGTAGTAGCCCCTTTCTTTCCAAGGGGCACCCTTTCCTATCCTTCCCCTAGCCTTCTTCAGGGGAAAGATCCCTGGTTCCTTCACCTCATCCTATAAAATGAACTTGAGACCTGGGATCCCTCAGGTCATCTTCATGACCAATTCACATTTACTTAGAGCTTTGAGGTTTGCAAGTGTTTTCTTCACAGTGACCTTGTAAGGCAGTTAATACAACTGAACATTCAATTTTACAAATTGAAAACTGAGGCTGTTAAAGGACTTGCCCAGGGGTGGGCAGCCTCGGGACACGCCCTCAAAGGTCCTGAAGTATGGCCTTTGATTGAATCCAAACTTCTTAGAACAAATCCCCTTAAAGGATTTGTTCTGTAAAACCTAGACTCAGTGGCCTGGAGGCCCCAGGTTCCCCACCCCTGGCATTACACAGCTGACCAGATTCTGAGGCAGGATTCTGACACAGGTCTTCAGACTGAAAGTCAGGCACCCACCCTCTCTACTGAGAGGGTTGAGACCCCTTCCCATCACAAAATGCTGGAGATAAGGAGAGAAAGCCAGGTGGCAGATAAGGAGAGAAAGCCAGGTGGCAGAATGCTAAAATTTGGATTTGGAACCCTACCTCAGATACATCCTAGCTGTGGGCTTCTGGGGCAAGTTACTTAACCTTTCTCTGCCTCAACTTCCTCATCTATAAAATGGGGAAAAATAAATAGCACCTTCCGCGTGGTGATAAACACATATCCAGTTCTTGCAAACCTTTAAGCACTATAAATGTTGGCTGTCATTCTTATTCTAAGAAAAAGAACAAGGTGAGGATTGAACCAGAGTTCCCCTGTGCCCTGCCTGAGTAAGGGTTTTAGGGAGAAAAAATAGCCATCCCTTACCCAGTCTTTGTGCCGAAGGTTGTCAAGGTCAGCTTGTGGCTTCTCTGCCTGGGACTCATCCTCCCGAAATCTGAGCAGCATCTGCAATCACACACAATCCCATAGCAGGCTCTTATAGAACTAGGCCCATTAGGAAGGAAGAGGGGGACAAAAGGAGGTTTATCTTTGTTGCTAGGCAGAGGAAAGAGACTGGAGAAAATTAACACTTGAGTTAACATTAACACATTCAGTTGATGGCAGAGCATGGGCTGACCTTCCTTACTATAAGCCCTAATTAGCCAAATTTTCCTTACCATGCTAGACACTGGCCTTCCTACAGTCCCGTGATGTGCTGATAAAAGTGGGCATTTCAACCTGAGACCAGCAACCAGGAGTTGGGGGAGACATCTGAGTGAGAAGGGGATCATCCAGACCGGGCCTCTTTTCTCCCCTAGAGCTCCCATCTAAGAGAATAGAGATCTCTCATAGTGAGGAAGGCAGTAGTAGGGTTGGTTCACATGGTAACTCAGGTTTTAAGAGCTTCCAGTCCAATGCTCTGCATAGGAGCAGGGAGAGGCTGCCAGACACACACTGGCTAGTAGTACCAGGCCAGGAAGAGGTACTAAAAGTGGGGCATTAGGCTGGGCACTACACAGGGCAAGGATAACCATGGCAACCTGGAGGGTTAGGTTTCTCCAGGTTCCATAATAATAAACCTGACCCTTAGAGGTGAAGACCACTGGGCTTTTAAAAATTCCCCAGTTTATAGTAAAAAAAAAAAAATAACCTATGGCTCTCTAAAGTTTGGGCATCATCTTACTGTAGCCCCTAAGAGCTTAGAGTTTCCTTCACTAATGAATAATTACCTAAGGGACCTAGGTGGGTGTTACCTAACAAATAAGGCCTGAGATGCCAAGAACACATTACCAAGCAGATTCTGGGAAAAGAAGAACCCAAACCGGTGCTTAGGGCATTAGGAAACACTAACAGTATTGTGAGGAGAACCTGAGAAGTTGTGACATTGCCTTCCCAAGTGAGAATCAGTAGGCTTTGTTGCTGCAGCCTCTGAGCTGGGAATGTGGACAGAAACCACTAAATTAATCCCTATCCCAACCCTTTGTCTCATAGCTGGGGATGTTAGAAGAGTCATGGTTTCTTTCTCACTTTCCCCCTCACCCCGTGAGAAGTGGGAGAGTGGGGTTTCTGTCCCTTAGCCTTGTAGCTCCTTTTAACTATGACTTGATTTAGACTTGATTCCCAAGCACAAAACAAGCTTCTCTGTCTTCTTAATCTTCTAGTCCTCAGCTGGTTCAGGCAGCTTTGGTATCTGTTGTCATCTTCCTGAGCAATGAGTGTTGGTTTTTTAAATATTTATTTTCTTTTAAACCTTTAAACTGATCTTTTGTTGCTATATTACCTTCATTTCCCAACATACCCAATAAAAAGTCAATAAAAATTTATCAAGCACCTACAATATGACAACCACTGGACTAAGTGCTGGGAATATAAAATACAAAATGAATAATATACCTCTCTTATGAAGCACCTATGAGGTACTATACTCAGTGCTAGGAATACAAAAACTAAATAAGATAAGGTCCCTGCCAATGAGGCACCTACAATCTAATGGGGGCAGGGCCAGCATGCAGAAGGTTATGTAGACCAGTATGATGATCACATGGCAGAATGTGATAAGTGCTACATGAAATTTGAGGATGAAAGGGCTTACTTTTTACCTTGAGAGAAAAGGAAAAGATTTCATGGAGGGGTAGACCCTAACTTGGGTGGTGAAGCAAAGGATATATTTCAATAAGGTCAAATGTGAAGGGAGGTACATTCCAGGCATGGTGCGGGGAAAAGGGAGCCTTAAGTGTGAATGATCCAAAATGGCAGTTGAGGTTAGAGAATGGGCCAAGTGGCCTAGAGCAATGGTATCAAAATCAAATAGAAAGGGCATTGTTAATCTGTATATAAAGATCTCTGCAGGTCACATATTAATTTAGTTTTACAATGTAATATCTATATTTTGTTGTATTTTTGTTTATTTTATTTGTTTATTTTGTTGGATATTTCCCTATGACAATTCAGTCTGGTTCAACTGCCCTAAAGAGTGTTGCTGGCCTGTGGGCTAGTGTGTGATACCTCTGGGCTAGAGCATAGCTTGGGTAAAAGGGAAGAGTGTGATATTAAGGTAGGTTGGAGCCTTAAATGCCAACTTAACCTTAAGCACAGATCACTGGGGATGGGAGTGATAAAGGAGGATAAGGGATTCTGACCATCCTCTAATCACAGAAAGTGTCTGAAATGTACGTCTTCGTCTTCTGGAACCAAATGCCAAGATGCTGAGGGAAACCGGGAATTAGCCAGATGGGTAGCATAGCTCAGAAAAGAGGTTGGGCAGCTTTGGAACAATAGTGTCTTTGAGTAAAACTATACTGTCTGTGATAAGAGACTCAGACTGGGTGGTAGTTCTGTTTTTGAACAGCCCTACCTGGGGATTCCCTGCCCAATCAGCCAAAGGGTACCCAATCTTGTAGATCATTCCTTAGAGCCAGAGGAGATAAGGGAATGTGGTCTGGGCTTCATTTGGGATAACTGACTGGAGCTCAGAACTGGGAGAGACCTAGTCTGGTCCAACCAATTTCATATATCAGGAAACACCCAGGAGGTGAATCAACTCGCCTGAGGTCACGAAAAGAAATAAATGGTAAAGTCAGGATTTTAACTTAGATCTTCAGATTCTAAAATCTATTGTTCTTCCCAACTCAATTCAATTCAATATGTGGTTACTGAGCACCTACTATGTGCCAGGCACTGTGCTCAACACAGGGGACACAAAAATAGGCAAAAGATAGTCCCTGACCTCAAGGAGCTTAATCTAATCATTTCCACTATGAAAATATCAAGGTGTGCTAGCCACAAAAGAGCCAAGATAGTGACAGGAACAGCAAATACAAATTCCCTTTTCAAAAGCTCAAAGTTCATGCTTAGTGGCCCTCTACCTCAATTGTCTATCTGTATAATGGGAGGACATTCTCAAATTTTATTAGTATTATCTGTGTAATGGGAGGACATTCTCAAATTTTATTAGTATTTTCTGTTCTTAGTTCTTAGAGTGGAAAGAGGCTTGTTTTTGGAGTCAAGACTTAGCACAGTGGTTGGCACCTAGTAGGTACTTATTGATTGATTGAATTGGGATTTAAATTCAGGTTTCCTTGTCTGGTGCCCATCTGCTGTGCCAGACTATCTCAGAATAAAATTGGGGCCCAGACATGTTAGAAGCTTCTCCTAAAGTGACATGGTCATCAAATCAATTGTGGAGCCAAGGTTTGGAACAGACATTCAAGTCTAGTACCCTTTCCATTAGATTGCTTTTCTAGATTACTTTTTCTTTTATATATTAGAATCATCAAATTAAGTAACAAAAGGACTCTTGTCCAACTCCCTCATTTTAAAGATGAGGAAACCGAGGCCTAGATAGGTTAAATGAGCTGGTCAAGGTCACTCATTTTATTTAATGGTCAATTTCTTCACCCCTAGTCCACTGGTCTTTCCACTTCCGTGTATTCGCTATAGAATCATTCTTTCGTTGTTTCTATATATACCCCTGCCTCCCAAACTAGAACACAAGACCACAGCCTCTGTGCCCCCATAGTAAACAATCAAAGCTGGTTGAATGAATGAGAACATTTCAACCATTACATTCAACCTACCTCCTTGGCCTCCCGGATCTTGGTGAGAAAGGCCTTCAGCTCTACTGTCTCTACAAAAAGGGCCCGGCACACAGCCTGATAGTGAGGTTGGGCCTCTCTGGAATCTGTCAGGCGGGAGGAGCACATCCTCATGACTTGGGAAAATGAACGTATGCTTCTCATGGGGCCCTCAAAGGATTCTTCTTCTTCCTCTTGCCCCCCGTAACCCTCGTCAGCAGCTCCGCAGCCGTTGTCTTCAGAATCACTATTGGCCATTAGATCAATGAGCTGCTCCAACTGGGGACTGAGCTCCCTTTCTTCACTCTCATCCAGCCCCCAGTCCAGAGCTCGGTAGATGGCAAAACCCAGAGACTGGACCATCTGAAAAGAGAAGAAGGCATTTATTTATAGCAGGGAGTTGACATCATCACAGTCAGGTTAACACCTACCCACCTACTAAGTGCTTAGACACCTAGATACTACAGGAGAATACAAAAGTGTGGGGCCGAGCCAAGATGGCAGAGTGAAAGCAGTGACTTGCTTGAGCTCTTCCCTCAAACACCTGTAAAAAAAATGGCTCTAAACAAATTCTAAAGCAGCAGAACCCACAAAAAGACAGAGTGACACAAATTTCCAGCCTGAGAATTCCAAAGTATAAAATGTGGAACCTGCCCTCAAAGAGTTAAATATCTAGTTAAGAAGATAGTATTAACTCAAGATACTGGCTAATAGTATCAATTATAAATGGATAGGAATTCAAAGAAAGGGAGAAAAGGAGTCTACTTAAAGGGATGGAATGGGATCTGATTTTGGCCTAAGAAAACAGGTAGAGTTTATTTGAAAAGGTTGATGGGTATTCTTTGTTTTAAAAATCATAGTCATTTTTAGATATTCACCTTTCCGCCCCTCCCCAATTCCCATAGTTAGGAGGAAAAAAATAACCCAAACAATCACCCCAGAGACAGTATATGCAATATTCCATACCCAAGTCCAACAAAACAATGGATACACATTTCCCCACCTCTTGGGGGAGGGAGGGTCCTTTTAATTACAAGGTCCCCTTCATTTTATTGTTCTTTTCATTTACATTATTATGGGGCAGCTACATGGCAGTGGTTAGAGTTCCAGACCTGGAGTCAGGAAGACTCATCTTCCCAAGTTCAAATCTGTCCTCAGACATTTACCAGCTATATGACCCTGAGCAAGTCACTTAACTCTATTTGCCTCAGTTTCCTCATCTATAAAATGAGCTGCAGAGGGAAATGGCAAACCATTCCAGTATCTTTGCCCCAAAAATCCCAAATGGGGTCATGAAGAGTCATATACAGACTAAGCAACAACTTCATTTTATTGTTCTTTTTATTTACATTATCGTAGGAATAGTAAATGTCCTTTCTGGGTTCTGCTTTGTAAGGACTGGGGATTAATTGGGGGAATCTGATGAAATTGAAAAGTTGGGGGTTTTTTACATTTTATTTTTTAAATTTATTTTTTATTTTTTCTACTCAGTATTTTATTTTTTCTAATCACATGTAAAGATAGTTTTCAACCTTCACTTTTATAAGATTTTGAGTTAAAAATTTTTTTTCTCTCTACCTCCCTGCTCCCCCCTCCAAGACAGCAAGCGATCTGATGTAGGCTATACATATACAATCATATTAAACATTTCTACATTAGTCATGTTGTGAAAGAAGAATCAGAACAAAAGGGAAAAACCATGAGAAAGAAATAACATAAAATAAGTGAAAATAGTATGCTTTGATCTGCACTCAGACTCTATAGTTCTTTCTCTGGGTGTGGATAGCATTTTCCATCATGAGTCTTTTGGAATTGTCTTAGATCATTGCATTGCTGAGAAGAGCTAAGTCTGTCAAAGTTGGTCATTGCACAATGTTGTTATTGTGTACAGTGTTCTCCTGGTTCTGCTCACTTCACTCAGCATCAGTTCATGTAAGTCTTTCCAGGTTTTTAAAAAATAATTTTAATTGTTATCTCTTGTTTTTTTCAATTACCAGAATTTTTTTTTTGTTTTTGGATTTATCAAACACTGGGTTACTGAGTTCCATTTTTTCTGACTCTCTCATCTCCCTTGTTTAATCTAATTCTCCATTAATTTACTTTTCTATTTTTTTGTTTACTTTTTTTTATATGCAACAATTAGGGTTAAGTGACTTGCCTAGAGTCACACAGCTAGTGAGTATCATGTGTCTGAGGCCAGAATTGAACTCAGGTCCTACTGACTCCAGGGCAGGTGCTCTATCCACTATACCACTTAGCTGCCCCCTTACTTTTCTATTTTTAAACTAATACCAAATGATTTATAATATACCTTGAAAGTGCTATCTTCCCACCCCCATTCCTACCCTTTTTTATATGATATCTTTTGTTTCTCCAAATGAATTTTGCTATTATTTTGTAGAATTCTATGAAGTGTCCCTTTTATAGTTTGATTGGGACAGTATTTAAATTGTAAATTAATTCCACAGTATTGTCATTTTTATTAGATTGGCATGGCCCAGCCACAAACATTGAATATGACTCCAGCTATTTAAGTTGTTCTTTATTTCTTTAAGAGCATTTTGTAATTGCATCTATGCAAGTATTTTGTGGGCTTTGGTAGATTGATCCCCAAATATATATTATTTCATTTTTAAAATTTATTTTGAATAATATTTCCCTTTCTATTATTGCCCTCTTAGATTTTGTTATCATTATATAGAAATGCTACTGATTTTTGCTTGTTTATTTTGTAGCCTGCATCTTTGCTACAGATAGTATTTCAACAAATACCTTGACTGATTGCCTAGGATTTTCTAAATAAGCCATCACTCATTAGCAGATAGGGATGATTTAAATTCCAGAATTGAAATGTTTTTTAAACAAAGTATTAAATTATAAGGTGTGTGGGGGAGGGGGGAAGAGGTGTAAATCCCAGATCAAATTAAATAAATTCTTAAATCAATCTAATTCCCCTCCCCTCCCACCCCCAGGGGCATGTCAAGTCAACAAGCATTTGCTAAGTACCTAAAGTTCCCCCCTGTGCTTAAGTAGTATATAAGTATTCAATCAATCTATCCACAAGCATTAATTAAGCACTTAGTGGTACGGCTAGAAAAAGTGAATAGTCCCTGCCCTCAAGAAACTTATAGTCTATCCAGGGAAACAACTTATGTACATATAAGTAAATATAAAGTACATCATAGTATACAAAAAGATATGGGGGGAGGGGAGAGGAATGATATCTGGGGGAAGTGAGTCTGGGAAGGCCTCTCATAGGACATGGCACTGAAACCAAGCTTTTAAGAACTCCAGAGAGTCCAAGAGATACAGGTGAGGAGGGGGTAGATTTCAGGCATGGGGGTTCAGCTTGTACAAAGGGCTTGGGGATGGGAAATGGAATGTTGTTTACTAGGATCAGCAAGTAGCTGAGGTTGACTGGATCACAGACTGTGTGAAGGGATTACTACAGAATGAGCCTCGAAAGGTAGGACAGACCCACATGGCAAATGAGGAAATTGGAAGTTCAGTAACTTGTCTGACTCTTACAAAACTAGCAACTCCAACCCAAGTTCTCTGATTTTGGATCATCCTCATGTTCTGCTACACCATGGTGCCTAAAAGTCCCAGCTCCTTTTCCTGGAGCAGGAGGAGTGACCAGTGAACAGAAGCTTAGTGAGCAGTTCAGCTTAATGGTCCAATTTTGAACTTGTAGAGTGCCTTTAGCATGTTCACTGTTGGAATTTCCCTTTGAGACAACCTCCCACTTACGTCTCATACTTGTTTGTTTGAGTGCTAGCTCCCTCTTTAGAATGTAAATTCCTTGAGGGCAAAGGGGTTGTTTTGTTTTGGTTTTGTTTGGGTTTTTTTGCCTTTCTCTGTATTCCTAGAACTTAAGTTCTAGCATCCATAGTAAGTGCTTAAAACATGCTTGGTGACTAAGTGTTAGCTCATTTGATCTGGATGCTATAGAAGAGAAAAGGTCAGGTGAAGATGGGGCAGAAAGGCCAGCTATGGGTCTATCATAGGAAATAGCCACATTAGGACAAAGGAAAGAAAGGCACCATGCAGTAGAGTGACCCCGTTCATACTAGAATTTGCCACTTGGCTGGGGGGTTGAGGGGGAATTTTCCTCCCTCTAGTCTTGATCCAGGGTTTGGAGCAGAAGAAAGAAGCTTGGCTGACTGTTCTCTTTTCCCTCCCTGAGGACCCAAGAACCCTGGTTTCCTATATCTTTATTACTGAGTGAGCTGATGGGAAATATGAGCCTTGTGGGGAGAGGAGAGAACAGAATAGGCCTTAAAAGCAGGTACTGTGCAGGGAATGAGCCAGCAGACAGGTACAGCATTCACTGCCCTTCAGAGAGTACTTTACACAAAGGATGGAGTTGAGGAGGGTCCAGTGGCTGGGAGAAAGGGAAGTTGGCCATCTATATAACAAGGTCCTGATCTCACACACCAAAAAGAGAAGAGAAATTGAGAGCCCTGAATCAGGGTACAGAGCTCACCTATAGTAAGTAGGTACAGCTTGGTGGCAAAGTGGAGAGAGAGTCAGGCCTGGAGTTAGGAAGATGAGTCTTCCTGAGTTCAAATCTGGCCTCAGATACTTTCTAGTTGTGTGACCCTAGACAAGTCACTTAACCTTGTTGGCCTTAGTTTCCTCACCAGTAAAACGAGCTGGAGAAGGAAATGGCAAACCACTGCAGTATCTTTTCCAAGAAAACACCAAATGGGGTCATAGAGAGTAAGACTTGACTGAAAAAAATGACTCAGCAACATAGCAAATACGCACAGTGTCAGCCTGCAAAGCATCAGCCCAACTATTTTATCTCTCTTCTGATAAGGCAGGTTCAGGTCACAAACATGAGATATGAGTTAAACCATGGAGTGGAGGGTCAGATGGCAGAGTCACTGAGCATGCTCAACAAATAAAAATAAATACCATCCTCAGGGACCTAGCATGGGACTTTTCCTAGGGGGTCCAGGGACCTGTGGATAGATTTCAAAGGGTCCATGAATTTGGATGGGGAAAAATACATATATTGTTATTTTCACTAACCTCTAACTGAAATCTAGCATTTTCTTCCATTGTGAATTTTTAAGTATGTATGTGGGGGAAGAGACAAATATTTATTAAGAATCTACTATGTGTCAGGCACTGTGCTAAACGCACAAAAATTATCTTATTTAAAAGAAAACCGAGAAGGGGTCCATAAGTTTCCCCAGAATGCCAAAGGGATCAAGGTCATAAAAAAGTACTTAGAACTCCTCACCTAGAAGAATGCTCTGTAGGTAGATCAGGTTAATGGTAGATGCCCCAAGGGGTTTGTGGTTCTCTAATAAATGACTTTCAGTGCCTATAAAGGTGCTATGCAGGGATACTGTGAAGGATTTTACTATTAGAGAGTAATATTATTAGGAAACTAGGGGTTTATTTGTTACTGAAGAAAAAATAGAAAAGCTGATCAGTCAAATTGATTAGAAGAAAAAGATTAAGAAGGCATTGGACTTCTGGGAATCTAAGCTTCAATAAAGTGAAGGACACAAAGTATCATCCAAAAACACTCTTCATTTAAACAAGATCTGTTGGGATAGCTAGACAGTGGTTTTGCAGAAAATAGGTTTGGACCAGCATACGCCCAAGACAGCTAGGTGGCTATGGTGCTGGTCTTAGAATCAGGAAGACTTGGAGTTTCAGGTCTGACTCAGATGCTTACTAGTTGTGTGACCCTGGACAAGTGACTTCATCTTTTTCAAGCTCAGTTCTCTCATCTGTAAGATGGAGATATAATAACACTTACCTTACAGGGTTGTTGTGATGATCCAATGAAATAACATACATAAAGAGCGCTATTTTTGTTGTGTAGTCATGTGCTACTGTCCTTGGGTTTTCTTGGCAAAGATGCTGGAATAGTTTGCCATTTCCTGCTGCAGCTCATTTTACAGATGAGGAAACTGAGGCCAGCAGAGTTAAGTGACTTGCTCGGGGTCACTAGTAAGTGACTCCAGGGCCTGAGCTCTATCTACTGTGCCACCTAGCTGCCCAAATGCTATATACATGTTAGTTTTTATCTGTTTGACTCCTAAAGCCCTTCACAATCAGCACCTAGCTGCTGTATTATAGCTATTATAATATAATAAATTCCAAATGTATGAGAGAGCTAAATATAAAAATATAAAAAAGTCATACCACTAAAAAGTTAGAGGAGAATGGAAGGTTATAGATCTTACTGTGGATAGGGGAAGAAAACAGGAAATACAGATTCATTGCTGGTAGAACACTCCAACTTGTTTTAGAAAATAATGCATAATTATGCAAGAGAAGTTACAAAATTGCTCAGAGTCACTGACCCAGAGATCCCCATTATTAGGTTTATGACCCAGTGAGATTATCAGCAAAAGTAAAATACCTATCTGTATTAAAATATTCATAGCAGCACTACTGGGAGTAGCTAAAAAAAATGTGGAAACAGTTTGTGTTGGAAACAATGGGAATGACTGACCAAATTGTGGTATATGAATGTAATAGAATATTATTACTGCATAAAGTAATAAAGAAAGTTGCATATGAAGCAGAGAAAGATGGGGAAAATCTATTATGAAGTGATACTAAATGAATAAAGATCCCCCCCCCAAAAAATCCCAACAATATATACCCTTGCTACCACGATAGAATACAGCTTTAAATAGCAACAAAACTAAGCTCAAAGTCACAACGTTGATGCTAACTTCCACAATCCATGCCTGGCTTTTCTTTTAACAAATGGAAAATTACCAAGGTAGAAGGTTGAAAGGACTTTCGATGTTGTTCTAACTGTTCTTGAATATTGTACACTAGGGGAGATTGAACTGTGGTACCTTATGGTTTTGTATGTGTTGAAGCAAAATATTTTTTTAAAAATCTTTTTTTAAAGGAAACTGGAAATTGTAAAAGCAAGTCTGACCAACTTTGCTCTCTTTCCTATATGTTGTGGTTAAGTCATTTTTTAGTCATGTCTGACTTTTCTTGACCCCATTTGGGGTTTTCTTGGCAGAAATAATGGAGTGGTTTGCCATTTCTTTCTCCAGCTTATTTTACAGATGAGGAAACTGAGGCCAATAGGGTTAAGTGATTTGCCCAGGGTCACACAGCTAGTAAGTGTCTGAGGCTAGATTTGAGTTCATGAAGATGAGTCTTCCTGACTCCAGGCATGGAATTCTGTCCACTTCACCAGCTTACTGCCCCCTTTCCTGTAGGGAGCCATGACATCACAAAAGACATCTTGACTTGCCAAGAATTAGATTTAAGTGAGGCAGAGTTGTACAAAGTACTCAGTCTCACTCTCTTCCATAGTATTAAAGTTCAGTAGCAAGCCAGGGATGCAGTGGATGACCTTGGCTTCTTTGATGTCTAAACAAGCTCTAAGCACTCTATAGCATCTGCTTCAGTAGCCTTTATGGCTATTGGAACAAATTATTCTCATCCCCATTCTAAGGGGAGAGGTGTTTCCATATGCTTGGGGTAGACATCCCCCTAACTCACCAACAAGTTTGAGGCCTGTTGGTCACCCTCAACCTGGTTTAGCCCTCTATAGAGAGGGTTTTACTGGGGTGCAGCTTCTGCTTAATAAATGCTTATTGAAAGAATGAGCTAATCTTCAGGTCCTCTTTAGCACTAGGCTACAGCTCCACTCTAGTGTTACAAGAGTTAACTAATTTCTCAGCCTCTGTCTTATCTGATGAAGGCTTGTTGATTAAATCCCTTCTTGGTGATTTCCTACCTCCCTCATTTCTCCCTCTCCATAGGGAAAAAATCTGGGATCGATGCCAAATAGAGCTGTCTAGGTTCGAGAAGAATGCCAAGTAACTCCCCACATCCACTCTGCCCCCAAACAAAGCTCCCAGAGAATTCTGATTCTCAGTTTTGATACCTAATCAAGGTATCTTATAATGAGAGCCAAGAAACTGCTGTGGATCAGCACAAGCAGCCAAAATGAATGGGAAAAAAACTCCAAAATACCAAACTCAGTGGTCTCTAAATGCACACAACCGTTAATGTCAACCCCATTTTGAAGATCATTATCCTAGCTTGGACAGAAAAGAAGGGGCAGTCAACTCAGGGGTCCTGGGTTAAAATCCTGCTTCTGAAGCTTATTCCCTGTGTGACTTTGGGCTGGGCATTTAACCTTTCTGAGTGTCAGGTTTTTCATCTATAAAATGAGGGGGTTGGGTTCCTTTTCAGCTAGATGTATGATGCCTAGTAAATAGATTCATACTGCAGCAGATTTAATTTAGGTTAATTCTGAGGAATCAGTTTCCTGAGGCTCTGGGAATATTGTCTGCAGACAGCGGTAAATTAAAGTCTGTGCAAGATTTCAGATGGGACTTCCTTACCCTTTATTAGATTTATGATAATCAATCAATAAGTATTTATTATGTGCCTACTATGTGCCAGGCAACATGGCTTATTGGATAGACAACTGGCTATAGCTTCGCACTTGAGGACCTAGAGGTCCACATGTGGCCTCGAGGCTACAGGTTCCCCACCCCTGGGCTACAGGTTCAAGTCTTAGCTCCGACACATTTATAGTGACTGCTAATTATTTAACATCTCAGTGCTCTAGGAAATTTAAGATTCTAAACCACAGAGGCACGCCTGTAGTCTTTGTTAGTAGGAGAGGCTGAAACTGAATGACTGAAAGATATCTGGAGCTCCAGAGTTCTGAGCTGCAGTGGGTTAGACAAATGGAGCTTTGAAGTAAGTGCAGTCCTACTATGCAGACTCCTCAAGAGCAGGGAGCCACCAGGCTGCCTACTGAGGGACAAATTGTCCCATTCAGAAACGGAGCAGGTCAAAGCTTCTGCCTGATTCATAGTAGCCACTGTACTTCCACACTGGGCAAACTAGAGAGATCTAGTCTCCAAAAATGAAAAAGAAAAAGAAAAAAAAATGCAAAGAAAGTGCTGATTTTCATTGGTAGAGGAAGTTCCAAGGGCCAATGAAACCTCAGTTCAGATTTCACAACTCCACCCAAAAATCCATTAGCCATTGTGATAAGCTCTGAGGATCCACCTACCTCCCAGGAGGGTTGTGAGGATCAAGTGAGTTAATTACTGTAAAGCTCTTAGCTCAGTGCCTGGCACATAGTAAGCTCTATATAAATATTTATTATGATGATTATTCTTACAAAGACAAATATACAAAAAGTCTCTTCCCTTGAGGAATTTACTTGCTTTTATTCCATTAGGGAAAACAACATATACACATACAAATATATAGAAAATAAATAAAAGGTAATTTGGGGTAGGGGGAAAAGGCCTCATATAGGTAGTGAGCATTTGTGCTGACCCTTGAAGGAAGCTGGAATTCTAAGAGGCAGAGGTGAAGAGGAGGTCTATTCCAGACAGAGGGAAGAACCCATGTGAAGGCACCAAATGGGGAGATGGTGTATTGAAGGCTAGTTTTGCTGGACAAGAATGTGTGTGAAGGAGGATAATGTGGAAATGTCTTGGCATGGCCCCATTCTTTTCTACAATTCAGGGCCTTGCTAGATAATATTCACCCCCATTTTACAAGACCCAGTCAATGATCCAACTGTTACTTAGGAAACAGGAATTGTCTAGATGACTATTATGGGCCACTAAGAACTTGATGATTCTCTGGTCCTGTATTTTTTGAGTGATAAAGTACATACCTGGGCTTCTGTGTTGGCTGGTGGTGCCACCATGGTTGAGGAGTCTGCAAAAAGAGAAAGACACTGTTAAGTCCCTGCTAAGTAGCCCAAGGGTTTCTACTTTTAAACACAAGTTTTATTCCATCTACCCCCTTCAAGTATACCTTTTTTTTTTTTTTTATGGGATACTGAAACATAGATTACAACATCTTGAATAGGCAAGAGAAGAACTGGACAATTTTACTGCAATACTTTATGCCTTTGTGATTTTTGTCCATGTGGGTCGTCCCTATGCTGATGCAGATTGCAACCTCTTCAACTTTAGTAGATCGCCTTTGAGAGTTGCTGTGGTCAAAACAAATACATTAGCCATTAGCCAATCTGGCTTGATCATGAGATTTAGTGTGAGGCTCCAAGAGCTTCAGTGATTTGCCAAAGCTCACAAAGGCAGTAGCTGAACTGGGATTCAACAATCTAGGTCCTCCAATGCTAAATCTAGTGTGATTTCTCTCTGAACTTAGCCAGATTAGGCTTCAGATGAGATAGACAGACAGAGTACATCACTGGGTCTATACTCAAAGTCTTTGTTTTTTGATTAAACCTGCCCAAACTCATATTTTACTGGTATAACTTGTAAGAACCCAAGGTCATCTTCCTGTCTTGATGAAGCATCAGAGTGGGTCTTTATGGAAGTCCAGCCTATTAAATAATTGATCTATCAATCAATCTAATCAATAAGAATTTATTGGGTTCCTACTATAGGCCGGATATTATGCTAGGTGATGTGTATATAAGGACAAAACCAAAAGAAACCTATTATCAATGAGCTTATATCCTAATAGGGGTGACAACTGTTCACATTTATTATTGGCCAATGAGTCCAGCCCTTCCTAGCAGGAACAGAGTGGTTGGTTGATGCATTTCCCACTTTGGAGCTTGTATAGATATTCTTTAAACTGCTTCTGGTCTTCTAGCTGCCTTATGAAGAGTCCACAACTTGAGGTACAATCTGAAGGTACTAGTTGACTAGAACTTCTTCCCTGTCTTGGTTAGATTTCTTCCTGTCTGGTGGAATTCAGGTAAGAGAAGAGAGGCAAAGCTGTAAGGGGAAAGGGAGTTTTTAAATCCTCCCCATCCATGAATATGGGCCTCAGTTCTTTGCCTCGCTGTTTGTTCTTTTATTTTAGGTTAAGGAGATTAGAGAAGGAGGTATAGGAGTGGAGCCAGGCTGGTTTTGTACCCATTGCAGCATTGATGCCCCAAGTACTTAAGAATGGCCTTTAGAACTCAACACAGTCAACTGAGTAGCATTTATTAAATACCAACTATATTCCAGGCACTTAGTAAAAGTTAGAGATACAAAAAAGACCCAAAACCCAAACAGATCACAGTTCCTGCTCTCAAGGAGCTCATAATCTAATGAGGGAGACAACATGTCAACTGCTATATACAAATAAGATTTTATTTATATATATATTTATATATGTACATATATATATATATATGGAGAGAGAGAGAGAATGAGAGAGAGACAGAGACAGAGACAGAGGGAAGGTACTAGGATTAAGGACTGGGAAAGGCCTCTTGCAGAAGTTGGGACTGGGACTTATACAGAACAGATGCCCCATTTGGATGTGAACTTGGTGGGACCAATGCTATGTAGAAACTGAGTTAACCACTCTTGCCAGAGACCAAGGAAGTATATAGGAATATAGTGCACCCCTCTAGTTGGGGAAAATGTTTGTACTTCTGTTCTTGCTATATCTTCAAAACAAATATTCTTTTGTAAAAATGAAACAATGTTAATTGATTATATGGGATTAAGGAGTTAAGCAGTACTAGGCAGCTGGAGGAACATGTCAGAATGGGAGCTTGATTGGCCCTGGAGTCAAGAGGATGGGAGTTCAAATCTGACCTCAATCACTTGCCATTTCCTAGCTGTGTGACCCTGGGCAAGACACTTAACCCCATTGCCTAGCAAAAAACAAAAACAAAACAGAATGGGAGTTTGAACTGATAGCATTAGAGAAATGCCCCCTTGTCTCTCAAGGGTCCTCTTAAATCCTTGAGGGGGTGATGTAATCAGCCTTCTAGGAGAGGAAGGCTAGAGTACTTGCTATATTAAAAAACACATGTAAGGTAAACTTGGAAGCAGGAGACAAAAGGTCAGGGGCTGGACATATAGATCTGCGAGCCATCTGCAAAGAGATGATAATAAATCCATGGGAGCTGATAAAGTCACCAAATAAGAAGATACAGAGAGAAAAGAGAAGAGGGATCCAGGTCAGAGCCTTGGGGGACGGCCACCATTACAGGGCAGGAGGTGGATGAGGCTTTAATGGAAAGATCAGTTCATTTAATAGAACAACTGCAGAAGATCCAGAAACCATATATCCTCAACATCAAGAATGCCTTTTTGCACGCCATCTTGGGGAGGGAGGCAGGGAAAGGCGGAGGCGGGGGGAGGAGAAAATTTAAAACTCAAAAGCTTATGGAAGTGATTGTTGAAAACTAAAAATAAATAAATTTAAAAAAAAGAATGCCTTCAAAGTCTGTTTAAAAGATGCTCCCAAGAAGTTTGACTTTGGCTTCCCCGTTTTACACACAAGGAAACCAAAGAGTCAATACTATTGATGAGGTCTAGAGGTTTGGGGGTGCCCCAAGATCACGACATGTGGGTCCTGCCTGAAATAATTCGACCTAAGCCTCCTTTCAGCCAAAGACAAAGTTTATTAAAGATCTGCCATATTGGCCAGACTCTTAAGGAATCTGAGAGTCTTGTGAGCTATTGGCTAGATTATAAGAATCTGAGCAGTGGCTAGATTTTAAGAATCTAAACACCTTAGTGGAGACAAGATGGACTTTATATACAGAAAGACTGGGAGGGATCTAGGCGTGGCCAAGTAGTCTGAGGGGACTGTGAAGTAATAGAACACCAGGGACCTGGAATACAGTGGCCAAGGGAGAATGGAGCCTAGATAGGATAAAGGGTGGAAAGTGGCCATCGGGAGGTAAGACAATGGAGGGCTAAAATTATAGCCTCAGGGGAACACCAGAGATTTGATAAGAAAAAGATACACCAGCACCAATTTTCTTGGTGCTAAAACTGGCAAAAGTTGTGGTATTTGTTCATTTTCTGCTTTGGTCCAATGGCATCTTAGGAGCTAATTTTCCTGAGATACAAAGTTAGAATTGTACCAGATTGATGATTGCCAAGAGAACCTGCTAATTTTGTAAAGGTTTACAAAGCATTATCAAGAACCAAAAGGGTTCTAAGGATAAAAATCAACATTGTACTGATACACCAAGTATTAGAAGATGATAACCCAGAATACCATGTTAATTTGACTTACAGCTTATGGTTTAGATGGCAAAAAAGAAAACAGATGATAAACTATAGATTTGCTAGAAAAAGTATCTAAAGGACAAAAAAAAATATTTTCAATTGGTATCTGGTCTTACTTAGCAAAATCCATAATGTCACAATACACAACACGTACTAGCTGTGTGACCCTGGGCAAGTCATTTAACCCCAATTGCCTAGCAAAAAGCAAAAAAAAAAAAAAAAAAATCTATAATGTCCAAAGAAAAGTTCCTGGTAGAGAAGAGGGAAGGAATGGGAGCTTAAATGTTTGTTTTATTGAAAATGATTCCTAGCAAAGCTCAGTGGTAAAATATAGGTGTGGCTTTCTTTATACAGTAGATGCATTCCTGGAAAGAAAGAGTGTATGAATAATACTTTGTTAAGCAAATATTTCAAACGTGCAAGAGGAGGTTGCTATTTAAAGAAACCTTGAGGAGAATTATTTAAATTGAATAACTCTTCTCTAACTTATATTTTCTACTGTTAGAGGATTTTCACAGACCTGACTTCCTTCTAGCAATGGACATTGGACTCAATAGAGAAATAGCAAGCCCTGCCTTACTGGAACATGAAGGGATATACATATTTGGGATAACCCATGTACTTCTGATGGTCATATTTCCATATAGCTAAGGAAGCTCCCAAGAGAACAATTAAATGATGAAGGTTATTTCATTCAGGTTTACAATAAAAAATAATAGCTATCACCAAGAAAACACAGTCAAGGCTGAAGAGCAAGGGCCTGGGAGTTAGGAGACCTGAGTTGTAGGCTCGTTTTTGACACTAGCTAGCTGTATAACCTTGGATAGGTCACTCAACCTCTATATTTCTGGCTCCTAAATTGTTAAAGAATAAAAAGAGAGAGAAATACCTACCCTGTTTACCTTAAAAGATTAGCTAGTGCTAGTTAGTGGTAAAACCAGATCTAAAATCATCAGAGCTTTTGGCATTTTGTCTAGGGCTCTGGGCTACCTTCAGTCTATGGCTTGGATCAGTGCCTCCATTCATCTGGGTAGGGAAGTCCTGACATAGGAACTTGTGGTGTATAAACTCCTTCTACTTATGTCAAATGACAACTCTGTCTGTTATTTATGTCTTGGAGAGTTTCGTGGGGGCATGGAGAGGTTAAATAACTTCCCTTAGTCATACAGTTAGTATGTGCAAGAAGGAGGACCTGAATCTATGCCTTTCTGACCATAAGCCCAGTCCCCTACCTACTACACTATGCTTCTTCTCACCATACAGAATTAACATATCTTTAAGAACAGACTAGTTACATAGGTACTTACTGTACCTAATGAACAGCCTTCCTTTGAAGACCTCACAGAACACTTTGATGCACTTATGATGTAAATATTGTATATTATATATTATCTGTATTGGTATATTATCACCCTACTAGACTGTAAGCTTCCTGAGAGCTTACAGTTATGTGTTATCTAAATTTTGCAGGTCTCTTAATAGCTAGCACAAAGCTCTTAGTACTGTAGGTACCTAATCAATATTTGTTGTAATGTGTAAATCATCTTTTATTTACTTATAAGCCCTCTCTAGAGGGAGATCAGAGTTTATGTAGCAGGAAGCTGATATAGACAGATGGCAAGGGACTTTATCATGTTCTGTTAATGCAGTGGTGAGGCAAGGTAAATTCATTTTCCTATCCAGTGGCACTTTCCCACCAAGCTGACTTGCTCATTATTCAATCAGTAGAGGCCTTTTGCTGAAGTGAGATGTATCACAATTAAAAGAAAATGGAAGAAAAACCCCCAAATATCTGGGAATTTGCCTCACTAAAAATATATGTGGATAGACCTGAATAAATGGAGGGACATTCATGAACTAGTAAGATTGATGTATTAAAAATGACAATACTCCCTAAATTAATTTATGTAGTTAGTGTAAAACCAATCAAAATATCATTGGGTTTCTTTATAGAACTGGATAAAATCATAATGAACATAATATGGAGAAACAAGTGGGCAAGAATATTAAGGGCATGATGAAAAAAAGGCTTTAAAACACATTACAAAGCAGTTATATTTGAAAATATTTGGTACTGGACCAAAAAAAAAAATAGGTAACAAGAATAGAATAGAAAAGGCACACCATTAAGTGTACACCAGTGTACAAACATTCCAATGTCTCCTTCATCCTTAAAAACCCTTACTTGATCTATTCATCCCTGCTAGCTATTGTGCGGTAAAGCTCCTCACTTTCGTGTCCAAATTTCTTAAGAAAGCCATCTACAATATATGCTTTCACTTCCTTTCCTTTGACTTCTTAACTCTCTAGAGTTTGGCTTCCGATATCAAAATTCAACTGAGACTACTATCTTCAAAGTTACCAACAATCTCTTAGTTGCCAAATCTTTTCTCAATCCTCAGCCTTCTTAACATCTCTGCAACCTTTGATACTGTTGATCACCCTTTTCTCTTTGATTCTGTCTTCTCTTTAGGTTTTAGTAATACTGTTCTCTCCTGATTTTCCTCCTACCTATTTGACTGCTCCCTGTCAGTCTTCTTCGCAGGAACCTCATCCAAGTCATGCCTGATAACTTTGGGTAGCTCCGCAGGCTCTGTTCTGGACCCTCTTCTCTCTATATATTATTGTATATTCTATAGAATATTACATATTCTCTCCCTCCCTCTCTCTCTCTCTCTCTCTCTCTCTCTCTATATATATATATATAGATAGATAGATAGATAGATATAGATATATACATGTATATATTTCAATTGCTGATCTCATCAGCTCCCATGGATTCAATTATCCTCTCTATGCAGATGATTCTCAGACCTATTTGTCCAGTTCAAACTTCTTTCCTGATCTCTAGTCTTCCATTTCCAACTGTCTTTTTTGGACATCTCAACAAATTCAAAATTATTCTCATTTTATTTCCCCCCAAACATTCCCTTCTTCCAAACTTCCCTTTTAATGTGTCACCCATGCCCACAGCTTAGGAGTCATCCTTCTCCCTGCCCAGGTGGCATGCACTAACCCCATGTATCCATTCTCAACATCTCTTGTATGTGACTGCTTGGTGTAAGCTTTCATCACCTCATGCCTAGACTGCTATAGACGATTGCCATAAATCTGGAATGCTCCCTATTTCAGTCCATCCTCCACTCATTTATCAAAGTGATCTTCCTAAAGCACAGGTCTGACCAGCACACACACACACACACACACACACACACACACACACACACACACTCTGTCCTCACTCAATAAATTCCACTGTTACCTGTAGGATCAAATGTAAAATACACTGATTTTTTTTGAGCTTTAAAATTTATTTTAAACTTAAATATAAAATAAGGAAAGAAAAAAAAAACATGGCCTGTGTTTGATTTTTAAAGTTTCTTCGTACTTTTGCAGTTTTCTTTATGTCTTACTCTGCTTCTCATTAATACTGTTCCTCACTCCATCTTCACTCTACTCCATGCATTTTCACTGAATATTGCCTGTAATCTGTAATTCTCCCTCTCTTCGCTTCCACCTCTTGGCTCCCTTGACTTTAAGTCTCAGTTAAAATCCTACTTTCTGCAAAAAGTCTTTGCTGGTCACTCTTAATTCTAGTGCCTTCCTTATGAGATTACCTCCAATTTACCCTGCATATACTTTGTATGTATATAATTGGGTTTTTTTATTTAAAATTTATTTTGTTTTTAATTTATGGAATAAAACAAACATTTCCATAACATAGAATCATTTAAAAAAGATGATCACACATGAAACTGCAAATCTACTATATATAACTTTGCCATTCCATTTAAATATACAACAGTTACGTAAATTTCTTTTTTTTCTTCCCTCCCTTCCCCCACCCTAGAGATGACCACCGTTAGACACAAATAGGTATATATGTAAAATTATCATATATATATACTTCCATTTACCAGTTCTGTCTTTGGATTCAGATAGCATCTTTCTTCATATGTCCTTTATGGTTAATTTAGGTATTTATATTAGTCAAAATAACTTAATCACTCAAAGTTGTCCTTAAAACAATATTACTGTTATCATAACAGTGATCTCTTGGTTCTGCTCATTTCTCTCATCATTATTTTGTGCAAGTCTTTCCATGTTTTTCTAAGATTGTAGTATTCCATCACAATCATATACCACTACTTCAGCCATTCCCCAATTAATGGACATCCCTGAAATTTCTAGTTCTTTGCCACGACAAAGAGAGCTGCTATAAATATTTTAGAACATATAGGTTCTTTTCCTTTTCCCCTCATCATCTTTTCTTTTTGTATGTACATAGCTGTTCACACATTGTCTCCCCCTTTCCTCTGAGAGCATTTAGTGTTTTTACCTTTCTTTGTATCCCTACTACTTAGCACAGTACCTAGCATATAGTAAATGCTTAATAACTCACTGACTGTTCAGTGTTAAACATACCTATAGAAAATTGAAAGCAGGGAAAAGATTATTTAACAAATGTACTTGGAATGAGCACAATAACATAATGTTTGATAAACCCAAAGATCTCACCTTTCGGGGCAAGAACTCACTATGTGACCAAAACTGCTGGGAAAATTGGAAAGTAGTCTGGTAGAAACTAGCTATCTTATACTATATACCAATATAAGGTCAAAATGGGTATGTGATTTAAACATAAAGGGTTATATCATAAGCAAATCAGTGGAGCATGGGAGATATCACTTGTCACATCTATAGATAGAAGAAGAGTTCATGACCAAACAAGAAACAGAGAGGTTCATAAGAGGTAAAAAGGATAATTTTGATTATACAAAATCAAAAAGGTTTTGCACAAACTAAACTAATACAGTCAAAATTGGATGAAAAGCAGAAAAGGGGGGGATCTTTACAGTAAATTTCTCTGATATGTCTATGTATTTCATGTATATATGTATATGTGTGTGTGTGTGTGTATGCGTATGTATATGTAATATGGAACTGAGCCAAATCTGTAAAAATAAGAACCATTACTCCATTGATAAAGGGTCAAAGGATAGGAACAGGCAGTTATCAGAACTATCAATAGTCACATGAAAAATGCTCTGAGTCATTAATAATTAGAGAAATGCAAATTAAAACAACTTTGAGGTACTACTTCATACTTATCAGATTGGCTAAGATGACAGAAAAGGAAATTGAGAAATGCTGGAGAACATGTAGAAAAATAGGAATACTAATGTACTGTTGGTAGAGCTGTGACAAGCATTCTTGAGAGCAATTTGGAACTATGCCCCAAAAACTATAAAACTGTATACACCCTTTGACCCAGCAATGCCACTATTAGGTCTATATTGCAAAGAGATAAAAGGAAAAGGATGCATATGTACAAAAATATTTATAGTAGTTCTTTTTGTGGTGGCAAAGAATCAGAAACTGAGGGATCCACATCTTTTGGGGAACAGCTGAGCAAGTTAAGGTGTATTGAATACATTGCAATACTATTGTGCTATAAGAAATGATGAAGGAGATGGTTTCAGAAAAACCTGAGAAGATCATATGAAATGATACAAAGTAAAGTGAGTAGAACCATAAGAATTTACATAGTAACAACAAAATTGTGAAGATCAACTATGAAAGACTTAGATCAGAGTTACTGGATGATATGATCCACCACAATTTTAAAAGACTCATAATGAAAAAGGCTATCCACCTCCAGATGAAAGAAGTGATAGACTCAGAATGCAGATTGAAGCATATAGTCTGTTCTCTTTCTTTCTTTTTTCTGTTTTTTAACTTTTTTTTGGAACATGGCTAATGTGGAAATATGTTTTGCATGATTTCATATATGTAATGGGTATTGTATTTTTTGCCTTCTCAATGAGTGAAGGAGGAGAAAAAAAGAGGGTTGGAACTTAAAATAAAATACAATTGAATTTTTAGAGACCTGAATGCACTTAGGAAAATTAGTTGGCAGTTTGATGGGAAATGGCTTCAGAGCCACATTTCATACTGCATACCTAAGAGATTTTCAGCTAGATGACAAATGAGGGGACAGACTAGCCCAAGGAACTGATGAGGTATAGGAGAAATGCCTGAAAAATATTGACACTTTATGCACTGAAATAAAATAATTTGGAAGTATATGTTATAAAGCAAGTTTAATTGTATTGATGTTCAAAATTAAGTCCATAGTAAGGGACAGGAAGTTGACCTGTGATGTCCTTGGTGCAGGGAATTCCTAAGTGAGCAAGTACCTTTTACCAGCGCAGGTCAGTAACCTTCTTTGCAGCTGAGAATCCTCAGAGCTGCCTGGAACCTTGAAAATGTAAGTGAATTTTCCTGACAGATAAACTGTGTGTATTAGAGACTGGTCTTGAACCCAGGTCTTCCTGGCTTTGAGGCCAGCTCTCTATTCACTAAGCCAAAAGAAGAGAAAAGAAAATAGAAAGCAGTTTCTGCTCCTTTCACTTAAGCAGGGGGGGAGGGGCCTGGGAAGTTTAAAACAATCCTATGTCATTGTAGTTAAAGATAAAAGCCTTTCACTTGCAGGACAGAAATACTTGGAGGGACTTCTTTCAAGGCTGGGATTCCCAGAGCAGCTCAGAGACAAAGAATCTCCCCTGAATAACAAATAAAAGCTTTAGTGTGGATAGAGGGAAAACTAACTCAGCCAGCAGAAATAGCTTCTGCCCAGGATTTGCAGCTGCCAAGACTGAGAGACAAGCACTGATCACTTCAAAAGACCAGACAGGACTGCCTAACTAGGCATTGTGGTAGAGAAGAAAAAGCCCTGGATAAGCACCAAAAGATCTGGGTTGTAGTCTTGGTTCTGTAACTAACTTGCTAGGCAACCTTGATCAGATCACCTACTTTCTCCGGACCTCAGTTTTTTTCATCCATAAAATGGATATATCTGGTCTATCTGCCTCACAGAGTTGTTAAGATCAAATAAAGTAATGGATATGAAAATACTTCATAAAGAATAGTGTAATATACAAAATACAAAAAAAAATATACAAAAGTATTATTATAGTGGTAGAGTCATCAGGGCTACCTAGTATTCTCAGAGATACTCGAATGATTTAGAGTTAGAAGGGACCTTAGGGTTATCCAGTTTGATTCATCCAACTGCAGGGCTTTATGTTAGATACTGAAAATACAAGGACATTCCCCCCTCCCCTTCTTCTAAAAAAAAAAAAAAGAATATGCCCTGCCCTCTGGCAGCTTACATTCTACTGGAAAGAAGCAACACAGAATATAAATTAATAAAAACAAAATAGGTTAAGAAGTAAAAAAGCCCAAATGACTGAGGGGATCAGAAGGGCTTCATGGAGGAGATGTACCTGAGCATAGTAAACAGTGTGATATGGCAGTCAGAAAGGGAGGTAGAGTGGTGAGTGGAAAGAGTCCTAGACTTTGAAAGAAAGGATCTGTGTTCAAATCCAGTTCTGCTGTTTACTGCATGTGTGACCTTGGATATGTCTGAGCCTCAATGTCCTCATCTCAAAAACTGACTGTAGAAAACAAGTCCTTAAAAAATACTATTGGCTAAATGGAAAAAAAAAAGTACACTGAAGAAAACAAGTCTTTAAAAAATATAATTGGCCAAATGGAAAAAAAGTACGCCGAAAGAACTCAATGCCTTAAAAAGAAGAATTGGCCAAATGGAAAAGGAAGCACAAAAATTCACTGAAGAGAACTCCTTAAAAAGCAAAATGGGCCAAATGGAAAAGGAGGTACAAAATCTAATAGATGAAAACAATTCGTTAAAAATGAGAATTGGGCAAGTGGAAGCTAATGATTCTATGAGAGAGTGAGAATCAGTCAAACAGAAACAAAAGAATGAAAAAATAGAAGACAACATAAAATACCTCATTGGTAAAACAACTGACCTGGAAAATAGATCCAGGAGAGACAATTTAAAAATCATTGGTCTACCTGAAAATCATGATGACAAAAATAGCTTGGATAGCATCTTTCAGGAAATCATCAAGAAAAACTGCCCTGACGTCCTAGAACCAGAAGGTAAAATAGTCATCTAAAGAATTCACCAATCACCTCCTGAAAGAGATCCCAAATTGAAAATGTCAAGGAATATTGTAGCCAAATTCCAAAATTATCAGGTGAAAGAGAAAATACTGCAAGCTGCCAGAAAGAAACAATTTAAATATCATGGAACCACAGTCAAGATTATGCAGGATCTTGAAGCTTCTGCATTAAAAGATCAGAAGGTGTAGAATATGATATTCCATAAGGCAAAGGAGCTTGGATTACAATCAAGGATCAACTACCCAGCAAAATTGAGCATAATCTTTCAGGGGAGGAGATGGGCATTCAATGAAATAGGGGACTTCCAAACCTTCCTGTTGAAAAGACCAGAGCTCAACAGAAAATTTGATCTTCAAATACAAAACTCCAGAGAGGCATTGAAAACGTAAATAGGACAGAAAACAACAACATGTTATTAATAAGGGCAAACTGTTTACATCCCTACAAGGGAAGATAATACTTGTAACTCTTGAGAATTGTATCCTTATTACAATGTGTAAAAGGAGTGTACATAAACAAAGGGTGTGGGTATAAGTTTACTTTGATGTGATGATAAAAAATCTACTTAAGTGGTGAAAAGGGATTGTTCTGGAAGAAGAGGAAAGGAGGAGGCAGACAAAGGTAAATTACATCACATGAAAAGGCACAAAAACCTATTTCAGTAGAGGAAAAGAAGGGAGGGAGATGAGCATTGTTTAAACCTTACTCTCATCAGATTTGGCTGAAAGAGGGAATAATATGATCAGTTAGGTATAGAAATCTAACTTACCCTATAGGAAGTAGGAGGGTAAAGGGGAAAGAAAAAGAAGGGGTGGATAGAAGGAAGGGAAGAAGTAGCAAGGGTAAAGGGGAAGAAAAGGGAGGGGACTGATAGAAGAGAGGGCAGACTTAGGGAGGTGGTGGTTAAAACCAAAACTAGTGAGGAGGGAAAGGGAGAAAGGAGAGAGACAAGCAGAAACAGAGGGGAAAATAAGATGAAGAGAAAGATATAGAAAGTAGTCATAGCTGTGAATGTGAATGGGATGAACTCCCATAAAACAGAAGTAGATAAAGTGGGTTAAGAACCATAATCCTACAATATGTTGTTTAAAAACCTGAAAAGACTTATATGAACTGGATGCTGAGTGAAATGAGCAGAACCAGAACATTGTACACAGTAACAGCCACATTGTGTGATGATTGAATTTGAAAGACTTAGCTCTTCTCAGCAATGCAAGGATCTTAGGCAACTCCAAAAGACTCACGAAGGAAAATGCTATCTGCATCCAGAGAAAGAACTATGGAGTCTGAATGCAGATGGAAGCATACTATTTCCTCTCCTTTTCTTTTGTTGTTTTGTTTTGTTTCTTCTTTCTGTTCCTTCCATTAGTTCTAATTCTTCTTTACATTATGACTAATATGAAAATATGTTTAATATGAATGTATAAGTAGAGCCTATATCAGAATACATGCTGTCTTAGGGAGGGGGGAGGAGAGGAAGGGAGAGAAAATTTAAAACTCAAAATCTTATGGAAGTGAATGCTGAAAACTAAAAATTAATTAATTAATTATTTAAAATAAATAAAAGAAGAATGCGCTGCCTCAAGAGGTTGAGTTCCTTCATTGTTATTCTTCAAGCAAAGACTGGATGAACACTTGTCAAGGAAATTGTAGAGGCATTCTTGTTCAGGCCCAAGTGGGACTAGATGTCCCCTGTAGTCTCTTCCATCTATGAGATTCTGTGATGCCCAGGGAAGGGAAAAAAACTTATCCAAGGTCACTCAAGTAGTAAGCTACCAAACTGGGATTCAAAACCATGTCCTCTGACCTCAAAGCAGTGTTTTCTTTTTTAGTGGCTTTGTTCCCACCAGTCTGTGGGATACCCTTGACAATGACCCCTTTATTCCATATGGTTTGAGGAAACTTAGAGAAGTAAGCAAGTGTGTAGAATCTCATGTGCTATCTGTACAGTGGGAGAAGCTGCTTTCCACCTACCTTGCCTAAAGGCATCCTTCCACATCTTTAGCAGTAGGTCACAGCTGCATGATGAGCCTACAGCTAGGAGTCCTTTCTCATAATCTCAGCCCATTGAGAGGTGGCAAAGACTAAAGAGCAGGGCTCCTTCACAGACCGAATGTATCACAAGAACAATGAATGATTCTTCAGAATGGGTGAGTGGAGGGAATGATATGGTGGCAGAGGAAGGGAGTAGAATTCCTGTAATGAGCTCAGCCTGTTTCCAGCAAAAGGTATGCATTCTGTCTCAGTAGAAATGATCATCATTTGCACTTGGCTCATGCAGAAAAAATGCTGTTTTATTTCCCTTAAGCCACACACTATAGAAAAAATGCTGTTTTATTTCCCTTAAGCCACACACTATTTCTTTAATAGTGCTTTCTTTTTTCCAATTACATGTAAAGGCAATTTTCAACATTCTTTTTTTTTTAAGGCAATTGGGGTTAAGTGACTTGCCCAGGGTCACACAGCTAGTAAGTGTCAAGTGTTTGGTCTGAGGTCACATTTGAACTCAGGTCCTGTGTTCTATATACTGTGCCACCTAGCTGCCCCTTCAACATTCATTTTTTTTAAAAGATTCTGAGTTCCAAATTTTTCTTCCTCTCTCCCTTCCCCACTTTTGCCACCCCAAGACGGCAAGCAATCTGATATAGGTTATACATAACCACACACTATTTCTGTCTTCCTGAAACAAGTGCAGTCCAGAGATAGACGAAGTCAGCAATAGTGAAAAATCCATGCTGAGTGAAGACGGTTCCAGGACCTCGTAGAAGATCCTCTGTTTGACATTGAAAGCTCTCCAGAACCTGCTCCCTCCTGCCTTCCCAGTTCCCCTCCACATATTCTGTGATCTAAGGACACTCACCTTTCTCTTCCTTACACATGACACTTTATCATCCAGTTCTGCCTTTGCACTGGTTGATCCCCATGCCTGGAATTATTCCTCCTTACCTCCTTCATTTGGATTTCGTAGCTTCCTGCAAGCCTCAGTTCAAATCCCAGCTTCTTTCCCTAGGACACCTTTCCCAGTTCCCTCCACTGCTAGGGCCTTCTCTCTACAATATTGTCTTCCATCCTCTCTGTACCATATATCTATCTCTGTACAATGTATACATAGTTATTTGTATGCTGTCTTCTTCATTTGAACGTGAACTCTGAGGTCAGGAACAATATCCCCCTCACCCCTTTCTTTGTATCCCCAATGCTTAGCACAGTATCTGGCACTTAAGTACTTATTTACTAACTGATTGAAAAGAACTGGAGTGACTTGTGTTTGATAGGGGAAGGGTCCTAAACCCCCAAAGCAAGGAACCCATAATCAGAAACCCTGTGTATTTCAAAAATAACTTGGGGGTGATATTTGCAGTAGCAATAGCATAAAGTGCATATGTATCTGACTGACTATAGGCCAATGACTCCTTTCTGAGCCTCAGTTTCCTCATCTGTAAAATAAGGAAGTTGGACCAGATAATACCTTTTACCTTTAAATTCTATAATATAATGAAACACAATTATTACATTCCTAAACTCTCTTCTCACACTATATAAGGTCTCAAAAATTCATTCCTTTGGGTTAAGGCATTGTCCCTGGTCAGAATGCTAATACCCCTAGCCACTATTAGGTATTAGCATGATCCTATCAATTAGTTTCCCATTCTATCCAAGGCAGCTGAAAGCAGGCCATTGTATGAATGGGGCACAGAACAAGTAATATTTTCTAGGGGAGAAAATGTAAAAAAATGATCCAGTATAGAGAGTGCAAAAGTAGTCCCTGGTAAGCCAACAACAACTTGAGGAACTTGGTACGTGAGTAAGAGGAGAACACCCTGCCCCCCAGATACAAAAAGAAGAAGGGTGTCAGTGAAATTGAAGGCGGAAGGCACTTCAGATAAGTTTTGCCAAGTTCACTGGCCTGCTTACAGACAGTCCAGAGTAGTCAATTTCAAACCACGTGGCCTAATTTAGGAGAAGTTTCTAGAGGTCTGAAACGGTAGCCAGGACAGTATAGACTTGTACGGGTATTGAAGAAAAGTAGATTGGATTGACCTGAACAGAACACCATGGCCTTATCTGACAAGGATCACTCAAGCCAACTTTGCAGGGAAGTTCAAAAGAGTCTTTAAGCCTATTAAAGTCTTACAAGTCCATAAAACTCTTAATGATCTCATCCACATTTAACCTGTTCCATCCTTTCCTTCTTTAAGGCATCACTAGGTTAAGAGAACACAAGCACTTATCTAGAGCCAGTTTCAAAACCAGGGGCCTAGTGAATAGCTTCCTGGGAGAGACAGGAAGACTTAGGTTTTAATCCCATCCCTAGCTTTTATTAGCTATGTGACCACGGGCCAAGTCATTTTATCTCAATCCTCAGTCTTATCATCTTTTTTTTTTCTTTTTTGGTGAGGCAATTGGGATTAAGTGACTTGCCCAGAGTCACACAGCTAGTGAGTGTTATGTGTCTGAGGCCACATTTGAACTCAGGTCCTTCTGACTCCAGGGCTGGTGCTCTATCCACTGCCCCACCTAGCTGCCCCTTATCATCTGTTAAATGGGGATAATAATACTTTCAGTACCTACAGGGTGGTTGTGTATCCCAAATGAGATAATGGATATAAAGTACTTTACAGATCTGAAAGCTTTAAAGCATGAATTGAATGAATTATTATTGTTAATATTATTATTATTCCCATGAACACAAATACCCCTAAAAAAAAAACAACACAAAGACAACAGCCAAGACAGACCTTGCCTATTAAAATATATTAAACCCACTGCCTAATTTCTTTTCAATCCAGCCTGATTCTGTCTAGATTTTAGGCACAAGTTAATTTACATGGCTAATTAAAGTGATGGCATTTCCAACCACCATTCCTTCTTGTAGAGGGCCTCAACTTTGCCTGGAGGCTAAATCAGCTCTGAAGAGTCATTATGAGTTAATGATCGAGACAGAAACCCTAATGTTTTCATGCTTTCCATACCAAGTCAACTCTCTGTGTCTCATAATAGCACATTTGCTTAAATGGGGCATGTCTCAGGACAGGATTGACCAGTTCTGAGAGTTTGTAGGAAGTATTTCCACTCACAGCTACTGTAAGAGAGATGACTTCCACCATCCTAAATACTCTCTGACATCCTCATCCTTCCCTGATATTGAGTTGAAAGGTCACTGAACCCCCTTGATCTTGACATCTGCCTACACATTCTCTGAGAGAAAGAATAAAGGAGGGTGGGTGGGAATTCATTCTGTTAATAGGCAAATCTCTCTACCCTATGGACAGCAGTCTAAAAGCAATATATCAATGGTACATTTTCTCTGGGAAAGAAAAACCCTGACTCTTGGCTAGACCATAATGAATATCTAATCAGTTATAGTATTAGAAATGAACTCTGCATAGGCTAGGGACCCTGATGACCTAAGAATGCTAGTGAAGGATAGCACTGGCTTCAATGACAGGGTCCCCATTTCTCTACAACTCCAGGACATACAAAACCCATGGGCATCAGTTAGTCACCAGGGTTCCCATACCAAGATTTAGGGAAAACAAATGTATTGACATGTCTTTATGCTATATCAAAACATATCTAAATCCACTTTAACTTCTCTGGGCCTCAGTTTCCTCACTTATAAAATGAAAGAGGTAGACTACCTTCCAGGTCTAGATTTAGGATCCTACGATACTTTCGTCTAGCAGACACAGTAAAGAACTTGGGGGTGGTGAGGTGGAGAAAGCCCTGAATCTGGAGTCAAAGAACCTAGATTTGAACCCTGTTTCTGCTCACATGACCTTGGGCAAATCACTTCTCTTCTTCATTTCCTCATTTGTAAAATGAGGGGTTAGACTAGCTGACCCCTATAAAAAGATCCTGCCAATCCAAGCTGATAAGCTAAGGGTTTGAGACGATCACTGTTTTAAAGACTCCTCATGCCAAACTTGGTATTCTGATAAGAATTAGAAGCTCTCACAACTGTTTACTTGCAGAAAATGTGTTTGTTGAATGGACTGATCACCAAGAGGCACAATCCCTGCTCAGAGGAGAGAATGCCTGGAATACTATCAGTTTTCATATGCACACACCCACAGCATACACAAACACACCTCTATTCACATGAGTGGCCAAGCCACAACGCCAACACCCTCCCACATACTCATTGTATAGGGTCCACCCAACATACACAAGCCAATACGTATTCACCTCCACCCCCCAACTCATTATATAGTCCCCCTGCCCTAAAGTCCTCAGGAAGCAGTTTTCTGAATAGAAATATTCAATGCTGGGTAACAACATTTCTAATTTTTAGGAACACTTGTAGTAAGATACTTAGCAACAGACTAGCTTTCTAACTATGTTTCTTTTTCGGTATTTCCTATATCCTCTTCCCCAAACTTCCTCTCACTGATTCAGACCACAATTTTTGTTCAAATAGCCTTTTTTTACAAGCAAAACTTACTCAGTTTCCCCAATGATTTTTTGGGTTTATTTAAGGTCTGTTTAGGGAAAGGCAGAATGGTACAGATGAAAAAACACTGTGCCATTATTTCACTTTATAACTAGAGGCAGGTCACTTAACTTCTCTGGGGTTTGGTTTCTTCATTTTCAAAATAAAAGGTCTGAAAAGATAACTTGCCCAAATCATCTTTGGATGTCATCCAAGCCTTTCACTGTTTCATGATGCAGTCTACATCACATCCTACCTCAAAATTGGGTTGGGTTGATTTGGTCTGTTTGTCTTGGGTATTGGTCATGGATCCATTTGAGAATCTTCTATGGTCCCTTTTTGTGGACCTTCTCACCATTGAGCCACATGGCTAGGGGAGTTATTAAGTAACTTGTTATCCCTACAAACCTTATGCCCAGCAAAGATTTCTCAGAGGGATGTGTACCAATGATGCCTCCCCTATCAGACTCTGAGTTCCTTTGAGAGTAGAGACTCTTCTTTGCTTTTTTGGGGGGAAGTATCCCCACTAATTAGCACAGTGTCTGGCACATAGTGGTGCAGTGGATAGAGCACTGAGCCTGAATTTGGGAAGACTCATCTTTCAGAGTTCAAATCTGGCCTCAGATACTTACTAGCTGTGTGACCCTGGGCAAGTCAGTTAACCCTGTTTGCTTCAGTTCCTCATCTGTAAAATGAGCTGGAGAAAGACATGGCAAACGGCTCCAGTATCTTTGCAAAGAAAACCCCAAATCGGGTCACGAAGAGTTGGACACAACCGAACAACAACAATAGGCACATAGTGGGTGCTTGATAAATGATTTTGACTGGATGAGGCCAAGCTGTTTCCTCTTTCATTAGGTTTGCTTAGTTTTCTGGCCTCATAACTGTGTAATAATGATGGGGTGCAACAATAGCAAATAGCTCAGAGCTACGAGACCTGAGTGAGAAGGCAGCTGGTAAACGATGAGACAGAGCCATCTGCCTGGGGCACTTATGCTTTGTCAGGAAGTCAGGGAGCTACAGACAAGAGCACACCACCTAAGGGCAGGGTCTCGGTCAGAAGCATATGCTCAGAACAGAAGTATTCCAGTTGTTAAAGGGAGATTGAAATGGGGGGGGGGTGAATATCCTTTTATATAATGGAAGAAATTGTTTCCCAGCATGTTATTTCCTCTCCTTAGAATGCCTGAGCTTGTCCCAATCATCTCATCCTCCTAATAAATACTCACCTGTGCATTCACCTGAAACAAAGTACTATAAAAAGCAAGTTAAGCAGACACAGTCTCTACCCTTTCCAGTATGGGCTGCCAATTAAGACTACCACAGCAAATGCTGTGGGAGAGCATTACTTATACAGCATGAGAGTCTTGCTAGTTCACTGGGACCCTCTGAAAAATCTACAGGACCCGGAAGGTAGGCTCTAAGAAGTCCAAGGGAGGGTCCTTAGGGCTCCAGACCCGACTGCAATTTTCTGGAGTAGGGAGCCTGATAATGAAGTGTCAGGAATGCAAGAACTAGATGAGACTGCTGCTCATAGGATTTGATGACTCCATGGCAAAAGAGAATTATAAACCAACTCTTAGTGGCTTTTAATAATTAAAATGGACAATTAATATTATTATGTGTAACACTGATAGGGTCAAAAAAGGATGAGCTACTATACATATTACTGCTTATCTAAACACAAAGATATATGGAATGTATGTGAGTTATAGAGCAGGAGTTGGCAAGCTACAGATAGGTGATGGTGGTAGAGACAAATGCAGCCTGTTACCTGTTTCTGTGCTGCCCCTTGAGCTAGGAATGGTTTTTATATTTTTCCATGTTGTCTGGGACACTAAGAGATTGACTTGCTAATAGTCACCCAACCAATGTGTGTCAGACACAAGACTTGAACCCACTTCCTAGGTCAGTTCTCTGTCCTTCATGACATTTGCTCTGTGCGTATATACATACATACATACATACATACATCTTCACCTATGATTTCAGAGAGAAAAATATATAGATTATATAGATACCCACAAACCCCAATACTTCTTCACAGTCCTATGAGATTCCAGCCTTCCGCAGTAGCAAAGGCCAGAAAAATTGACTATGCTAAGACCAAGGTGGTGATGAATCTATATGAACTTAGCTAGAATAACCCATGAATAAGATTACACAGTCCATTGTCAGGGGAGGGAGGAGAGAAAAGAGGAGGAGGGTGAAATCAAGGGGACACTATGGCTTAGAGGAAGTTAATAAATTGAACTTTTACATTGGATAGGCTTTAATTTTTATAACATTAGGTTGTAAAATGCAGATGAATCATTTTGTGGAAATGCATGGGGGTGTGTGTGTGTGTGTGGAAAAATCACCACTTTACTATTAGGAAAGGCATATAAGGACAAAATAGAACTAGAGAAATTAGGGTCCTTTGCCTGCGGGTAATTAAAGGGTAGGTATGTAGGCAAAAGAAGTATAATAAAATGAAAGGTTTAGAGTTGTGTGTAAAACATCAGAAAAAGGAGTTGTAATTAGGTTAGTGTGAGCAGAGTAGAAAAGAGAGGCAGGGAATGAGAAGAGAGAAGAAATAGCCAGGAGACAGTACCATATATATGAGATGAGAGTTGAATAACCCAATGTCATCTGTCAGTATTCAAACTTGGCCTATCAAAGAAGGTTTTCTAGTTCCTAGGGAACACAATCCAGAAATTTCATAATGAATAATCCGGGACAGAAATGCTGCAAGTCTTTTTCTTTTCTTTTCTTTTTTTTCTCAGCAGAAAATTAGCCAAAACCTTATACAATGGGAGCTGAGTTCTCTGGAAACCTTAATATGACCAAAGATAACATCAGAAAATTCAGGCGCATGTTAATTGACCAGCTGGCATTTAAATAAAAAGCTAACTTTACCTCTGCATTGTGGCTGGGAAGATTGCTAAATTTAATCCTACAATGAGCCAATTTGGAGATCATACAGTATTTAAAAAAAAAAAAAGGACACCTGTTAACTTTGGTTGCCTCTGTTGATTTTGTTTAAAAAACAAAACAAAACTCCATCCCTTAACATGGGGTTCTAGTACAGGGACCCCTCAAATATCCTCAAGATGCTAGCAATGGTTCAGTTTCCCCATTTTAACAGCAGATTTGTTTGAAATTTCATGGAAGATTCTTAAATAAAGGGCATTTTTAATCTATTGAATTTACTCACTGGGGAAAAAAAAAAGTATTACCACTAATAGGATATGGGGTTATTTATCTCCTGAGGTTAGTTAAGTTACTTTTTTGTTAACAAAAAATTACTGTAGAAATTTACACAATGCCTTTTAAACCCAGATTAGAAATTTCTTCCTAAGTGAAAGATTAGTATGTACACATTTAACAGCTTGAGAAAAAGAAAATCAAGGCCTAGGGGTGGGGAAGGTGGGGGGGAGAGAAACCATAACCCTAAAGGAAAGTAAAAAATAAGGATTAAGATAAATGAATGGAATGGAATATTATTGCAACATAAGATATTATGAAAGGAATGATCTCAGATAAACCTAGGAAGACTTATGAACTGATCTAGAGCTAGGTGACCAGAACCAAGAGAATAATTTACATAATAATAACTACAAAGGCAAACAACTTTGAAAGATTTAAGAACTCTCATCAACTATTCAGTTGATTCCAGAGCACTGATGATGATCTTTGCTACTACCTACTTACATAAAGGAGATGGAATCAAGATGCAGAATGAAACACACTTTTGGGGTATGGACAATGTGGGAATTTGTTTTGCTTAACTAAGCCAATTTGTTACAAGAGTTTTTTTTTTCTTTAAATAGTAATGTTGAAGAGAGAAAAATGAATGCTTGGTATTTAAAACTAAAATAAAATTTAAAAAAGAAAAGATTGCTTTTGTTTATGGTAGAAGTATGGAATATATTTAGGATTTTTTTTAAATTTAAAACACTCCAAATAATTGCTTTAACATTTCAACTGACTCATAAAGTTTTCAAGATAAAAAAAGAAAAAGTTCAGAGGCTTGTTTTTTTTTTAGGTTTTTAACCTCACACTCCTATGCAAGATATATTTGTAATGAATGACCAGATAGAAAGTGAATTTGTCTTCCCCGAACTGGGAGTGGCCCATAGCTACTTCCTACAAAGTTCAAAGTTCAGATTCACTTATTACATTTGAGTCTTGAACCCCAAACTATATTTCAAGTCAACTTGTACTCAGGGAACCAACTTCTGATGCTTTGCTTTCAATGTTCTGAACTATTTTTTTCCAAATAGATGCAAAGAGGGGATCAATAAATTTCTGAGGGAGAAGAATGGCCAAAATTGGAACATTACCAATTCTTGGTGTAATATGGTAGGTGTTTTAAAGGGTCCTGATGACGTATACTCAGCTTAAAGCACCAGCAACTTAAACACAGCTGGAGAACAATTGTCATTCTCTGTATCTGTGGTCCATAACTAGATAGCTCAGGGAAAGGGAAAGGATCCCTTTTTCCCCAAGGTCAGATTTATTTTATATGGAAGTCATGACAGCTTCAGATAAAAGGCACAGATATTACTATTTAATCTCTTATATGAATTTTCTGGCCACTGCAGATCTGGGGCTATCTCCTTAAAATTGCCTCAAGGTATCTACAGATTACCAGATGTAACAACATATGGGACTTTGTTTAACATTTCATTAGAGAAGTCCCATCATCATAACAGTAATAGGACTGAAAGATGGTTGATCTCTGCATGTATATATACACATGATGTAGGTATATATGTATATATGTGTATATGCAGATATGTTTGTACATGTCTCTCTGTGTATATATACACATATGTAGGTATATATGTATATATGTGTAGGTATATATATGCGTGTATGTATATATGTACACACACACACACACACACACACATATGAATTGAGGCAGATGGGTTGTCAGTGGCTTGCCCTGAAATGGGCAAGACACACTCTAGCATGGACCATGAATAGAACAAAGGTCTCCAGGCTCCCAAGTCACAAAGCCAACCCATTGTGCATTGCCTTAGTTTGGTATTGCCCTGTCCCACCTTCCTGGGTGGCTGTCTCTGTTGATTTCTGTAAACCCACAGGTTTCAGTGCTGGAGATATTCCAGCTATCCTCTCTGGAACACACAGAAATGCCTTTGTGTTTCCCAAACATGAAATCAACTTTTAGGGTCATATCAGCATGTACCTTGTAGGGCTAAAAACAACTCATTTTGGAAGAAAAAAGATTAAGACCACAATCCCCCAATCTTGAATAAACTTTGAGGGAGGGATGAGGGGAGAGAGAGAGAAATTGACACTGTTACTTAGAATGATAGATGAAAGTCCCCAAAGCTGTACAGTGACTCTAATGAAAATTGTGATTATTATTATTTATAATAACAGGGATTGCTTTCTGGGAGTCCCAGGGCTCAGAGTCTGGTGTTGCAGCACATAGGATGTATTGTGGTGGAGTCACCCTAGCTTCTCAGTCATCTGAGGGCCGCAGACCTTCGTAGGCCAAGGGGCTATCACAGGTGGAGGGCAAAAGGAAAAGGTGGGAGGAAGGACTCGTGTAAGTCTGGCACTGCTGCAGGTATTCAATAATCAAGAGGCAAGAACTCCTAGCAATTTCCCCTTCCCACCCTCCCCACCTTAAAAATCCATATCAAAACACTTAAGCAGAAGCATTGGGCTCAGATGTTGGAGTTCTAAGAAATGGAACAGTTTTAAAAGCTTCTGCTTAACCATGTTGGGGGAGGGGAGCGGGGACGGTATATGTCAGAGTCACGCAAAAGACTACTAAGGGCTAGAAAAGGTTATTCTCCTCTACACTCTAGAAATTGGAACTGGATCTGAATTCACATGCCTGCTCTGTTTCTCCTTCTCTCTGACCTCCTCCCTTCCTTAAGTCTGCAGTAAAGACAGCCCCAAGTCTATGCCTAATCCGAACTGGGTCTGATGAGAGACACCCTGAAGAAGCAGCAGCAGCAGGAAGGTGATGGAGTGAGGGAGAAGTGGTAAGGGTAGGGTAGGGTAGGGAGCGGGATCTGCAGCTGCTGTCCCCCGCCTTTCCAATCCCCCCTCCTCCCAAGCTCTAAGGGTAGTGCCCATCCTCACCAGCTGAGCCAGGTTCCAGCTGCGCGCTGACCGTCCCATCCTTGTGAAGGAGGATGTCGGCTGTGTCCCGGATCCTGCCCCCTCCGGGCTCTGCCTGGAGCAGCCCGCGACAGCACTGGTAACACACGGCCCATGCCTGCTCCTCGTTAATCGGCTGTTCATAAGACTTCAGCACCTCCTCCAGGGACAGCTCCCAGGGGTCCAGACGGTCCGAGCCCCCTGCCCGCTCTGGTGGGGCAGAGCTGCCTCCGCCGCCGCCGCCGCCGCCGCTGCTGCTGGCCCTGGCCATGGCTGTTCCATTATCGCCTTTTGCGAGCCAGGCTGGTTTCCATAACAGCCACTCTGGGCAGCAGACGCAGCCCAGGAGGAGGCAGCGGAGGAGGCGGAGGCGGAGGTGGTTCCAGGGTAGCTCCTCTTTGCTTTGTCATCCTCCAGCCTCGCCCCGCCCTAGAAAGAGCCAGTACAAACCAGCGCAGCCGAGACAGCAGCCTATTGCTGGAGCTTCAGGTAAGGGAGGGGGCGTGAGTGTATGTATGTATGTATGAGGGGGGCGGGGAGGAAAAGGGAAGGGGCAGGAGGGAAAGAGGGAGAGAGAGGCAGAGACCTACAGACAGGCTGGCTGCACTGGTGCGCTCTCAGACAGACCAACTCATAGTCGCTCACAGAGCTGGCCAACACACCACAGCTACACATCCACCGGCAGACTCACGCGCGCGCCCACTCGTATTCAGGAGGGCATCCAAGCTTTCAGATACACACTGCAGTGCTTAGCGGGAAAACCTCAGAGACACTGTTAAAGAGCTGAGGAACGGGAAAAGAAGAGATTTGGAGGGGTGGAGCTCTTTGACCTCCAGCAGTATTCGATAGCGTAGAGAGCGCTGGAGCTGGAGTTGGAGGATTTAGGTTGGAACCGACTCACTTCCTCTGTGACCTTAGGCAAGCATTTCATCTCTCTGAATCAGCTTCCTCGGGCTGTAAAATGAGGGAGCTGGGTGGATGATCTCTGAGATCTCTCCTAGCTCTGGCATTCCATGGTATTTTCCTGGTAGTCCACTAGATACTTCTGTAGGGAGAGCTTGCCTAGAAAGGTGACCTCAAAGAAGTTTGTCTAAATATAATAAAAACAGCGAGAGAATGACAGGCTGTACCAAATTCAGAGTGATCGATTATGGATCTGTTAAAAAAAAAAAAAAAAGAAATGAGCCTGCATTAAGCCTATCCTACTACCCGAATAGAAAATTAATGTGGGTACAAAGTTCATTCAAGCTACAATGTGCCCCCTTAGCTACACTCCCTTCAGAAAAACACACCACTGGTAGGGGATGAAAGAGAGAGAGAGAGAGAGATAGTTTTGAGTTTTGTCCACCGTGCACAAGTAGGAAAATCTAAACCTAATATAGACAACCTTTCATTGACATTAAGGCTTTTCCACCAACCGACTGGATCACTGAGTTCCCAAGGCCATAAATGCAACTTGGAAATATGAGCCATTAAAGCCACAAAACTGCTGTTTTACTTCAACTTTAAAAAAAACAAAAGGGATCAGGGACTTGAACTTGGGGGTAGGGCTTCCAGAATTGGTCCTCTGGTATTTTATAATATCATCTAGATCTTTACTCTATGAACTAGAAAAAAAAATTTTTTTAAATCTCTCCCTCTGATAATCACTGGCACTTATGTATGGCTTTAAAGTTTGCAGAGTGATTTACATACCTTCTCTTCTTTGAACCCTATATCTTACCTGGGAGGTAGGTGTTACAGGCATTATCCCTATTTTGCAGATGAGGAAAGTGGGGATCAGAAATTTTTTTTAACTGTCTTATGGTCATAGCTAGTGAGTGTTAGTGGCAGGATTTGACAGCTCTTCCTGACTATAATATTACATTGTGTTTTATTCATTTTCCAATCATGTCTGACTCTTTGTGATCCTATTTGGGATTTTCTTGGCAAAGAGATTGGAATGATTGGCCATTTCCTTCTCCAGCTCATTTTACAGAGGGGGAAACTGGGGCAAATAGGATTAAATGACTTGCCCAGGGTCACACAGTTAGTGTCTAAGGTTGGATTTGAACTCATGACAATGAGTCTTCCTGATTCCAAACCTTGTACTCTATCCACTGTGCCACCTCACTGTCCATAATATCACATTGCCTTCTCTAGTAAAGGGGTTAAGTATACATTAGAAGAGAACAATTTTTTATTTGTGCCCAACATGATCATTAGGAAGAGTCTAACTACCTCCATATTCAGCTTTCTTCAATTCACCAGTCCCTCCCAGCAAGGCATCTGTTAAGGTAATAGTATCATCATCACTTTCTGTGTGGGAAATCTGAAAGAAAGAGGGGAGTATAATGATGCTCATCTCCTGAGGGTGAACTAGAAAATAGAGAAAATAAATTAAGACCTTAGTGAAATCTCCTTTCATAAACAATAACCCACATGCTGCCCACAAGGATCACAGAATTTTGTAGAATTGGGTCAGGAGCATTTACTACCTGCAAGAACAGAAGCTCCTGGAGGAGGAGAACTGCACCTAACACCATGCCTAGTACATAGTTGGTCCTGAATAAGTACAATAGTTGTTTATTGATTCATTTGGCTAATGAAGTTGTTTTCATAGTATCATAAGATCATAGATTTAAGGCAGGAAGGGTCCTTAAAAAACCATGTGGAGGGGCAGCTAGGTGGTGCAGTGGATAGAGCACTGGCCCTGGATTCAGGAGGACCTGAGTTCAAATCCAGCCTCAGACATATAACACTTACTAACTGTGTGACCTTGGGCAAGTCACTTAACCCCATTGCCTAGCCCCCCCCCCAAAAAAAGCCATGTAATTCAACCCTTCATTCATTGGGCAAAAAAGCATTTCCTACATAGGAAAGCTTAAGAATCTACTAGTGATTACAAATCACTGAAGCAGAACAATATACACAGTGAGTTCAACTATGTCATTGGAAAGATCACCAAAAGAAAGAAGCTAAGCTTTGAATAATGAAAAAACCTATAATGGTCCAGGAGAATAGATAATTCTCTTCCCACAGTAGAGAGGTAGGGGACCACTAGGGCAGAATATTATACATATATATATAGTCAGATGTTTTTGCTTAATTGTTTTTCTTTTTTCCTTCTAGAAGAGTGAGGAGCGGTGGGCATTTCCAGAAATGACTGTGAAGTAAAAACAAAAGGCATCAATAAAACTTGATTTTTAAAAATCCTTTAATACAAAAAACTTGGATGTGAATTTGTCAAGCATTTTTTTTATATACCATCCAGGGCAATGTTTGCCATAGTTTGGGCTTGCAGATGGAGAGCCTGCTGCTTTTAGATTCAGTAGCAATAATAACTTCCATTTACAGTACATCTTTCATTCAAGAAGATCCCTAGACTAAATCAGCAAGCAGCAAGACATATGACTCACTCCTCCCACTGAGGACTACCTTAGACATGCAAACACTGCTTAGGTGGAGAGAGCATCTGTGTGGGAGACAAGGCAACTGTTTAAGAACAGGAAATAAAAAAGGTGGCTGTAGCCAGTGAACACTGCAGGGGAATTTGAGGAGGAAGAATGTAATTACCCTAATTGGAATCTGACTAGGTCATAGCAAAGGAATACTTCTCCACTTTTTAAAAGAGTCTTGGGTTTCCTTACTGGCTAAATTAAGGATTTTAAGATCTCATTTGATATGGCTAATGGCACAAAGTCTCTAGGAGCCTGCTGGGGCCTTTGGTTTAAGGCTGACTCAAAAGACCTGCTGATGAATCACTCCACCTGCTATCTCTGGATATTCCTTAGAGATCATTTCTCAAAGGAAAATAGTTATTTTTCAGGTCTTTATATAACTCCTTTTAGCTAGAAATTTGACGAACTCCAGGTATTATTCAGCACCTTCAGGACACAAGGGTTTAAATAATTTTTTTTAAAGGTGTTAGGGTTCTAGGTTCCTACCCTCTGGTTGGTAGCAGACTGTGTCCTTGATTACATCTATGGTCAAGAAGTAAAAGAACAAACCAAATGGTTTAAGTAGTTTCTTTCATTTTCCCTAGCCTGAGTGGTATATTCCAAGGTTAATTTTCTGTGTACATTTTAAAGAACCAGCTTTAACCAAGAGAGGAACCAAAAGTGAAAACCAATCATTCTTACCCTGACCTGCTGTAACTCTGAACAGGTGGTAACAGAATTATTATTCCCAGTTTATTGGGATGAAGGAGGAACAGAGTGACTTAAAAGTTACACAGTGAAACCATGACAGAAATGGTAGAATTAAAAGCTTCCACAGCTTAGTTCTAATTTAGCTAGTGGGAGCAATCAGCTCAGTCCAGGGTTTAGGAATAATTAATTAGTCACACCAAAGTCAAGGCCAAATTAACCTTTTCCTTTCCACACCCAGCTACAATAAACTGAACAGCCCATGCAGGGCACATTCAAGACTTCAGTCAGTATGGCAGCAGGAAACAATCAATCACCAAACCTTTATTAAATATCACTATATACTGATACTAATCCCAAATCAGTTACGGCATTAAACAGATACTGATCAGTACTGAACTATACAAAGCACTGAGCCAATAGACAAATAAGTATTTTGCTGGTAAAAAAAACTGTATAATCCTTGATAAGAAGCTAGTTGAGTTAATATAAGTCTGGTTATCCCAATTAGAAATACCCCTAGAGTTCAAGCATGGATGAAAAAAAAAATCTGATTTTGGAACATAGTATGAAACATTTTACATTCTGTGTTCCAACCAACCTGGCTTACCTACTTTTTTTTTCTGAGTTTGGCATTCTATCTCTACTTCTGGGGCTTTGTGTGTCCCATACCTATATGTCACCTCTTCTTGATCTCTGTCTCAGAATGCCTTGAGTCTATTGACTCAGCCTGTATAATAATGATGATAATGATGATGATGATGATAAATAACAATAATAATAGCAATAATATCATAGAATTTATGTTCCATACCCATACACATAATAATGGCTGGTATTTATATAGCATTTTAAGGTTGGCAAAATATGTTACATGTTTTTGCAATGAGTCCTCACAACAATTCTGGGAGATAGCTGCTATTATTATCCTCATTTTATAGAGGAGGAAACTGAAGCTGATACACCTTAAGTGACCAGCCCAGGGTCATTCAGCTGGAAGTATCTGAAGGTGGATTTGAATTGAAGTCTTCCTGATTCCCGGTCCAGGTCTCAAGGCACTGTGCCATAAATGTCACATACCATGAGAAGCTTAACTATTCAGAGTTCTCTCTCTCCTTGAAGAGTAACATTGATTTGTTTGTTTATATATTGTCTCCTACTAGTAAAATATCAACTCCTTTAGGGTAGGGACCTTTTATTTTTCCCCTCAGGATTTTGCGCAAGGTGGACACTTAATTAAATTGGATTCTGTTTCTGAGGAGGACAACTATTAGTCCATCTGCAACTTCAGCCTACATGTTGAGATTGTAATAAAGAGTAACTTTTTGCTTCCACCTTGAGAAGTCTCTGAATTTAATTGTGTACCACACAATGTTACTTAGATTTAAGCAATAATATAATTGCTATGTTCCCTGAGAAGCAGAAAAGAGAAATGGATCTAAATCAATAATTAACTTGCCATGAAGTGCTTTGAGTCAAGGTCACTTATGCAATTAGAGGGATCATTCTTTAAATTTCAACTATAGTTGTAATTAACCTATACCATCTTTTCTCTAAATTACAGAATACCAGAGTGTTGAGAACGATGTTGACCTTGCCCCTCCTAATAGAAAGATCCTGGAAATGTGTAGGCCTGCGGGTCGTCTGCCCTAGCTCAAAATCGTGGAAATCTTCCCCTCCCCCTGGTTCCCTGGGTGTTCCTGTCATAATTGGCAATATTCCAGCCAAATCCTCCATTCTGAGTAGTGGTTCCTTAGTCCAATAGATAACTCAGGCTTTGCTCTTCCCTGGTTTGAAGTTATTTACTTTGAAACAGATATCAAGGAGTTCTTTTCAGATTGTAAATCTTAGAGATAGAAATAGAGATAGTGAGTGACTGATGATTGGAACTGATCAAAGATTTAAAAGCCGTGGTATCTTTGACTATTAAGCATCCAGATGGATCTACAGGCAGGCCAAGCAAAATTATTCCAATTCTACCTAACTGGAAGTCAGCAAAGTAATTCTGGGGTTGGTTTGTAGATTGAATGTGAAGGTAAGACCCAAGTGATACCATAGTTATGATGTGGTTTAGGGGCTGGGGGTGCTGGGACCCCAAAATTACCACACACGGGTCCTGCCTGAAAAAATTCGACCCAAGCTTTCTTTCAACCAAAGACAAGGTTTATTAGAACATCCATCATATTGGGCAAACTCTTAAGGAGTCTGAACCTGAGTAAGCAGTGGCTAGATTATAAGAATCTGAGCAGTGGCTAGATTTTAGGAATCTGAGCCATGGCTAGATTATAAGAATCTAAGCAGTGGCTAGATTATAAGAATCCGAGCAGGAGCTAGATTTTAAGAATCTCAGCATCTTAATGGAGACAAGATGGATCTTATATACAGAAAGACTGTAGGAGGGACCTAGGAGTGGCCAGTAAACTGGGGTGAACAGAACTCCTGTGACCTGGACCTCGTGGCCAAGGGAGAATGGAGCCTAGCTAGGATTAAGGGTGGGAAATGGCCGGGGGCCATAGGGAGGTAAAACAATGGAGGGGAGATTAGGTGTAGCCACAATGAAAGGCCAGTTGATGGGATTATAACCTCAGGCAAATGCCAGAGATTTGGCCATGTGGGAAATTCCAGGGTTTTTTCTTTCTGGGGCCCAGATCCCAACCCCATCAGTTACAAGAGATAACCTGGGATCACTATCCTAGACACAGGAAGGATGTTTTAAAGGTTGAGGAATATAGGGTTCCTGGTACCAAGCTAACCTGAGAACTCAGAATAGCTGAAGATGAATCCAGTCCCATGTAATAGGGACAGGAAGCCGTCTTGCAGCCGTCTGTGGCAACACGTGCCTGTAATCGCTGCTCCTTTGGGAGTGGGGGAGGGTGGGAGTTGATGTATCATTTGAGCTCAAAATTCTGAGCTGCAGTGGGGTTAAAGCTAGTCTGGTAACTGAACTGAATCTGATAAAGATGCAGGCTCCCAGGAGAGAAGGTCCACTAGACTGCCTAAGGAGGAGTGGACTAGCCCGAACAGGAAGCCAAGCATGTTAAAGTTCCCATGCCAATCAGCACTGGGTTGGAGCCAATGAATGGCTGCTGTATTTTCAATTGAATGAGACAGGGAGACCTAACTTAATTAAAAAAAAAAAAAAAAAAGATAGCCAGAAAGTGAATTGTGTAGTACGTTGTATTTAAGATCAAAGAACAATTGGAGAGAGAACACAGAAAATTTTATGCAAAACGCATTAACTTGCAGTTAGCGAAATACGTTGTTTTACTTCTCACACTGTAGAAAATCCACGTCAAATTTAAAAACAGGTCGGGTTTTCCCAAGGGAATCTGTGCAACCGGGAGTTTGAGCCTTCTGTTACCATGTTAGAAAGGCCCTGAATGCTCCTTTGTTACCTCCGTGGCATCAGGGGAGTAGTACTCCCAGGAGCAGGCAGAGGCAGAGGTTAAGGGTCTGAAAGTAAAAGCTACCTCTGACCTGAAGGAAATCTAGAGGTTGTGGTTTTTGTTTTCCCAGTTTATTTTGGGATAATGACAAACACAATTAATCCCAGGGGACAGTGCCTGGGTTCTAAGAGAACACCCAGGATGATTCTGAGAGGAAAAAAAAATTGGGGGCTATGTGTCAGGCTAGAGGATCTTATGAGTGGATGTCCAAGCCAAGCAGTGAAAACAAAACAGACGGAAAGGAAGATGAGATGAGAGAGTTTCAGACACAACAAGGGCACCAACATGGTCAGGAATAAGTAGATGTTGGAAATAGAAGCCAAAGAAATGAGAGGAAGCTTCAGAAGAAGAAAGCAAAGGTTTGGGAAGAGAAACAGCTTGAGTCAAGTTAGTGTCCCTCACGTGGAACAGATAAAGGAAACTGGGACGTGAATTTTTATTACAAAACATAGCTCATTGTTACTATGGGAGAGAATGGAAGGAGGCAGGCTAGGGTATGTATGTGTCTGAAGTTATGTTTGTGTGTGTGTGTGTGTGTGTGTGTGTGTGTGTGTGTGTGAGATGATCTCAGGGGTACCCCCAAATTCATAGGTTGGGTCCCCATGGTGAAGACTAACCTTGAGTATGGTTCCACATACCTAAAACGATGGCTAATAAACCCCAACTAGTGTGCTTGCCTTTAATAGTCAGCCAGCAGACACAATTAGCTCAAAGCAAAGGCATTTACTGAGATGATATCATAAGAACAGTAATAATAAAATATCCTTTCCATAATCTTGGGGCACATTCTCTCATAACTACATACAGCATCAGTGGAAATGATGGGGATGGGATCTGAACCCCTAAACGGAAAAGACCATGTCTTTGGGATCCAGACCCCAAAAAAGAAAATCCCTTGACTTTTCCCAAATCTCTGGCGTTTGCCTGAGGGTGGCCTTTCCTTGTGGCTACCCCCAATTTCCCAATTCTTTTCTGTTACCTCCCGATTGCCTGTGGCCACTTCCCACCCTTAATCCTTTCTAGACTCCATTCTCCCTTGGCCATTTGGTTCAGGTCTCTGGCATTCTGTTTACCCCAGTTTACTGGCCATTCCCATCCAGATATTCCTTAGATTACTTCTCCAGTCACCCCAAACTACTTGGCCACTCCTAGATCCCTCCCACAGTCTTTCTGGATATAAGGTCCATCTGGCCTCCATTAAGGTGCTCAGATTCTTATAATCTAGCCAACAGTTTAGATTCTTAAAATCTGGCTCATTTGCATTAGCGATACAAATGGTTAGATTCCTTAAGAGTCTGGCCAATATGGTTGATCTCTAATAAACCTTGTCTTTGGCTGAAAGAAGGCTTGGGTCGAATTCATTTGGGCAGGACCCGCATCTCTTGCTCTTGATATTTTGGGGTCCCAGCACCCCTAAACCTCTAAACTTCAACCGAAAGGCTATACACACACACATAGAGAAGAGGGGCATACATGTAGGGAACATACACGAGAGCCTTTCCCTTCTCACGATTTCTTTACACTTCTCCTCCTGGGCACACCATGTAGACTGAACAGATTACTCAGCTGGGCTCCTTGGGCCTGTGCTTCTCCATAGCTCAGTTCCTGACAGCCAGGGCTAGCTCTCTTCTTGATAATCCTTTCTCATGTTCCTCAGAGCTTTCTCTTGCCTCAGTGGATCAAGCCTGCTCCCTACTATGTGTAACCTCTCCTACCGAGTAGCTCCACTGTGGCCAATGGTGGGGGTAAGAGAGGGGAAGTAAGAAAGGAATTCTTCCTTCCCTTCCCCAAAGGTGAGGAACCATTTTCTCTGAAGAGCTAAGCTTTTCTTCCATAGCTGGCTCTCTTCTCTGTTTCCAGAGGTCACAATCCTTAGAGCTATCTCTTGCTTCAACTGACTTCTCAGAGGATATTTTTCACTTTTCAAAGGGCCACCAGAAACATGGCTGACTTTTAACCAGCCAATGGCTAGTTGCCCCAATTCCATCAGTTTAGATGTCCATACTATGATATCTCATTTTCTCTGTTATCTGCCCTTTCTTTTCTATTATTTCATCAACTGGCTTGGGGGAAATCAATTGATTAGGAGTATCTCGATCAACTATTCCCCCTACGTATATTTGTGTGTGATATTCATGAGAACAAACCCCAAAATCTGAAATAGTTTTAGAAAGAAATTTATTGAGTTGTTTGGTAGAGAAGAGTGAACCAGGAAGGAGATGTGTCTCCCTTTTGTCCAGCCTCTGGAAGGTTTATATTATATAGGATTTAGACAAGGGTGCCTATACATGAACCACATGTACACAATTAAGCAATTTGCCAAGAGGGCAACTTGAAGGAAGAGTTGATTGAGATGGATATGAGTAAATGTAAACACTGACAAAATTCAGATGAATCCAAAATATAAGCTTGGGTGAACCTAAAACAAGACTGGGTGTGGGGGCCCAAAACAAGAATGCTTTGGCTGGATCCAGGACCTAGGGAAACCCAAAATTCCTTGTAGCCATCTCTAGCATTCCTAGAGAGTTACTGGGGTCAGGTGACAATTGCATAAAGTTGGATTTAAATGGTATAATCATTTTCCCAAACAATATAATAAATAATTTTCCCCACAGGCACGTACAATAGCTGAGTTTATTTCGTAGTGAGATTCCCTTACCTGTGAATGCTTTAAAATTTTCCAAATACTTTCACATCCCTTGTTTCATTTTTTTCTATCCCAATACCTGTGAGATAGATAGATGAAAGGAATTAAGGCACAGAGAATACCTAATGCCACATGACTAGTTAGTAGCAGAGTTGAGATTAGAACTAGGCCTATAGAATTCCACTAGACCACACTGTCACTGAATATAAGGGGACCTTGGCTGAATAGATGACTATAGCATATAACCTTAGTAGATAGTATAAATAGTAATAAATGTTTATTCCCCACCCACCGTAGTATTTGAAAAGTGAAGGAAAACATATCCCCAGATGCAACCAAGAAAATTTATGTCTACCAGATTAAGGAGGTTTGGAAACATGAAGTAGTAATGATGGGAGCATTTCATTGTGTAATAGACTAATTCAATTAAATGAACATTTATAAAGGATGTACTCATGCAAGGCAGAGAAACACTGTAGCATGATAGAAAGAGTACTCTACTTGGATCAGGAAGGCCTGGTTTCAAATCCTGCCTCTGAAGCTTACTGTGTGCCCATGATTATCCCTTCTTACTAAATCAGCAGTGCAAAATCTGGAGATCAACAATTTACACATTTGTCAAAATGGCTCAGACCCCACCCCTTTCAGATTCTAATCACCTCTCCAACCTTGTGTGATTCAAAAGACTTTCACCCTCATATAATAGGTACATTAAGGTACATTTATTGAATGGAATAAAAAAAAATAAAACATCCAACATTAAAACTCCTGAGTGGTGGGTGATCTGCTACTTCTAGCAAGGTCTGAAATCCCAAAATCCCCTGCAGCCTAGGCATCTCCCATTAAGAACTGAGTTGCTAGGGGCAGATAGGTGGTGCAGTGGATAGAGCTCTGGCCTTGGAGTCAGGAGGATCTGAGTTCAAATCTAACCTCAGACACTTGACACTAGCTGTGTGACCCTGGGCAAGTCACTTAACCCCGATTGCCTCACCAAAAAGGAAAAAAAAAAAAAGAACTGAGTCCTTCACTTTTGTCTAAGGAACACGTTTCTAGGGATTATTTGTAAGGGACAGGCCATCAAACTGTCCCTTCCCACATCAGTTTAAAAAAAGGGGCGGGGGGGGAATGGAATCACCTCACTATAAGGTGGATGGTAATCACCACATGGACTGCTTTAGAGACAGCAGCCTTTTCCTGGACTATCACCGTATCATATCACCATCATATCACCTGGAGTCTGATGGTCACCAGGGTGTCCCTAACATTTCCAACATCACCCTGAACTGCCCCTGGGCCCAGGGTCCCCAAGAACTCATACACTATGTTCTCACTATCTGTGCTGTATTTTCTGGCATGTTTTCCTATATCCAAGTAAGTATAGCTTCACATCTATTCAAATACTGCCAGTTCTGACCTGATGATGGGGGCAGAGAGGAACAGGGACAGAGGAAAGGGAAAGAGAAAAGGAAGTGAAAAGAGAGAGAGAGAGAAGAGTTGCAAAATGCACTGTTATCTCATTTTAAATTCCCACTAGAGCTTTCTGACCTGTTGCAACTAACTCTACAACTGGCCATTATTATCTATGTGCATGTGCAGTAGAATACAAGTTGCTTGAGGGCATGCCTGGAATGTTTTGGTTTTTTACAAATTTTTTTTTTCAATAGTTGTCTTTTACAATGGTTGAGTCTTCTTCCCTAGCCCACTTCTCTTCCTTTGGTGCCTAAGTAAAATGAAGGGGGAAAATGCCTTGCTACAACAAGGTGTTAGAAATATGTGCAAAGCATTATTCTAGGCACTGAGGATGCAAAGACAAAAACAAAACAGTCCATGTCTGCCCTCAAGGAACTTACATTCTATTAGAGGCATATAGAGTGCACACAGATAATAACAAATTAATTTGAGGGAACAGAAGAGTATTAATAATTGTGCAGATCAGGAAAGGCCTTATATAGTAGGGTAGCACCTGAGTCATCTTTGAATGAAGCTAAAGATTCTAAGAGTCATAGGTGAGGATGGGGGAAAGGAAGGGAAAAAGTTTTTATCAAGAAACTCACATGTGCCAGGCACTATGCTAAATGCTTTTCAAATATCTCACTTAATCCTCACAACAATCCTGTGGGGTAGGCACTATTACAATCCCCATTTTACAGTTGAGCAAACTGAGGCAGAGAGAGATTCAAGTGACTTGCCCAGGGTCACATTTAGTTCCAGATATGTAGGATAGTAGGTAAGAAAGCATGATGATGGGAGATTGAATACTAGGTCTGGAGAATAGCTAGTAGTTCATTTTGACTGCAATTTAAAGTTCATGAAGATGATTGATGTGAAAACAGACTGGAAAGGTACTAGAATCAGAGAACCTTAGAACTGGAAAGGATCTGAAAGGTTATTTAGTCAAAATGATAGTTGTACAAGCATCCTCTCTACAACATATCCAAGAAGTGGTCATTTTCTCGAAATCTTTGCTTGGAGGCCTTCAGGGTAGTGGAAACCAATGGCTCCTGATAAATTCCATTTTTGGATAGTTCTAAGTGTTTTTCCTATATAACTTTAAATCTGCTTCTCTACAATTTACACCCATTACTCATAGTTTTGATCTTTCGGTTGTCCCCAAGCAAGTCCACAGAACAATCCTTCATATTTGAAGAACGTTATCATGTCCTCATAAATCTTCTCTCCTTTGGGCTAAATACCCCCAATCATCTAATAATCATCTGTCATGATCTTTAGACACTTTACCATCTTTGTTTAATTCTTCTCTATACTTCTCAGCTTATCAATGTCCCTCCTAAAACATGGTGCCTATAACTGAACATAGTATTTCAGGTGTGGTCTGACAGGGGCAGGATACAGCAGGATTATCACTTACCTAGTCATAGACACTATGTCTTTCCTAAGACATCCTAAGATCGCATCAGTCTTTTCAACCAACATCACACAATTGATTCATGTTGAATTTGTAGCGTGCTAAAACTTGTGGATCTTTTTCAGTGGATCTGTGGTCCAGCCATACTTCCCCCCATCTTATTCATGCCAACTTGATTTTAAGGCATATTTAAGACCTTACATGTATACCCTATTAAATTCCATGTCATCTAATTAAGTTCTAGCCTATCAAGATCTTTTTGAATCCTGACTCTTGTCATTCAGCTTATTCACCATTCCTCCCAGCTTTGGGTTATCTGTAAATTTTATAAGTACGCTATCTATGACTTTATTAAATCAGTAACGGAAATGCCAAATAGCACAATGACAACCCCACATCTCTGGAGACCTTTACTAAAATTTTACTTTCTGGCAGCCATTTAACTCATTCCAAATCCAAAGAGCTCTTCTATTGCCTAGCTTCCATCTTTCCACCTCTTCCACAAGAGTAACATAAGCAACTTTATCTAATGCCTTGCTAAAATCTAAGTAAACTGTGCCTGCAGCTCTTCTTTGACCTGCCAGTTAGTAGCCCTGTTGAAAAAGGAAATGAAGGTAGACTGGCAGGACCTGTTCCTGATGGAGCTTTGTTGGCACTGTGCGATGGTTTCCTTTTTTAGATGTTGACTAACCATCCCTTTAATAATACATTATAGAATTTTGCCAGGAATCAAAGTTAAGATCAGAGGGGTATAGTTTGCAATTCTGTTCTTTTCCCTGTTTAAAAGTTGGGACATTTGCCTTTTCTCTAGTCCTTTATTAATTCTCATTCTTCAAAATTTTTCAAAGATTGTGACAGTCCTCAAGCAATCACATCTGTCAGTTGTTGTCTTATTTTTTTCCCCCATTATCCTAGGATGTAGTTCATCTGGGCTTGGTCAATTGAACTCATTCAAGGCAACTAGATGCTCTCTTACTATCTCCTTACTTACCTTGGGTATCAACTATCCATCAGCCATTTTTGATCCACCCTTTCTAGTCCAAAGATCATTCAAGGTGGGAATCAAATGGTGGAAAGCTTTTAGTGTTAGGTTGAGGAGCTTGTATTTTATTCTAAAGGCACTCAGAAGCCACTGAATTTCTTAAAATGTTTTATTGTTGCCTTTATTTCTTATATCATAGTCATTACTTGATGTGATGGTCCCTTTTCCTTGGGAAATGAACATGCCCATGTAACAAAGAAAGATGACTTAGCAAAAAAAAAAAATAATAACTGATAGTGACCACATCTGGCAGTGTATGTGATATTTTGCCACTGTAGTTCCCCATTTCTCTGACAAGAATAGTGAGTTACGCTTAATAATCCATTCACTGGGACCAATTTAGAGTTGAGTTTCCATGTAGCGTCCTTGCCATTTACATTGTTACCTTCATGCATATTGTTTTCCTGGTCCTGCTTATTTCAGGCTGCATCTGTTCATACATATCTTTTCTTGTTTGTCTGTCGTACACACATTGATCATTTCTTACTGCACAAGAGTTTGCCATTGCATTAGTATGCCACAGTTGGTTCAACCATTCCCTATTCAATGGACACAGACAAAAGGTTCTCTTTGCACAAAAGTGCTGTTATTAATATTTTTGATGTATATCGGAACTCTCTGTCTTTGATCTCCTTGGGACATATCTGTAGTAGTGGGGTCAATCAGACAAAGGGTAGGAACTGTTTACTCACTTTTATTACACAATTGCAAATTGTTTTCATTTCCTAGCTCTACCAGCAGAATATTAGTGCACTTGTCTTCCCACTGTCCCTCCAACATTGACTCTTTCAATTTTTTTCGTTATCTTTGCCAATTCCCTGGAAGTGAGATGAAACGTTAGAATTTTTTAAAACATGCATTTCTCAGGGCAGCTAGGTGGCGCAGTGGATAGAGCACTAGCCCTGGTTTCAGGAGGACCTGAGTTCAAATCTGGACTCAGACACATAACACTTACTAGCTGTGTGACCCTGGGCAAGTCACTTAACCCCATTGCCTAACCCCCCCCCCCCCAAAAAAGAAATGTGCATTTCTCTTATGATTAGTAATTTGGAGCATGTTATCATATGGTTATTGATAGTTTACAATTCTTCTTTAGGAAACTATCCTTTGACTATCTATTGGGAATTACTTTTGGTCTTATGTATTTGTGTCACTTCCTTAAAACCACTGAAGATTCTTTTGAGGAAGAAAGTGATATTGTCAGACCTGTGCCTTTGGGAGCTTATTTTGGAAGTTGTGTGGAAGATGAACTGGGAAAGATAAAAACCAGAAGCAAAGAGCAATTAAGAGGCTAGTTTAGGTGAGAGATTCTGAATTAGGGCAGTGGCCATATCAGTCAAGAGAAGACATGGAAAAAGAATCCACAAAACTTGGCAAAAGATTGGATATGGGGAGTGGAGAAGGGGGATGAACCGAGGACAACCCTGAGATTGTAAAAATGAATGCCTGGGAAGATAACGGAACCCTTAGTAGACATCGAGAAGTTTGGAAGATGGGTTTTGCCAGGGAAGTTGAGTTTCATTTTATTTCATTTTAGTTTAGTTTAGTTTAGTTTCATTTTAAACAGGATGAATTCAAGATGCTCATGGGACATTGAGGTAGAAATGGCAAACTTTTTTTTTTTTAAGCATTCACAAAGATACAAAGAGAGGTCAGTGTCATGGAAGTCAAAGAAGAAAAGAGTATCCAGGAGGAGGGGGTGGTCCACAGTGTTTTAAAAAAAAAGAAGCTAAAAAAGAATGAATAGGAAGAAAAGGCCATGGAATTTAGAAGTTGAAAGTTTTGGTAAAAGACAACTCTGAAGTACTTATGAAAAAAAATGCTATCCATCCCCAGAGAAAGAACTGATGGTGTCTGAATACAGATTGAAGAATACTTTTTTACTTTCTTCATTTTTCTTTTTTTTTTTTGTGGTCTGTGTTTTATTTTACAACATGACTAATATGGAAATATATTTTGCATGACTACACGTGCATAATCTATATCAAATTGCTTGCCTTCTCAATGAGGGGAGTGGGGAGAGAGGGAGAGAATTTGGAACTTAAAATTTTAAAAACAAATGTTAAAAATAGTTTTTATATGTAACTGGGGAAAAAATAAAATATTAAATAAAAAAAGGGAAAAAAGAGAAAGTTTTGGTAATCATGGAGAGAGAAGTCAAATCTTCAGGGGTCAAGAAGAGACCAGGTAGTAGGTCAGTCTAAACTTTCTAGGAGTGTGATTGTGAAAAGGAAAAGAGATGGAGGAAAACAGCTTGAGGGGATGGCAGGGTCAAATGAAGATGATTTTAGGAACGGATGTCTGTACCTTTCTATTTTGCACCGGCCTGTCTCCTATGGTATATGACTGCCTCCACTCCCTTGCTCAGCCATGGGCTGCTACTCCTAGGACCAATCATCGAAGTAGGTGCTCCTCTACCACATCTCTTCATTTTCTGAGGTTTAAGGGAGTAAGGATTGTTGCTCATGTTGTGGAGGTATGGACTAAACTTTCTGGGGGATTGGCCACTTCCCTTCTCATTGTGTGTCCATATCTGGAGCAGACTGTCTTGTGCTACCTGCTCTCCCTGCCTCCCTAAATTTGTCATAGGTGCAAGAATTCCTTGCTATAGCTCTACTCAGTGTTAAGGGAAGGTGAGGCTTTGATGATTTCTTTTAAAATATAGAAGTACAGGACTGAATAGATATAGCCTCCATATGTGTCAATAGCTTTCAGGGAAAGAAGACACTAAACCCAGCCCCTGAGAAGGCCTGGGTAGACTGATAGAATCTCTGAGTCTGCTTTCCAGCTTCCAGTCAGATAAGCAGCTATACCCTGCTCCAGGATGGAAGATCCAGGATATGCCTTGAAATGCAACCCAGGCATAAGGGGGATTGATGTGACTCGGGGAAATTCCCATTTTTACTCTATACTAAGACAAAGGAGAATGTTAGCTAGGTTCATAAGGGCTGGAAGAATCTTTAGACTCAATTAGTCCAACCCCTTCATTTCACAGATAAGGAAACTGAGATTGAGAAGGGATTGATGATTTGCTCAAAGTTACACAGGAAGTAAGTGGCAGATTTGGATTTTGAACCCATGTTCTTGAATTCCAAATCTATGATAGTTCAGGAGTAAAATTTATTTTTCTTTCTTTTTAAATTATTTTATTTTATTTTTCTCAATTACATGTAAACTTTTGTAAACATTCATTTTTAAAAATTTTGAGTTCCTAATTTTCTTCCCCCTTTTCCCTTCCCCCTCCCCTGCCTTGAGAAGGCAAGCAGTTTGATATGACTTATACATGTGAAGTCATGCAAAATGTATTTCCATATTAGCCATGTTGCAAAAGAAAACACAGACTAAAAAAAAAAAACCACAAGAAAAATTAAGGAAAAAAAAGTACGCTTTAATCTGCAATCAGAATCCATCAGTTCTTTCTCTGGAGGTAGACTGCACATTTTGTCATAAGTCCTTTGGAATTGTCTTGGATCATTGCATTGCTCAGAATTGCTAAGTAGTTCACAGTTGATCATCATACGATATTGCTGGGTAAAATTTCATAATATCCATGTCTATACTTGTATTAGCTAGAGACTGGGTATCTCCTTTCTAAGCTTCCATGGGGCAAAATGAATCTGCACATTACTGAAGCTATTAATAGAATTTGAGGCAGCTAGATGGTTCAATGGATAGAGTGCTGGGGTTGGAATCAGGAAAATAGAGTTCAAATCTGGCCTTAGACACTCAATAATTTCGTGGCCCTGGGCCAATCACTTAACTGCTGTCTGCCTCAGTTTCCTCATCTGTAAAATGGGAATAATAATAATAGCACCTATCTCCCAGAGTTGTATGAGGATATGATGAAAGAATGTTTGTAAAGGGCTTTTGTAAACCTTAAAGTGTTAGCTATTATTATTATTATTATCCAGGCATTTTCATTGGCTGTCCTCCATGCTTGGACCTCTTCTTATCTCTTGGTTTCTGTTATTTTGTTCAAGTCATCAGCCAAAGTGTCACCTTCCTCTTGGAGCCTTTTCCAGTCTTTCTTAATCTTAGAGACGCTTCCCTTTGAGTCTATCTCTGAGATTATCTTTCTTCTCTACATCTTGTTTGTACATAGCCGTCTCATGTTGTCTCCTCCATTAACCTGTGACCTCCTTGAGAGCAGGGTCTGTTTTTTGTCTTTCTTTCTATTCCCCATATACCTATTAGGCACTCAATAATTGCTTACCTGGATTGTTGGGTGAAAGTGAGAAGAAGTGAGGGTTTTCTTGTTAAAGTTTTATTGATGTCTGCTGTTTTTACATCACATCCGTTTCTGAATATGGCTTTCTGCCCTTCACCCACTGCCTACTCAGCAGGCATAACAAAGATCTAAAGAAAAAAAATAGTAATTCAATAAAACCAACTGACACATCGTCGTTGTCTGACAAAATAAGCAGCATCTCATACTAACAATCCCTTAGTTCTCCAGTGAAAGGACAGAGGTACACTTTCTCATCTCTTCCGCAGGGCCAAGATTGGGCATTATAAATACATTATTTAGTTTCCTTTTCCCCATTTTCCCCATTTATATTGATGTATTTGTTGTATATATTGTTATATTACTTCGCTCTGCCTCATTTCAGATGTCTTCAAATTCATCCTTTCTTATGGCGTAGTAATATTAAATTATATCTATGTAACAACTTTTTAAGTCATTCCCCTATTGATGGGCATCCACTTCCCACCTGATTCTTTGCTATCGAAAAAAGAGCTGCTATGAATATTTTGCTACATACACATAGGACTTTTTTTTTTTTCTGTCTCTGACCTCCTTGGGGGCACATATCTAGTAGGAGTATTTCTAGGTCAAAGGGTGTGGATATTCTTGTCATTTTCTTTTTTCATAATTCCAAATTGCTTTCCAGAACGGTTGGACCACTTTACAGCTTTACCATATGTTGAGGGTTTTCAAGGCATTTATCCCTCAGTTTGCTGCTGACTACTGTGCTACAGAGATTTAATTCTGCTTTTTTCATCCTCTGAGGATGAAACTAGAACTCTTGCCACGTGTCTGCCTAGCACACAGGATAGAAGCGACTCTTTACTGTTTTCAGTTTCTGCATTCAATTCTCTTTCTACTCAGAGATGAAGGCTGATGGGCTCTCGGCCACATGTGTATCCACTCATAGAGGGGGCAGCCATTTTCTTCATCCTGTGCATTGTAACATGTTTAGCTTAATCCTTTCTTTTGGAGAAAGAGCCCAGCCTTCTGCTTGTCATTCTTATCAGCTCAAGCTGATTGAGTCTCAGGGAAGGCAGAATTTTGTCCTTACTGAATTATAAATATTAGAGTTCTTATTTTCTGCTTTCTCTTACCCTGCCCCCTCCTGCTTTTTCAATTGGATTGTCGAGAAAGAGAGAGAGAGAGAGAGGGAGAGAGAGAGAGAGAGAGAGAGAGAGAGAGAGAGAGAGAG